>NW_016107340.1:11151829-11182700 GCF_001604975.1 Cebus imitator
AAAATGTTAGTCCCATGTGATATGTTTAAGTAGCATGAAGAATAAAGAAAGGTTCCATGATCAAATAAATTTTGGAAATAGTATGTTGAACAATATTTTAAAACTGTAGAACTGTGTAACATTACTGGGAGCCATTCGTATCGGTAATCATGGCAGATTTCTATAGTTATTACAACAATTTCCTAGGTGATGGCAATAAAGTGTCTTGAGTAGAGTTATTTTCTGTTTTGTACAATGGTGTCATTGGGCTATCAATGGGTCTAGAGGTGGCACTAGATGAAAATAATATGAAACTACTAACGCACCTGAATACTGTCCTGTTTATGAAGGGTGACTGCCAGCATCATCAGTTTCTAGTGTTTCTGAGTTGATAGTTGTTTGTATGAAATAGACTTTAAAAAACAGCTAATTATTTTTAGGGGTTTTCAATGCCTTGCACAATTACTTATATATCTAAAAGATATGCTTGAAAAGCCAAAAGATTTTCTTACTAGTAAGAGACTTTCCAAATCTAGCAGAAGGACATTGGAATAATAAAATGTAAGATTATTTTTGAAATGAACTAAGAATAGGCAGTTGATTCAAGGAAAAAATAGTTGAAATTTGCATGTATGTGCAAATATATAAGCATAGATAGATTAAACTTCTTGAGGGTAGAGGTTTTATTTTTGTCTCTTCATCCTTGCCAAATGCTTGGCTACAGTAGGCATTTGTGCGTTTTATTTATTTATATATTTATTGAGACGGAGTCTCCCTCTGTTGCCCAGGCTGGAGTGCAATCACTCAGCTCACTGAAACCTCTGCCTCCTGGGTTCAAGAGATTCTCCTGCCTCACTCTTCCAAGTAGCTGGGATTACAAGCGTGTGTCACCACACCTGGCTAATTTTGTATTTTTAGTAGAGATGGGGTTTCACCATGTTGATCAGACTGGTCTCAAACTTTTGACCTCAGGTGATCCACCCACCTTGGCCTCCCAAAGTGCTGGAATTACAGGTGTGAGCCACAATGCCTGGTCTCTCATGCATTTATTTAACTTTTATTGAGTTCCTTCTATGTGTGAGGCATGATTCTGGTCCAGGCACTAGAATTAAGAGTGAAAAAGTAGACTTTTGTCCTCATGGAGCTTACATTTTTCTGGGTAGAGATAGAGAATAAAATAGAAAAAAAAGAAGCTGGTGGCAGGGTAGGGACAGAAATGAAGCCATTCATTAGGTAATGGATATTGAACAAGTTGTAAGGTCAATAGCTAGGAGTTCCGAGGGTAAATGCACTGGTGGGAGAGAAAAGCCTTGAAAGAATCAGTGTTGTAGAAGATAATCTAATTATTGATAACAATAAGGTGAAGTCATGACTAGAAGTAGGAGGATGAAATGGAGGAAGATTAAAAGATCATGAGAAAGAAGGAGATCAAGACACTGGGAAGGTGTAATGTTGAATGGGATAGCACAAGGATGTCACAGTTTTGGAAAAGAGTGACCAAAGGAGAGTGAAGAAGGAGACAGTGAGCCATGTGCTGCAATCTTCAACGAGGGACATGAAGTAATTTAAGAGATCATAGATGACAGCACAAACAAGGATAGGCCTCATAAAGCTGGATAGAATAACTTTGTAGGAGTTGGAGTTTTTGAGGGCAGAAAGAGAAGAAATGGTTTGCAAATGGCAATTTATGTAAGTTCAGGTCAAAGGAAAAAGGAAGTGAGAAGACAGACAGTCAGGGAAGTGTGTCCTTAGGAGCAACTTTCTATGGGGCCAAGAATGTGATGGAAACACCTTTATTTCCTGAATGAATGAATGTTGAATTTTCACGTAGAGTCATTTAGAATAATTTCAAACTTAATTAGCCTTTTGAATTAATTTAAGTTTAAAGTAATGCATTCGAATTTCTTTTGTTCCCACACTTTCTTATTTATTTTAATATACTCATAAGGATAAAAGTTGGAAGTAGAAGAGACATTTCTGAATTTAAAAGTATGTGTTGAGAAGGCAACTATCATGTTTTTACTTTAGACACTTCAGTATTTTTGAGTTTATTACAAGTAAATACTCCTTTGATAATAAAGTGGGAAAGAAGGTAAGTATTTTTACCATAAATACCTGAAAATCAAGCCACTGAAAAATTAAAATGGGCATCCTGAACAGCTTCCCTTTTATTCCCAGACTACGGTAACTTCAGAAAAGGAAAAAAAAACAGTATCTTTTTTTTTTTTTTTTTTTTGAGATGGAGTCTCATTCTCTCACCCAGGCTGGAGTGCAGTGGCATGATCTAGGCTCACTGCAACCTCCACTTCCCGAATTCAAGCAATTCTCCTGCCTCAGCCTTCTGAGTAGCTGGGAATTACAGGTATGACACCATAGCTAATTTTTACTAAAGACGGGGTTTCACCATGTTGGTCAGGCTGTCTGGAACTCCTGACCTTGTGATCCACCCACCTCGGCCTCCCAAAGTGCTGGGATTACAGCTGTGAGCCACCTCCAGCAGCCAGCAATACCTTTTTTCAGATTGTTCTACCACCTCCATTCAACCATACAGGAGTTGGGGTCAGATATTTTTCCTGACTACTGAGCAGTGGCCTCTTTCTCTCTGTGGAGCAACAGGCTGTGAAGTTTCCAGGTCACACCTAGGCTCTAACGGATAAATATATACTAGATAGCCCTCCTAAGGTGTATCCTTCCAAGGATAACCCTTCCATAGAAGGGTTCGAGGGGAAAAACTGAGTTTACTCTTTTTTCCATTTTCCAAGTAATTGACTGATTCATACATTATGTCACTGAGCTCTACTAAGTCTTTGGGCAAGCAATTCAATAATACTTTAGGCTAAGTAGTGCTTCCTTTTGGGTCATACCTTATATAGATTAAATAAAATAGGCCTATTTAATAAAAATAAAAACAAAATGAGCACTCACTGTGTAAGACACTGTCTTAAGAGCTGAGCTTAGAATATCTCATTTAATCTTCTTTAACTCCTGTTTGAGATAGACATTGTTTTAATCTAATTTACAGTTGAGGAAACTGAGACAGAGAGAATAAATACGCTGAGATCAGACAACTATTGTGCTCAGGAACTGGGATAGGAACCCAAGTCTGCCACACCTCAGGGCATGTGCTGTGAACCATAGATGTTACTGCCTCTCTGTTTAGGTGGTTCTGGTGATATTTTCATTTTTGCTGTGTCTTGGGGTTGATTGCCACTGGTACTAGATATTTATTCTATAAGTCTTTAGGGAAATGTCATCAGGATAAGAGAAACTTCAAATTCCCATAAAGATCATCTCAAAATCATTATATGGTGATAAAATAAATTATATTGCTTTAGAGTAGAGCAAGCTTGCCCAACCTGCAGCCCAGGATGATTTTGAATGTGGCCCAACACAAATTTGTAAACTTTCTTAAAACATTATGAGATTTTTTTTTTGCCATTTTTTAAAAAGCTCATAAGCTACTGTTAGTGTTAGTGTATTTTATGTGTGGCCCAAGATAATTCTTCTTCTTCCAATGAGGGGCAGGGAGGCCAAAAGAATGGACACCGCTGGAGTAGAGTAAGTGCAATTAATGATGTTATTTTATGCAATTTGAATCCAGAAGTGTTAAGAATACTTGTGACACTTAGCTGAGTGCAACAGCTCACGCCTGTAATCCCAGCACTTTGGGAGGCTGAGGTAATAGGATTGTGTGAACCCAGGAGTTAGAGACCAGCCTGGGCAACATGGCAAAACTCTGTCTCTACTAAAAATAAAAAAATTAGCCAAGTGGGTGGTGCACATCTGTAGTCTTGAGGGAATGTGTTATCTTTCCAGGTCCACAAGGGGGCATAGTTTTAAGGGCAAGAACTTCCTAGTGCCATGCCCTCCTCCCATCTCTCTCCATCTGGGAGATTTAACAGTTTATGTTTAAATTTCACGGGCATGGGAAGAAACTAAAAGTCAATCATTCCAGCGGAAGTTCTAAGGAATTCCTTTCATTGGCCTGGGGTCTTGGAGAAGGTGGGGGTTCCTCCCAGGTTAAAAGTCCCCTTCTTCCACACCCCTTCGGACTCCATGTTTGGGTCCCCTTCCATGAACACTCCCTTCAAGGAAGCCATCTTCCTCTGTCCTGGATTTCCCCTCTGGAGTCCCCTTCCACACTCTCTCGTGGAAACCTGTCTTCCCATCCTGAACTCCATCTCTCTCTATTCCCTTCCACTCAGTGTGGAAGCTGCTTTCCCCTCCTGGATTCCATCTTTCTGCATTCTCTCACTCAGCGTGAGAATCAGCTGTTTCTTTCTCTCTCCTTCTGTTTCTCTCTCTCTTTAAATAAATCACTTTCTACAGACACTTTTGAGTCCGACATTTACTGTGCACTGCCCTGTGGTCCCCTCTCTTATTCTTGATAGGGCAGGAGACCAAGAACCTGTAGAAACGTCCTCTTAGGGCACTCTGAACCCCTAAATCCCAATATTACTGTCTCAGCTATTTAGGAGGCTGAGATGGGAGAATCACTTGAGCCTAGGAAGTCAAGGCTGCAGTGAAGGGAGATCATGCTACTGCACTCCAGCCTGGGGGGCAATGGCACTGAGACCCTGTCTTAAAAATAAATAAGAAATAAAATGTGTGTTTGTGTATGTGTGTATATAGAAAATCCTATAGGAGATTAAAAGAATACTTGTGACTCTAAAAAAAAAGAAAAAAAAAAAAAAAGAAAAAAAAGAAAAGAGCCTATAAAACAGCCCCAGTGATTTTCAGTAACATGTCTGTTCAGCCAGGGTCCTGATAGGAAAGGGATAGCACACGCAGCTGGGATTTTTTAAAAGGATGTGTTTATTAAAGGGATTATTTACAGAGTTGCAGGTGGATTAAGGGATTAAGAGACCCAACAAGGGATGTTGAGGCATCCAGGGATCAGTAACAGTGAGAAGTCATTAATTTACACATCCAAAGGTCAGGAGAGGAAATGGTATTATCCCAGCCAGTGAGAGTGGTGACCTTGGAAGAGGCCTCCCACAAGAGCTGTGGCTGTCAAAGAACCCAGCCACTATCAGAATAGTCAGCTGGATGAAGCCTCAGTGGGAGAAAACGCTCCAACCAGAAGCCAGAGGGCAATGGAAGAGGATGCAAGGTCACCCCCGCTAAGGCACAGAGCAGGGTGGAGAATGGATCTGGGAGCAAACTGAGAAAAATAACCTATTATCTAGCAAGGCCAAATATAAGGGTGATAATTTAGAGCCAAATAGTATCCATTACATAATAGAAACAAAACTACATCTAATAAAGGCAATACCTTAGGAAACAACTGACATATATAGTGCATTATTTTAGTTTCAAACTAAAACTAATGAAAGACATTTTAACATACATCTCTGATTTATAGATTGATTAGGATCTCATTCTTTATTTTTCTATAAAAAATAGTTAAGAATTTGCTTTCTGATTGTTTTTTAAAGTTTTTAAATTTAAAAAAAAATAGAAGGCCAGGCGCGGTGCCTCACACCTGTAATTCCAGCACTTTGGGAGGCTGAGGCAGGCAGATCACCTGAGGTCGGGAGTTGGAGACCAGCCTGACCAACATGGTGAAACCCCATCTCTACTAAAAATACAAAATTAGCCGGGCGTGGTGGTGCATGCCTGTAATCCCAGCTACTTGGGAGGCTGAGGCAGGAGAATCACTTGAACCTGGGAGGTGGAGGCTGCAGTGAGCCAAGATTGTGCCATTGCAGTCCAGCCTGGGTGACAAGAGTGAATCTTCATCTCAAAACAAACAAACAAACAAACAAAAACTGTGACATGGTCACTATGTTACCTAGGCTGGTCTTGAACTCCTGAGTTCAAGCAATCTTCCTGCATCAGCTTCCCAAAGTGCTAGGATTACAGGTGTAAGCCACCACGCCCAGACTCTTTGATGCTTCTTTTTAAATTTTTTGTTTAGAAATAATTTTAGGCTTATTGAAAAGGTGCAAATATAAGATAGAGTTCCTGCATACTGTTCACCTGGCTTCCTCCTAATGTTAATAACTTATATAAGCATACTACAATTATCAATACCAGGAAGCTACCATTGTTACAACATTATTAACTAAACTTATTCATTTCACCAGTTTTCTCCCTAAAGTCCTTTTTCTGTTTGTTTGTTTGGCTCCAATATCCCACACTGAATTTTGTTGTGTTTCATTAGACTTCTCCAATCTGTGACAGTTCCTCATTCTTTCCTTGTCTTCAAATGATCTTGACACCTCTAATGAATCAGTTATTTGGTAGAAAGCCTCTCAATGTGGATTTGTCTGATGTTTTCTCGAGATTAGACAGAACTGCATTTTTAGCAAGAATATGCTGGAGTCATGTATCTTTCTCTGTAAAACATTTCAGGGGACCAATGATGATGTTAATGTGTCTTAGAAACAGAGTCTTACTCTGTTTCCCAGACTGGAGTGCAGTTGCACCATCATAGCTCATTATAGCCTTGAAATCCTGGGCTCAAGTGTTCCTCCTACCTCAGCCTACCAACTAGCTGGAACTATAGGCATGTGTCATCATGCTCTGCTAATTTTCAATTTTTTTTTTTGGTAGAAGCAGGGGACTTGCTATGCTGCACAGGCTGGTCTTGAACTTCTGCACTTAAGTGATACTTCTGCCTCAGCCTCTCCAAGTGCTGGTATTATAGGCATGAGCCACTGTGGCTGGCCTATTATTACTAAAGATAACAAAACTTTCCCCACCTTTTTTATTTTTTAATTTGAGGAACGATTGTATTTTCGGAATACTTAATATAGTTATATGATTGTTGACAAAGGAATAAAAAATTTAAATTTGTTTAATACTAGAACATTAGACTGATTGTTTCTTTCATTAGTCTTCAAGTGCTGGCAATGTGCTGGAACAGTCTTTAAAAGCAAATGATAGCTCACTCTGAAGTACTAATTTAAGAGAATGGCATGTCTCCAAAACTCATTCAAGAAACCAAGTGGTTAATTAAAACTTAAATCAGATTATTTGAGTGGGTTTTAATAAGTGTGCTGTGGTGCAGGCAAAAATGATGATGGAATATCCTCTGAAAATTTTATGTCATTATTTTGGGGACCAATCCAAAGATCATTTACTACAGATAATGATAAAATGAATATAATGATGACAGCAATTTTGAGCTAGTTAAGAATTTGTCAATTAAATTGTTTTGAATGCCTTCCGAATAAATGTTAAATTTGAGTGAACATGGAAAATGGCACATTATCTAAATTACATTTTTATTGGCATAGATAATAGTGTGACATTACCCAAAATGACTAAGAATCAGAAGGCTAAACAGACCCAAGCATTAGATATGTAAATACTTAATAATTGCCTCTAATAAAAAGAGAGTTTAAAATAAATGATGTCTTTGAATTGCGATTTTTATAATAAAAATGATAATTAAAACTAAAGATTTAATAAGTTATAATCTTTTAAAAAGAGATTTTAATTCTGTACCCTCTTCGTATCTGATTCCAATTCCCCAGAGGCAAACATCTTCAGCTCTTTTTAGCTCTTATAGTATTTACTTCCATATATGCAAATACCCTTGCCCTGTGATATGGTTTGGCTGTGTCCCCACCCAAATCTCATCTTGAATTGTAACTTCCACAATTCCCATGTGCCCTGGGACGAACCCAGTGGGAGGTAATTGAGTCACAGGTGGTTCTTTCCTGTGCTGTTCTAGTGATAGTGAATACGTCTCGTGAGATCTGATGGTTTTTAAAATGGAGTTTCCATACACAAGGTCTCTTTCTTTGCCTGCTGCCATCCATGTAAGATATGACTTGCTCCTCCTTGCCTTCTGCCATGACTGTGAGGCCTCACAGCCATGTGGAACTGTAAATCCATTAAGCCTCTTTATTTTCTAAATTGCACAGTCTCAGGTATGCCTTTATTAGCAGCGTGAAAATGGGCTAATATAATAAATTGGTACTGGGAGAGTGGGGTGCTGCTGAAAAGATACCTGAAAATGTGGAAGTGACTTTTTGTGGAACTGGGTAACGGGCAGAGGTTGGAACAGTGTGGAGGGCTCAGAAGACAGGAAAATATGGGAAAGTTTGCAACTTCCTAGAGTCTTGTTGAATGGCTTTGAACAAAATGCTGATAGTAATATAAAAAATGAAATTCAGGCTAAGCTGGTTCAGATGAGATGAGGAACTTGCTGGGAACTGGAGCAAACATGACTCTTGCTATGTTTTAATAAAGAGACTGGTGGCATTTTGCTCCTGCCCTCAAGATTTGTGGAACTTTGAACTTAAGGGAGATTTAGGGTATGTGGCAGAAGAAACTTCTAAGCAGCAAAGCTTTCAAGAGGTGACTTGGGTGCTGTTACATACATTCAGTTTTAAAAGGAAAACAGATCATAAAAGTTCAGAAAATTTGCAGCCTGATGATGGCATAAAAAAGAGAAACCTATTTTCTGAGGAAAAATTCAAGCTGGCTGCAGAAATTTGCATAAATAGCGAGGACCCAAATATTCATCCCCAAGACAATGAGGAAAGTATCTCCAGGGCACATCAGAGACCTTTGCAGTAGCCGCTCTCATTACAGACCCAGAGGCTGAGAAGGAAAAAGTGGTTTCATAGGCTGGGCCCAGGGTCCCTTTGCTGTGTGCAGTCTAGGGATTTGGTGCCCTGTGTCTCAGCTGCTCCAGCTGTGACTGAAAAAAAGCCAAGGTACAGCTTGGGCCATGGCTTCACAGGGTGCAAGGCCCTAGCCTTGGCAGCTTCCACATGGTGTTGAGCCTGTGGGTGCACAGAAGTCAAGAACTGAGGTTTGGGAACCTCTGCCTAGATTTCAGAAGATGTATGGAAACACCTGGATGTCTAGGCAGAAATTTGCAGGATGCTCAGGGAGAACCTCTGCTAGGGCAGTGCAGAAAGGAAATGTGGGGTCAGAGCCCCCACACAGAGTCACTGCCTAGTGGAGTTGTAAGAAGAATGTCACCATCCTCCAGATCCCAGAATGGTAGATCCACTGACAGTTTGCACCATGCTCCTCGAAAAGACATAGACACTGAGTGCCAGCCCATGAAAGCAGCTAGGAGGGAGGCTGTACCTTGCAAAGCCACAGGGATGGAGCTGCCTAAGACCAGGGGAACCCACCTCTTGCATCAGCATGACTTGCATGTCAGACATGGAGTCCAAGGAGATCATTTTGGAGCTTTAAGATTTGATTGCCCTGCTTGATTTCAGACTTGCATGGGGCCTGTAGCCCCTTTGTTTTGGCCAATTTCTCCCACTTGGAATGGCTGTATTTACCCAATGCCTGTACCCCCATTGTATCTGGGAAGTAACTACTTGCTTTTGATTTTACAGGCTTATAGGAGAAAAGGACTTGTCTTATCTAAGATGAACCTTTGGACTGCGGACTTTTGAGTTAATGCTGAAATGAGTTAAGGCTTTGGAGGACTATTGGGAAGGCATGATTGGTTTTGAAATGTAAAAAGAACATTAGATTTGGGAGGGGCCAGGGGTGGAATATGTTTGTCTGTGTCCCCACCCAAATTTCATCTTAACTTCTAACTCTCATAATTCCCATGTGTTGTGGGGGACACTGGCAGGAGGTAACTGAATTATGGGGATGGATCTTTCCCATGTTGTTCTCCTGATAGTGAATGAGTCTCACAAGATCTGATGGTTTTAAAAATGAGACTTTCCCTACACAAGCTCTCTCTCTTTGCCTGCCGCCATCCATGTAAGATGTGACTTGCTCCTCCTTGCCTTCCGCCATGATTGTGAGGCTTTCCCAGACATGTGGAATTGTGTAAGTCCAATAAACCCCTTTCTTTTGTAAATTGCCCAGTTTCAGGTATGTTTTTATTAGCAGTGTGAAAATGGACTAATACACACTGTTATTTAAAGGTGTTTAATATTAGCTATTGACTTTTTACTATGGAAGGTGAGGGTTTAGCTTACCTATAGTTACATACCCTCCTTCTATTTCCCTAACACATTATGATTTTACCGTAATTCTTGGTAAGATGATATTCAGCATTTAAAATACTAGGAGTATGTGAAAATTACTTGTAATTAAGCCATGTAAGGGGATTACGATTCCATTTCCTGCTCTGAGCAACTTTTTTTCTTCCTTGGAATTGATAATTGTCTCTGTTGTTTGCTTAGTTTTATATCATTAATCCTAAACCTCTCTGCTAGAAGTGTCACATCATAAAGTGATACAACAATTGCTATCTTTCTTTCTCTTTTCTCTCCTCCTTCCCTCCTTCCTTTCCTCCCTTTCTCTTCCTCCCTGCTTCCCTCCCTCCCTCCCACCCTCCTTCCTTCCTTCCTTTCTTTCTTTTCAATCTTTCTTTTTTCTTTCTCTTTCTCTCTCTCTCTTTCTTTCTCTCTTTCCTTCTTTCTTTCTCTCTTTCATTCTTTCTTTCTCTCTTTCCTTCTTTCTTTCCTTCTCTCCCTTTCTCTCTTTGTCTCTCTGCACTCCTGGTGCTCTTTCTTACTTCAGTCTGGACTGGTTGCTCTCTCAACCAGCCTGCTATACAGTTCTTCTCCTGGGATCTTCCTTCACTTTCATACTGAGTACCCCATTTGCTTTTCCTTACAGTTTATTGGCTTGCTTGTATTGGCTGGACCACTTCCTCTAGTATCTTCTTGGACAAAGTAAATAAGAATTAAATCTTTTCAGACATCACAAGTTTGAAAGTTTCTTATTCTATCATTGCATTTACTTGATAATTTGGTGAGGTATAGAATGCTGGGTTTGAAATAATTTTTCCTCAGTACTGTGAAAGCTGCTTACTATTATCTTATAGACTTAAAGCTGCTGTAGAGAGACCAGTGACATTCTGATTTCTGATGCTGTGTGTTTGGCTGCTTGTATTGTTTTCTGTACTGAAAGCTTTAGGCTATTCTCTTTGTCCTAGTGATATGAAATTTCAGTATTTATGCATTTTCCCATCTATTGTATGGGTATTTGATGGGTCTTTTTAAGGTGGAAAGATATATTCTTTAGATGTAGGAAACTGTCTTTAATTTTTAAAAATAATCTTTCAAATTTAGTATTCTCTTTTTTCTCTTTCTGGGACTACTCTTAATCATATGCCTGCCAGTACTTGTAGGTCATTTTCCTTGGGTTGGTCAGTTTCCCACACTAGGAATTCTCTGGGAGTGAAAAGTCAGGCTGCCAGTGTTTGAAGGCCCAATAAAAGAAAATGGCTATGAAATTTCACCATTCTGTATATGAACACTCAACCATCCATCAACTGAAAATGAAAGCCTCAAGCTCAGAGACTGTCTTTCTGGTTCAACTTCACCAGAAAATAAGTTTCTCATCAAACAAGTTAGAGAGCAAAGTAATCATTTAGCTATCTAGGGCACAGAAGGAGACACAGGGGTCACATGGCTTTCCACAGACTTCCAACCAATTCTACTATTTTGGTCACAGTCTCACCTCCATGAAAGTTACCATGTACTTTCAAGTTCTGAACTTTTCCAGGGTCCTAGGATTTGTTTGTTGTTGGAATTCCCTCACTGCCTGGTTTTGGTTTCCCCTTCCTGAGGTTTGTTAAGTCAGTTACCATATACTCAACTGCTTTCTTTCATTAAAAAATTTCTATGAATCTGTCTCCATTACAGTTTTTTTCCTTGTAATATTTTAGTTTTTGAACTCTTAACTATTATTTTGAGTATGATTTAGAAAGAAGAGAGAATACAGGTTTAAAGAAACTATGTCTACTGCATCTTTATTACAAGGCTATATGTAATATATATGTATAATATACAATATTATATTTGGTCACCATAGAGACTGTTAAAAATTGCTAATGTCAACTATATTGCAAGTCTTCATGGCAGGGTATTGGGAAATGTTTTCAATTAGCAATAATTGTGCCTCAGATAAACTTCATTGGCTATGATACTGCCACTGGGCAAAGCTTATGTTTAATATTTTAAATGTGGATTATGGGAGACTATAAGAAACATTTTCAGTTGCATGAAATAAATAATCTGACAAGAATCTTTGCCTCCTGTTATCTGAGATTTTTCATGTAAATATACATTTTACAGCGGGAAGATCGCATAGCTTTACCACATAGATTCATTGTTTATCATATTGACAGTAAAAAACACAAAAGAAAAACGTTAAAATTTATTCATACTCCCACCATTTAAAAAGAATAATCAATTATTATACAGAATAAAAAGTAAAAGTACAATTCCCACTTCCAGGAAGATGGAGTAGATTACTTTTTCCTGTTCTTCCCACTAAGAACAACTAAAAACCCTCAACATTATATACAAAACAAACATAAGAGAAGAGTCTGAAGTGGGAAGAGCGGAAAGCAGACTGGCTATGAACCTAGGAACCTGAGGATCAACAAGCTGGTAAGTTCCCCAGGGTTTTCTTTTTGCCTTCTATATCCCAGCCCTGGAGCTTAAAAACCTGGTTACCCAGAAACACTAACTTGCATTGACAAAACAAACAACCAAACAACCCCGACAAAAGCCTGCTCTGTCTAGCCAAAGGAGTAGGAAAGAGGCAACCTATAAAACCAGAAACCTTTTAGACAATATTCACCCTGCTATAGCCAAACACCACAGAAAAAACTGGGGCCCCACCCTCACCTATACCAGCGAAAGCCACGTGGTGGAGCCCAGCCTTCCCGCCTCAACAGGCTGTCACTTTTATTCCTGGGATAGGTAACAAGGCAGGCCCCCTGCTGTGTCACTGAAGACCAAGGGGAGAGTCTTGACATCAACCTCCACCAGGCAGCAAAGGAGCTACCTACCCCTTCCCACTGATTTGGTGTCAAAGCAGGCCTGTTGGAGTCAGGACTTTTACCATTACCCAGCAGTAATGAGACCACGCCACCATGGATGGCTGGAACTCTCACTGCTGCCCCAATCTTCAAAATACAATTTATCAAAATTTGTAGGACACAGCTAAAGCAGTGGGGAAGAAATTTATAGTATGAGATGCTTACATTAAGAAAGAGAAAAAGTATCAAATTAGTAACCTAAGTTCCCACCTCAAGAGCCCGGGGGGAAAAAAAAGAGCAAAATAAACCCGAAGTATGCAGAAGGAAGGAAATAATAAAGAGCAGAAATCTGTGAAATTGAAAACAGAAAGCAATAGAGAAAAATCAATGAAACAAAGAGCTATTTTTTTTTTCTTTTTTTGGTAAAGGTCAATAAATTTGACAAACCTCTAGCAAGACTAACAAAGAAAAGGAGAAGACACAAATTACCAATATCAGGAATGAAATAGGGGTATCGCTACAGATTCTGTACCTGTCAAAAGGATGAGGAAATACTATAAACACTTGTCACAAATAAGTTTGAAAACTTAAGAAAAATAGAACAATTCCTCAAAAAACACGAACTACCACAACTCACCCCAAATAAAATAGATAATTTGAATATCTTTGACATTTTCAAGAAAATCAGACTCATAATTAAAAACTCCCAACAAAGAAATGTTCAGGCCCTGATGGTTTCAGCGGATAATTCTATGAAATGTTTAAAGAAGAATTAATATCAATTCTACACAATCTTTCCCCAAAAAAAAGAAGAGAGGAAGTTTACAAATTCATTTAATAAAACTACTATTATCCTGATATCAAAGCCAATGACAATACACAACATAAAAATGAAAACTGTGGACCAATATCCCTCATGAATATAGATGCAAAAATCCTTAACAAAATATTAGCTAATATAATTTGGCAAGATACAAAAAGAGTTATATACCATGACCGGCAATATTTATTCCAGGGATGCTAGGCTGGTTCAATATTTAAAAATCAGTCAATGTAATCTATCATATTAACAGGTTAAAAAAGAAAAGTTACATTATTATATCAATTACTGTAGAAAAAGCATTTATAAAAATTTGACACATTCATGATAAAAACTCCCAGAAAAATAGTATAGAGAGAAACTTCCTCAACTTTATAAGGAGCATGTATATACCTATACCTAACATTATACTTAATCGGTAAAAAATTAAATGCTTACCTTTTATGATAGGGAAAAAAGGCTAGTATGTTAGCCTTATCGCTCTTATTCAACATAGTGCAATAAGGTATGAAAAGGAAATAAGTATATAAACTGGAAGGAAAGAAACAAAATTATCCCTATTTGCAAATGATATGATTGTCCACATATAAAGTCCTAAGGAATCCACAAAAACAATTTCCTAGAACTAATAAGTGAATTTGGCAAGGTCACAGGATATGAAATAAACATAAGAAAATCAATTGTATTTCTATACCAGCAATGATTTCCAGGACACCGAAATTCAAAATACAATACCATTTTCAATGGCTAAAAAAAAAATGAAATATTTAGGTGTAAATCTAACAAAACACGTACAGGACTTGTGTGCTGAAGACTACACAGTGCTGATGAGAGCAACTGAAGAAGATATACATAAATGGATAGGCATTCCATGATCATGGATTGGAAGATTCAATATAGAGAATATATCAATTCTCTCCAATATTTTTCTTTTCTTTTTTTCTTTCTTTATTTACATTTTATATAAAAATTTTAAATAGAGATACGGTCTTGCTATATTGACCAGGCTGGTCTCAAACTCCTGGCTTCAAGCGATTGTCCCATCTCAGACTCCCAAAGTGTTGGTATTACAGGTGTGAGCCACTGTGCCCAGCCAGCGCTCTCCAAATTGATATGCAGGTTAATCTCTTAAAAAAAATTTTTTTTTTCAGGCCAAGTCTCACTTTGCCACCCAGGCTGGAGTGTAGTGGCACAATTTTGGCTCATTATGACCTCTGCCTCCTGGGTTCAAGCACTTCTCCTGCTTCAGCCTCCTGAGTAGCTGGGATTACAGGCATGTGCCACCATGCCTGGTTAATTTTTGTATTTTTAGAAGAGACATGGTTTTGCCATGTTGGCCAGGCTGGTCTCGAACTCCTGGTCTCAAATGATCCACCCACCTCCGCCTCCCAAAGTTCTAGTATTACAGGTGGAAGCCACCGTGCCCAGCTGCAGGTCAATTTCTGTAAGAATTCCTAGAAGATTTTATTGCAGATATGTATAAGATTATCTTACAATTTTTATGAAGGGGCAAATACATAAGAAGGTATAAAATAAATTTGAAAAATAGGAATTAGTCTGCTTAATTTCGAGATTGTGTGGTATTGTTGAAGGGAAAGACAGACAGACCTGGGAAACAGAACCCAGAAGAGAACCCAGAAGTTGCCCCACACAAATATATAAACTGCTGCAATGAAAATTCTTCCACATATATCTTTACATGCTCATATTATATCTGTAGGATGGGTGCAATTTATGAATCATACTGTATGTATATGATACATGTTAGTATGCATATGATACACTCCCAAATTACCCTTGTGAGTATTATTTTAATGTGTGAGACCTGGAGAAATTTTCTGTTATGGGGATTAGGGCTGGAGTTGCAGGTTCCATTGAAAGCCACTTGTCCCTATGGTAGTTATCGTACTGCCTAGCTAGACATTTTAATCTCAATTATGTGTAAATAAGGTATTATTGCTTACCAGTTAACATTGACCTACTCTTAGAGAAAAGTCCTGCTTTTGTACTACCGTCTTTGGATTCAATAGCAGAGACAAAAAAAAAAAAAAAAGAGGACTTAACAAATACTTCAGAGCCAGCCTTAGGTCTAATTTCAGTCAAAGGTTGGGTTGGTCTCTGTTCCTAGCCTGATTTTTCTAGGCTTTGCTCTGGACACTTCATAAATCCCCCTTTACTCCCTTTTTCTCTGTCCTCATAAACTTGCCAAACTTATTTTCTAAAAAAAGAAAAACAAACTATAGTAACAATCATTTAGGGAACTTTACATATTTAGCCAAATATGCATTTTCTTTTACAAAATTTGCCTTATAAGTCTGGAATTTTATGCAGTAATGAGCAGACTAGGGGAGTGTGTAGAAAAATGAAAGAGCAATCCTAATGCACTAAAAAATCAGACTGTAGGCTGGCGTGGTGTCTCAGCTTGTAATCCCAGCACTTTGGGAGGCCGAGGCAGGCAGATCACTTGAGGTCAGGAGTTCAAGACCAGCATGGCCAACATGGCAAAACCCTGTCTCTACCAAATATACAAAATACAGTCAGGCATGGTGGTACACGCCTGTAGTCCCAGCTACTTGTGTGGCTGAGACCCAGAGAATTGCATGAATCCAGGAGGCAGAGGTTGCAGTGAGCCAAGATCCCTCCACTGTATTCCAAACTGAGCAACAGAGTGAGACTCTGTCTTCAAGAAAAGAAAAAGAAAAAAGAAAAACATCAGACTGCAGAGGATCCCTTGTCCTGTATGGGCCTGCTTAGCATGGCATTTCCTACCTGCCTTCTATTTCTGAACCGGTAGGCTATGCATATCCATGATGTATTTAAGGTAATACACCAATCTTCAAGCACCTGTGAACTCTTCTCTTTCCTTGCCCAGCAAAAATGCCAACAAAGGAGAAAAATGAAGGAGTTTCAACAAGTAGACAAGTGTCTGAGCAACTCACCTACTTCTCGGCTAAACCTTTATTCTCCTGCTGCCCCTTGAAATGTAGTAGGTAACACATGCAGCCAATGAATGGACAAAATTATTGGAGAATAAGCTATGAAAAAATGTTGATGTCCAAACTCAGCTTCAAAGAAGGCCTCACATCATCCCTTTCTTGACCTCAGCTCAACTCCTCTCTTCTGGGTGTTTCTTACCTGCTTTTCTCTCCATGTCCTGAGATTCCTCTTTTGCTGCTGACAACATAAACTACTGATTTAGTAAGGGCTGGATTGAACTTTGGAATAAAGCTCAAGCTAGGCACGGTGGCTCATGCCTGTAATCCCAGCACTTTGGGAGGCTGAGACAGGTGGATGACAAGATCAAGGGATGACCATCCTGGCCAACATGGTGAAACCCCGTCTCTACTAAAAATTAGCTGGGCATAGCGGCACACGTCTGTAGTCCCAGCTACTTGGGAGGCTGAGGCAGGAGAATAGCTTGAACCCGGGAGGTGGAGGTTGCCCTGAGCTGAAATCACACCACTGCACTCCAGCTGGTTACAGAGTGAGACTCTGTCTGGAAAAAAAACCAAAACAAACAAACAAAAAAACCCAAAAAACCCAAGCACAGCTTTTTCCTCCTCTCCATCATTTTTTCCTTTAAGTTAGGACATGTGATATTTGTAAACATTAGCCAAATATCGATACTTTGCAACCAACATTGTGTTTTGAAAACAGGAGTCTTGTATTTTTATTAAGGAACTGATATGTTTGAAGTTTCTAGGACTTCAGCCACTCACGGCTCTGTTAAATATTGAAGAAAAATATGTAAGAAGAAAAATGATTGATGGACTGTTTTGAATAGGAGGATAGCTGTGGTTGTTATTTTTTTCCTTCCTCCTGCACACACCTCAGGAAGGAAAATACAAAAACACCCCTTAGCCTACTCTCTTGAGAAGTGCTCCTTAAGCTCAGAATAACCCCAAACAAGCAAAACCTTTATGTTGAGCAGAGAGTGGGTGTGGAGGAGAACGTTGAAAGAGACATGGAACAGTGGGCTCTTCTTAGAAAGACACTCTGTTTTCACTGTCTCTGCTGTTTACCAAGGAAAAAGATGGTAGAAAATGTACCCATTATATGAGTTGTTTGAATCTCTAAATTTGGCTTCAGTTTCTAAGCTGAACAACCTGTGTAAATAAAACTAAAATTATTTCGGGTTTCTGCATGCAATATTTTTTCCCTTTTTTTTTTTTTGACTGTGGTTGGCACTCCAGTTTGGATCAAGCCTGTTAGTAAAACACCAGGGAGTGTAGACACAAAAGACTTCCTGAATGAGCCCCTCCGTTCATCAACACTCAACCCCTAAGTGGAAATCACTTGTCCTTTGGGGAAGTAAAACATTTTTGATATTTGGATATTTGGTCTTCTTTTTGAAAGACCATAGTCCCATGGAACATTAGACTGTATTCACCTTGATGGTCCCATATTTTCAACTGTTTATTATAAATATTCTAACTTGTTGCCTTGTCATTATTTTAGAGTCAACCTATTTAAAACCAACTTTATCATTTCTTTTTTTCTGGTCCCTCACCAAATTTATTCATTTTTTTGTTTGTTTTTGAGATGGAAGTTTCGCTGTTGTTGTCCAGGCTGGAGTGCAATGGCGCGATCTCAGCTCACTGCAACCTCCTCCTCCTGGGTTCATGCGAGTCTCCTGCTTCAACCTCCCGAGTAGGTGAGATCACAGGCAGCCACCACCCTGCACAGCTAATTTTGTATTTTTTTTTTTTAGCTGAGACAAGGTTTCACTATGTTGGCCAGGCTGGCCTCAAACTCTTGACCTTAGGTGATCCACCTGCCTCGGCCTCCGAAAGTTCTGGGATTACAGGTGTGACCCACCATGCCTGGCCAATTTATTCATTTGTTGGGGGAAAAAATTGCGTGTGTTATTTGTACCAGGGACAGGGCTAGGTGCCAGGACTGGAGGTGAATGGGGCAGATATCATCCCATCCCTTATAGAGTTTACATTCTAATTAGTGAGATCAGATATTAAACACTCATTACCTTAATGATTGTATACTTACAATTGAGGTAAATGTGATAGAAGACATGTACATGTGTAATGAATGTGTTTACATGAGAGAATGTGACCTAACCTGGAGACACAGGAAAATCCCATTGAGGAAGCAGTGTCTGAGCTGTACCCTACAATCACTAGACATTTTCTGACAGGGTACTATGGAGTGTGTTCACGAAACAGCTTGAGGAAAGGATCCTAATTGTGATAAAACATGACATGTGAAAAAAACTGAAAAAAGCTGGGGTGGCTGGAACAGAGAATGAGAGAGTGACAAAATTTAGTTGGGGATGTAGGCAGGGCTTAGAGCATAAAGGACTTTGAGCCATGTGAGAGATTTTGAATATTATCCTAAAAGCAACAGAAGGCCATTGAATGATTTGAAGCAGGAGAATGATATACCATCAAATTTAACATAAAAAGGATGAAATAAAGTAACTCTGGGTTCTATGAGCAGAATGGAAACAGACCCTGGTAGTTAAAGTTTTTGTTGATCTAGCCACTTTCCCTTTCCCCCAGTGCTGGTGACAGAACCCCTCTGGTTATGGGGAGCCCTTTCCATAGGACTTGGTGGAATTGACTCTTCCTCATTGCCCAGCACAGGACTGGGCATATAACCCATTTCTAACCAATGGCAGTTCCCTATTCTTCTGGCCTTAGTGTTTAGTTCAGGATTGGGCACGTGATCCTGGTTAGATTAACCAATGCCCCCTCTAAGTTTTGCTCAGACTGTCAGGGAAAAGGTAATCCTTGTTCCTCTGGATTGCTACCTGTAAGAACCAGGTCAGATCAGCAAGAAAAGATCAACAATCTTTTCCATCATTTGCAGAGAGCCACCTGAGAATAAAACCATCACGGGGGGAACTACAACTAAGAGTTAAAAACAGGCAAGGCTCAGTGGCTCACACTGTAATCCCGGCACTTTGGGAGGCTGAGGCAGGTGGGTCACTTGAGTCCAGGGGTTTGAGACCAGCCTGGGCAACATGGCAAACCCTTGTCTCTACCAAAAAAAAAAAAAAATTAGCCGGGCATGTGGCACATGTGTGTAGTCCCAGCTACTCAGGAGTCTAAGGTGGGAGGATTGTTTGAGCCCAGGAGGTGGAGGTTGTAGTGAGCTGAGATTACATCACTACATTCTAGACTAGGGACCCTGTCTCTAAGATGAAATAAAATGAAAAATTGAGTTCTGAAAAAGTTAGGTAAATCCATAGATCTAATCATGACTAGTTCACTTCTTCTTGATTATATAAATGTATTTCCTTATCTTAAAAACATTAATCTAGTTTGAATAGAATTTCTGTCATTTGCAACCAGAAGTCCAGATCAGTGTTGAGGGTAAGAGTAGATGCCAGGGGAACAATTTGGTAGGTTATTAGAGTGGTATAGGTGAGAGATGATGGCTTGAACTAGTGTGGTTATGATGGAAATGGAGAGAGGCCAACACATTTAAAATCTATTTAGGAGATACAAATCAGCAGGCCTGGGTAATTGGGTAATTGATCAGATTTGGGAGTGAAGGGGAGTGACAGTAATGGAGTCAAAAACATTTGCTAGTTTTCTGGATTGCACATATAAGCATGCTGTTCACTGGAACAGAAAACACCCAAGAAAGAGTAGTTTTGGGGGTGGTAAGGAAAGGAGATCTCTCTTTCTTTCTTTTTTTTTTTTTTTGAGACAGAGTCTCATTCTTTCGCCCAGGCTGGCCTGCAATGGCATGATCTCAGCTCACTGCAACCTCTACCTCTCAGGTTTAAGCAATTTTCCCTGCCTCAGCCTCCTGAGTAGGTGGGATTACAGGTGCCCACATGCCCAGCTAATTTTTGCATTTTTAGTAGAGATGGGGTTTCGTCATGTTGGTCACACTGGTTTCGGACTCCTGACCTCTGGTGATCTACCTGCCTCAGCCTCCCAAAGTGCTGGGATTACAGGCATGAGATACCATGCCTGGCTGAAAAGAGATCTTTAGTTCAATTGTGATCATAATGAGTTTGGGATTTTTGAGAGACACATGTCCGTTAATGGCAGTATCATCTTACTAATCATGTAGACCTAAAACCATTATATTCTTTAACTTACCTCTCACTATTATCCCTGCAAACCCAGAAAAATCTTAAGGTCTATATTTTTAGAAATTCAACTTCATTGAAGCATATTTTAGAAAACTAAAATGCATACATTTCATATGTACAGCACAATAAATTGTGCATATGCAAATACCCAGGTAACCATCTGCACAATCCAGGAATAAAACATATTCATCACCCAAGAAGTTCCTCTGTGTTTATTCTATCTGCTGCTCCCACAATCCCTGGTCCGAGGCAAACACCAATCTTCCTTTTATCACTGTAGATTGATTTTGCTTTTGCTAGTCTTTTGTATAGATGTCTAGATTCTTTTAAATGTCTAGATTCTTTAGTTCAGTGTAATGTTTTTGAGACTGACCCATTTTATTGTAGAGTTACTCCATTGTATGGAAACATCATAATTTGTTAATTTACTCTACTGTTAATGGATTTTTGAACTATTTCTAGTTTTTGGTTTTTGGGAACAAAGCTGCAATGAACTTTTCACCTGCAAGTAAGTCTTTGTGTGGACGTATGTTTTTATTTTTCTTGAAATTCTTAGGAGTTGGATTGCTGAGTCACATGGTAAGATTGTGTTTGCTTAACTTTATGGGAAATTACAAAATTATTTTCCAAAGTGGCTGTACCTCCAGCAATGTGTGAGAGCCAGTTGCTTCCACATTCTTGTCAATACTTGGTATTGTTATTTTAAAAAATTGTAGCCATCCTAGTAGAAGTATAGTGGGTATCTCATTGTGGCTTAATTTGCATTTTCCTGATAACTAATGATGCTGAGCATTTTGCATGGTGCTTATTTGCTATCTGTATGTATTATCTGGAGAAGTGTCTGTTCAAATCCTTTGTTCATTTTTTCCTTTTTAGTTGACACATAATCATTGTACATATTTATGAGATGCAGAGTGATATTTCCATACATGTATACAATATATAAGAATCAAGCTGGGCATGGTGACTCATGCCTGTGATTCTAGCACTTTAGGAGGCCAAGGTGGGCAGATCACTTGGTCAGGAGTTCGGGACCAGCCTGGCCAACGTGGTGAAACCCCAACTTAAAAAAAGAAAAAGAATCAAATCAGGAAAATTAGCATATCTATCACCTTGTACATTTATCATTGCTTTGTTTTGTGAGCATTCAAAATACTCTCTTCTAGCTTTTTGAAAATAAACATGAAATTGTTTTAAACTATATTTACCCTACACTGCTTTAGAACATTAGGACTTACTTCTCCCATCTAGGTGTAACTTTGCATCCATTAATCAACCTTTTCCTGTCTTTCCCTCCCCACTATCCTTCCCAGCTGCTAATGTCCACTTCTATGAGCTCATTTTTTTTTAGCTTTTACATGTGACAAGAACATGTGGTACTTATCTTTCTGTCACTGACTTGTTTCACTTATTTTGTTAATTTTTTATAACACCTTTTCATTTTGAAATAATTATAGGTTCATAGTAAATTACAAAAATAGTTCAGAGTGCCACAAACCCTTCACCTTGCTTCCCAATGGTGACATGTTAAATAGTTGTACAGTATCAACACCAGCAAATTTATACCAGTATTTCTATCAACAAAGCTTATTCAATTTCACCTTCGATAAAATCTGCATTCATTTGTGTGCAGGTGTGTTGTATAGTTCTATGTAATTTTATCTCATGTACAAATTTGCATAACCACCACCACAATCAAGACACAGAGCTGTTCTATGATCACAAAAGCACTCCTTGATTACTTTGTATTCACATACCCCACTGTATCCTTTTTCCTATCCTCTAACAAACTCTCATCTCTATCTCTAGAGTTTCATCATTTTGAGAATTTTATATATTAATAAATAGAATCATATAGTAAGTAATCTTTTGAAATTGGCTTTTTCACTCAGCATAATTACCTCGAGATTTACTCAAGTTGTGTCTATGAAAAATCTGTTTCTTTTTATTTCTGTGGAGTATTCTATAATGTGATAGATGTATCACAGTTTTCACATTCACCCATTGAAAGATACTTGAGTTGTTCCTAGTTTTTGACTATTTATAAAGCTGCTATGAACATTCATGCACAGGTGGTTATGTGAACATAGGTTTTTATTTCTTTTGCATAAATGCTCAAGAATATTGGATTATATTTTCTTTACTGAGTTATAAGAGTTTTATGAATATATTCTGAATAAACTCCCTGATGAAATATGTAATTTGAATGTGTTCTCTTTAATTCTGTGCATTTTAGCAACTTTCCTGATGGTAGCATTTGCAGCACAAAAGTTTTTAATTTTGATGAGGTTCAAATAATCTATTTTTAATTTGGTTGTTTGGGCTTTGGGTATCATACCTAAGAAACCATTGCCTAATCCAAGGTCACAAACATGATTTACATGTATGTTTTCTTCTAGGAGTTTTAGTTTTAGGACTTGTAAAGTGCTAAACTAATTGTTGAGGTCTTTGATCCATTTTCAGTGATTTTGAATATAATGCAAAAGGGGAGTCCAACTTCAGTCTTCTATCTGTGGATATCCAGTTGTTCCAGATCATTTGTTGAGAAGACTATAATTTCCCCGTTGAATTGTCTTGGCACCCGTTTCAAAAATTAATGGTCTGTAAACATATGGGTTTACTTCTGGTAAACTTCTGTTTCGTTGGTCTATATGTCTATTCTTACACCAGCACCACACGGTCTTGCTTGATTACTATAGCTTTGTAGTAAGTTTGAGAATAGGAAGCATTAATTCTTCAGTTTTGCCCTTCCTTTTCAAGGTTGTTAGGTTAATCAGTGTCCTTGGCATTTCCATATGAATTTTAGGATCAGCTGGTTACATGCAACAAAGAAGCCAGCTGAAATTTTGATAGAAATTCTACTGAATTTGTAGATCAATTTGGGATATATTATCATTCTAACAATATTAAGTCTTCAAATGCAAATGTCTGCATTTACTTAGGTCTTCTTCAATGTCTGTCAACCATGTTTTGTAGATTGCAGTGTACACGTTTTATTTTCTTTTGTTAAATTTATTTTGTTTTATTTTATTTTGAGACAGTCTTACTTTGTCACCTAGGCTGAAGTGTAGTGGCCTGATATCAGCTCACTGAAATCTCTGCCTCTCGGATTCAAGTGATTCTTATGTTTGAGCCTCCTGAGTAGCTGGGATTACAGGTGTGTGCCATCACACCTGGCTCATTTTTGTATTCTTAGTAGAGATGGGGTTTTGCCATGTTGGCCAGGCGAGTATCAAACTCTTGGGCTCAAGCAATCCACCCACCTCGGCCTCCCAAAGTGCTGGGATTACAGGCGTGAGCCACAACGCCTGGCTGTTAAATTTATTCCTAAGTATTTTGACATAATTGTAAATAGAATTGTTTTTAAATTTCATTATAACTGATTATTCATATTACATAGAAATTCATTGGTTTTTGTATATTAATCTTGTATTATGTAAAATTTTTGGATTTGCTTATTAGATTCCAAGTATTTTAATGCATTACTTAGGATTTTCTATATACAAGATTATGTCATCTGCAAATAGAGATTGTTATACTTCTTACCAATCTAGACAGGCTTTATTTACTTTTCCTGACTAATTGTCCTTGTTAAAACCTCAGTGTAATGTTGAATAAAAGTAGAAAGAGCAGAAATCCTTTTCTTCTTCATTGTTCATAATTTTAGGGCTAAAGTTTCTAAACTTTCAACATTAAATATGATGTTAGCTGTGAGTTTTCCATTGATTCCCTTTATCATGTTAAGGAAATTCCCCCAAATTAGTCCTGGTTTGTTGCCTCCTTCCCTCCCTCCCTCCCTCCCTTTGTCCTTTCCTTTCCTTCATTTGATTTTAACATGAAAGGATTTAGAAGTGGGAGTAGACATGGGATATTTGGGGGCTCTCTAACAGTCTCTAATACAAACTCTTATTTTAGACAAAACAAACTTTATTTAAACAGTTAGTTGATGAATAGGCTATTTTCAATCTTTTCTTATTGCAGATAATGTTGCAATATGCATTCTTGCACACGTTTTAGGTATCGGAGAAGCTAAAGGATGATCACGTACACTTTCTCTTAATATGTTCTCTTGACAATGAGAACAACTCAGAGTTAGGGACTAAAATATATTAATTCTTTAGTATGTTAATAAAAAATGCTTTATGATTCTATTCTTTCATCTTAAATGGCATCTGTCATTTGTAATTCAAATAACATAAACTTTTTTCTTCCAAACAACCTATTTATCCCAATCAGAGATTCTTTTTCCCCAATCCTTTTGACAGAGATAATATAAAAAAAGATCTTTTTTCTCTCCTTCATTCAGGCCCAAGTATTTGTTATAAGAATCATCAGTGTTTAAAAATAATTTGGGTTTACAGTGCTGATGTAGATGCTGTGGAGCAGAGATAACATGACAGACACACCCCGGGGTGACTGTATCTTTAGAATTATTGCTTTTTCTCAGCCTTCAGAAATCAGACACTATGGTGCGACTATGGAGTCATATTTCTACCAAGAGACTCCACTTGGCTAAAACAGGAATGGTCATCAAACTCAAGGGGAGCCAGGCCATTGACTGGGCTGAACAACTTACTCCCTTTCCTCAATAATTTACACCCAAAGGCAGAGAAGTGTGGTCGATAGTGTAAGAAACTGGAAATTCAAAGTCATGTAGAGCTGGAATTAGAGTTAACACAAGACAAGACAGAGACTCGTGCAGGCTTCTCTTGTGGGCAAATGTAAGTAAATAATTTGGCAAAGGAAGTCAGTCTTCAGAGAAAAAAATGTGGCAATGGTGCAGAAAAAAGCAGAGATGAGCATCAGTGAGAGTCCAGAGAGGGAAACAGAGGAGGAGGAGATTCAGAGCTTGTTTATCCAGCTCCAAGCCTCATGTGAAAGCAGAACGTAATTTCTTTCTATGGATGTATGCATTATTCAGTACACTTGAGAATTACATTTGATTCGGTCTTAAAAAATAAACTTTTAATTTTGAAACAATTTTAGCTTTGCAGAAAAGTTGCAAAAATAGTACAGAGAATTCCTGTATATTTCTCATCTAATTTTTCCATTGTTAACATACTACATTTCCATGGGATTTTTGTCAAAACTGAGAAACCAACATCATTCCATTATTATTATTACATTATTTTTAAATCAGCCCATCAGAAACAGGGCCTCAAAAAATTGGACTAAGACTCAGAATTTTCCCTCTCCACGAAATCTTTAGTAAAAGGCAAAAGATTTATACGATTTGAAGAGAAACCCAAATATATCATTCCATTATTATTAATGCAATTCCAGCCTTTATTTGGAACCAGTGTTCCTACTAATGTCTTCCTTCTGTTTCAGGAGCCATTCCAGACAGCATATTTAGTTGCTATGTCTCCTTAATCTCTTTTAGTCAGTGATGATCTCTCAGACTTTTCTTGTTTTACATGACCTTGACAGTATTTTGTAGAATATCCCCAATCCAGGTTTGTCTCTAGTTTCTCTCATGATTGGATGTGGGTTGTAAGTTACAGAAAAGAATGCCATAGAAGCTAAGTACCCTCCTCATTACATCACAGCACATCAGAGGTACCTGATATCCACATGACATCACTGGTGAGGTTAACCTTCATCACTTGGATTAAATGGTGTTTGTCAGATTTTTCTAATTCAGTGTTACTATTTTTCTCTTTTCCTGCTCTATTCTTTGGAAGTGAGTCATCATTTCAATGTATTATTCATGGTTCTCCAGAGAAACCAAACCAATAGATTTGTATATACATACAAAACATATATATATATATATATACACACACACACATATATATGTATATATATATACACACACATATATATGTATATACACATACATATATATACACACATGTACATACACATATATAAATATATGTATATATACACATATATGTATATGTACTTATGTGTATGTATATCTATGTAAAAGAGATTTATTTTATGTAATTGGCTCACATAATTTTGGAGGCTGATGAGTCCCAATATCTGCAGAGTGAGTCATCAAGCAGGAGACCTGGAGAGCCCACGGTATAGTTCCAGTCTGAAGGCTGGTAGGCTCAAGACCCAGGAAGAGCCAACATTTTATTTTGAGTCTGAAGACAGGAAAAAACCAAAGTCCCAGCTCAAAGGCAGTCAGGCAGGAAGAGTTCTCTCTTACTCAAGGGAGGATCAGCTCTTAGTTCTATTCAGGCCCTCAACTGATTGAATGAGGCCCACCCACATTAGGGAAAACAATCTGCTTTACTCAGTCACCAATTTATTGTTAATATCATCCAAAAACATTTCACAGAAACACCTAAAACAATATTTGAGCAAATATCTGGGCACCCAGTGGCCCAGTTGACACATAAAATTACTCATCACACACACCATCAAAGTAGGGGCAGGCGGATTAAGCTCTACCTCTTGAAGAAGGAAGTATCTCTAGATATTATGTGGAATTCTTCTGTAAGGAAGATTTGTCTCTTTCCCTCACCAAGTAGGTTTTTATCCCTTGCACCCAATCAAATGTGCCTTAAAATATAAGGCCTAAATGTGTTCGAAGGATAAATAACCCTGCAGTATGGTTTTTCATTTTAAATTTAGGTAGTATACATATTTTCTGCTGCAAGCCTTTCCTCATATCCTATAAAATTTAATGTCTCTTCTGGTTGACTCTTGGTGAACCACTCTCCCCCTATGGGATTTTGGTTTTCCCCAGCTCATCAGTTACTTACTGAGTGGCTACAGTGCACAGGGCTGATGCTCAGCCTAGAGACTCTGATGTTACAAGGAAGTCCCTGCAGTCAAAGCATTTACCACCCAAGCAAAGGTGTAGTTAGGAGATGTGGGCTGAGTTGCAATTTACCACTTTCTCTGATGTTTAAAACTCCTTTGAGCCTCAGCCTCCTCACTTGTCAGAAGAGTGTAATAACCGTAATAATAATAATAATGATAGTTCAACAGTAATAGTAACTCAGTAAAATACTGTTTGTGAGGAAAAACGTAGTTTTTACATTTTTACACAAATGCTAGCTATTGTTCTCAATAACAATTTATTGAGATTGATAAGAATAGATATGTCATCCAGGCTGGAGTGCAGTGGGGCGATCTCGGCTCACTGCAACCTCAGCCTCCCGGGTTCCAGCGATTCTGCTGCCTCAGCCTCCTGAGTAGCTGGGATCACAGGTGTTCACCACCATACTCAGCTAATGTTTGTAGTTTTAGCAGAGACAGGGTTTCACCACTTTGGCCAGGCTGTTCTTGAACTCCTGACCTAAGACAATCCAGCTGCCTAGCCCTCCCAAAGTGCTGGGATCACAGGCATGAGCCACTGTGCCCAGCCAGATATTCTTATCTCTAAGGTTTATAGCTTCAGAAACCAAAGTCCAAGACTATTAAGTTCCTGGCACAGAATCATGCCCGTTGCTATGTGGCAGGGCATATGATCTTTGCATTTTCTTATTTCCGTACCACTGCACTGCAAGAATTGTATACACTCCTGTTTATAAGAGCAGACTGTCTATTAAAAAAATATTCTGGGACACATCTAAAAAGCCATACTATGAGATAGGAAAAAAAAAATAAAAGCTCTGTTTTGCATTTGTCCTGGAAGCTGGGAGAGAACATGTTTTTTGGACATGTTTGGAAATGTACCATAGGTTTTGATTCTTATCCTTGCTCTCCAGGCTTTCTTTTGGGACACTTGAGAGACTATTTTTGGGATTCAGGAAAGCATAATGTCATTTTATTTTTCAAATCCTCAGGGTGCTAGAAGTTTTAAGTCTTATTTCCTAGTCTGACCTTTCATTGCAGCGATTATTTTTTGATATATAATATTCATAATTCATTTTGTTGAAGAGGAGATTTTATTTAATGTCAATAAATATGTATGAGTGTTGGGAGGAACTTACCTGTGCAGTGAGGGCTGGCGAGAATTACAGGGGCCAGTACAGTTAAACAGAATGTGGGGATAACGTCATTGACATCCTTGGTGTAAACCTCATGATTGAGAAAAAGATGGGGATCATCTTCCGCTGAAATTTATCATGAAAAGATTCTCAAAAGCATATTTGAAACAGATGACAAAATTATAAGGACTCAGTTTATTTTATTTGGAAAATAGTATTCCCTTGTGGGAGATCTGGGCTAACAGACTTCAGAATTTTGGCTCTGTTCAAAATTCCCTGACTCACTGGGTGGCTTGGAAAAATGATTTAAATCCACTATCCTGCAAGATAGAATAATGATAATTTGTAACACTGTACTTGGCACTTGAGTGTAATTATGTTAATGGCTAGTGTGTATGTATGATTACTGTGTCAAGCCATATGCCCAGCACTTTACAAGCTGTAACTCTGCATCCTCTAGGAAGCATGTACCATTCTTGTTCTTCTTTCACACATAAGAAAACTGTAGGACCGGGAGCAGTGGCTCATGCCTGTAATCCTAGCACTTTGGGAGGGTGGCTCATGCCTGTAATCCCAGCACTTTGGGAGGCTGAGGCAGATAGATCACATGAGGTCAGGAGTTCAAGACCAGCCTGGCCAACATGGTGAAACCCCATCTATAATAAAAATGCAAAAATAGCTGGGCTTGGGGACGCTTCTGTAATTCCAGCTTCTAGGGAGGCTGAGGCAGAATTATTTGAACCCGGAAGGCAAAGGTTGCAGTGAACTGAGATTGTGCCACTGCACTCCAGCCTGGGTGACAGATAAAGACTGTGTCTCAAAAACAAAGTCAAAAAAGAAAGAAAGAAAATTGTAGTAGGAATTTTTCAGTGTATTGTAACCATCTATTTGCATGTTGGTCTTTTCCTCTGGGCCTGAATTGGTGAGAGTAGGGACTGAATCATCATAGCATCTGTATAGACTCTGGTTCATAGCTATACCAGATCAATAAATCTGATCTAATCTAAACTTTAGAAAATCACCATGTGTAGGATGAAAGGGTGGAAAGATGAGATGAGGAAAGAGCTGAGACTATTTCAATTGTTTAGGCAAAATCAAATATGAATTTATATTTGGATAAAAAAGTAAAAAAGGGGAACATGAAAAGATAAATAGTGATATAAGATTTTAATTAAAAGCAACAATGTAAGCTATCTCTAATAGAGCAATTAATATTTAGAATTATGTTGATGAGATAAAGAACATGTATATTTTATTTAAAAATACCTTCAAGAATATCACAACACATATGTTGTGTTAGTTTTTTGTTATTCTTCACACTCAGTTTGATCTCTGTCCTATGACTGAGCTTGAGAAGTTCCACACTTCTTTGTTGAGAAGTCCCCAGATAAAAATTTCATTGAGTGTTAGAGCTTTAAGCAGTGATTTAAAGAAGAAATACGGTAAACAGTAAGAGGATCATATAAGCTGCATTAGGCTATTCTTGGCATGTGTCCTGTCAGAAACCTAGCCTGTACCTATGAGAGGCATCACTAATCAATAACAGAACTCTTCCTCAATAAGCCTGGACTTGGTCTGGGAATCCTCCTCAACTCAGTACTCCTGGTTCCCACAAAGGACACATTAGAACAGGCGCACAAGTTGAGGACTATTATTCCAGGGTTATTGCGTGGGAATTCTCAAGCTTAGATGCAGGAGAGAGATTGCACTCAATGTGAAGAATAAGAAAAGGGTTGACATAGCATATGTGTTATGATATTCTTGAAGGTATTTTTTAAAAAACATATTTTATTAGAAATGCACTGATTTTTATTTTTAGAGACAGGGTCTTGTTCTATTACCCAGGCTGCAGTGCAGTGGCACAATCATTGTTCAGGGAAGCCTTGAGTTTCTGGGCCTGAGCGATCCTCCCACCTCAGTCTACTGAATAGCTGGGACAACAGCTGAGTGTCACCATGTTCGGCTAATTTTTGTATTTTGTGTAGAGACGAGGTCTTGTCATGTTGCCCACGCTGAATTGGAGTTCCAGGCTCAAGTGATCCTCTCAAAGTGCTGGAATTACAGACTTGAACCACCATGCCCAGCTGGAAATGTACTTTAAAAATGCACTTCTGGGCTGAGCATGGTGGCTCATGCCTGTAACCCCTGCACTTTGGGAGGCCAAGGTGGGTGGATCACCTGAGGTCGGGAGTTTGAGATCAGCCTGATCAACATGGAGAAACTCTGTTTCTATTAAAAATACAAAATTAGACAGGTGTGGTGGCACATGCCTGTAATCCTAGCTACTCTGCAGGCTGAGGGAGGAGAATTGCTTGAACCTGGGAGGTGGAGGTTGCGGTGAGTGGAGATTGCTCCATTGCACTCCAACCTGGGCAACAAAAGTAAAACTCCAA
>NW_016107340.1:11182755-11255447 GCF_001604975.1 Cebus imitator
GCGGTCAGGATTCAAGACCAGCCTGACCAACATGGTGAAACCCAGTATCTATTAAAAATACAAAAATTAGCCGGACATGGTGGCTTGCCTGTAATTCCAGCTACTTGGAAGGCTGAGAGAGGAGAATTGCTTGAACCTAGGAGGTGGAGGTTGCAGTGAGCCAAGATTACACCACTGCACTCCAGCCTGGGTGACAGAGTGAGACTCTATTAAAAAAAAAAAAAAGCACTTCTATGGTAACTTTTTCCTGCGATATAATTTCAAACTATCAGAAAAGTTATAACAATGGTACAAGGAATTTCTTTACATCCTTTACCCAGGCTCACTTATTGTATACATTTTCTCCATTTGCTATTTCATTCTGTCTATCCATTATATCTGTCTTTCTACCTATCTACAGACATATTTTTCTAAACCATTCAACAGAAAATTATAGTCATCACATTCCTTTACTCTGAAGCATTATTATTATTAAATTTAAAAACATGTACCTAGTATAAAATTGACTGTTTTTGGTGTATTTTTAGCACAAAGATAGCGTCATGCAACTATCACCACAACCAGGATACCAAACAATTCTGTTACCATAAAACCCTTCCTTGTGTTGCCCGTAAACCCTGGTCATCCCTGATCTCTTATCCTTCTCCATAGTTTTGTCTTTTCCAGAATATCATAGAAATACAATTATGCAGAATGTAAACTTTTAAGATTGACTTCTTTCACTCAGTATCATGCTTTTGAGATTTATTCATATTCTGTATATAAATCATTCATTGTTTATATTGTTGCTCAGTAATACTACATTATACGAAGTATCGTAGGTTTGCTTATTCACTCATCGATAAACATTAAAATTACCATTTCAATTTTCAAGCAATTATGAATAGAGTTGCTATAAACATTCATGTACAGGTTTTTATGTGAACATAAATTTGCATTTTTCTGGAGTAAATACATATGGATGGGGTTGTTGGGTCACATGGTAAGTGTATATTTAAATTTATAAGAAAGTACCAGGCCGGGCACGGTGGCTCACACCTGTAATCCCAGCACTTTGGGAGGCTGAGGTGGGCGGATCACGAGGTTGAGATCAAGGCCATCCTGGCCAACATGGTGAAACCCCGTCTCTACTAAAAAAATACAAAAATTAGCTGGGCGTGGTTGCACGTGCCTGTGGTCCCAGCTAGTAGGGAGGCTGAGGCAGGAGAATTGCCTGAACCCGCAAGCGGAGGTTGCAGTGAGCCCGAGATAACGCCACTGTACTCCAGCCTGGCGGCAGAGCGAGACTCTGTCTCAAAAAACAAACACAAAAAAAGTACCAAACTATTTTCCAAAGCAGCTTTACTCTTTTGCACGACCACCAGCAATGTATGGAAGCTCCAGGTACTCCACATTCTTGTCGGCACTTGATAATTGCCGGTTTTCGGAAGTATTCCCACCTCATTTGTTTGGAATGCTTTGAGTAGGATTGGGATTAGCTCTTCTTTAAATGATTGTTCAAATTCAACAGTGAAGTCATCAGACTAGACTTTTCTTTGAGAATTTTGTTGCTTGTTATTGATCTATTTAGGTTTTGGTTTTCTTCATGGTTCAATCGTAGCAGGTTGTATGTGTCTAGGAATTTATCCACTTCTAGGTTTTCCAATTCCTTGGCATATAGTTACTCATAATAGTCTCTAATGATCCTTTGAATTTCTGTGGTATCAGTTACAATCTTTCCTTTTCCATTTCTGGTTTTATTTATTTGGGTCTTTTATCTTTTTTGCTATTTTCAGTTTAGAAAGACTTTTTAGATATTCAAATAAATGTGTAGTGATATCACACTGTGGATTTAATTAGCATTTTCTTAATGGCTAGTGATGTTAAGCATATTTTCATGTGTTTGTTTGCCATCTGTATATTGTATGTAATAAAGCATTCATTGAAGTCTTTTGCTTCTTTTTAAAATGGGTTATTTTCTCATTGTTGATTATTAAGAGTTTTTTTTTTTTTTTCAATATTGAGGTCCTTTGTTAGAGGAATGATTTACAAATGTTGTATCATAGTTTAAGTTATTAATGAAGTCCAATTTATTGATTTTTTACTTTTTGTATTGGTCTTATGGTGTCATATTTAAGAATGCTTGGATTTATGCAAGTTTGTGAGGATTTTATTTGTCTTCTAAAAGTTTGATAATTTTATATTTCAACTTTGGGCCTATGAGCTGTTTTGAGTAATTTGTATATAAAATGCAAGGTTTAGGTTGAGATACTTTTTTTTTTTTTTGCATCTGAATCAATTGTTTTAAAACCACTTACTAAAAAAGCTATCCTTTCTCCATTGAATTGCTGTTCCATTTTTGTTCAAAATCAAATGGCCATATTTGTGTGAATCTATTTTTGGATTTTAAAATTCTCTTCCATTGATCTGTGTTTCTATCACTTTGGCACTACCACACTGCCTTTACTATTGTAGCTTTATAATAAGTGTTAAAATTGTCTACTATGAATCCTCTAACTTTATTCTTGGTTAAAAAAATTTTCTGATTATTCAAGTCCTTTGCTTTTCTATGTAAATTTTAGAATCAGCATGTTTATATCTACAAAAAAGTATTCCAAGATTTAACTGGAATTGCATTAAATCTATAGATAAATTTGAAGAGAAATGACAAGGTATAGAATCTTCCAGTCCATGAACATAGTTTGCCACTCCATTTATTTATGTCTTCTTTGATTTATTCATAAGCTTTTTCATTCTTATTATTTCTCTTCTGTCTGAAAAACTTTATTTGGTATTTTTGTTTAGAGCAGGTCTGCTGATGATGTATTCTCTCAGTCTTTCTTCTGAGAATGTCTTCTTTTTGCCTACATTCCTGAAGGATATTTTAACTGGATATAGAATTCTGGGTTAAAAGCTATTTTATTTCAGCATTTAAAAAATGTTTCACTGCTTACTGCTTCTCATGGTTTCTGATGAGAAATATGAAGTCATTTAAAAATCATCATTGCTGGCTGGGTGTGGTGGCTCACGCCTGTAATCCCACACTTTGTGAGGCTGAGGTGGGCGGATCACAACATCAGGAGATTGAGACCATCCTGGCCCACATGGTGAAACCCCATCTCTTCCTAAAAATACAAAAAATCAGCTGGGCCTGGTGGCACACGCTTGTAGTCCCAGCTACTTAGGAGGCTGAGGCAGGAGAATCGATTGAATCAATTGAGGCTGAAATGGAGATTGCAGTGAGCCAAGATCCCACCACCGCACTCCAGCCTGAAAACGGAGGGAGACTCCGTCAAGAAAACGAAAAAACAAAAAACAAATAAAAACGCACATATCATTTTTCTCTGGCCGTTTTCAAGATATTTTCTTTTGTTTTTAGATTTCAGTAGTTTGATTATGATATTATCTGGGTGTATATTTCTTCAAATTTATTCTGTTTGGGGTTTACTAAACCTTTTTAATTTACAAATTTATGTCTTTTGCCAAATTGGGAAATATTTTATTCCTTTATTTCTTCAAGTATCTTTCTGCACGAGTCTCTTTTTCTTTTGAAATTGCAGTAACACAAATGTTAGATCTTTTGGTATTGTCATACAGATGTATTAGGCTCCACTCATGTTTTAAAAATCTTTTTTTAATCTTTATTGTGCAGATTGGATAATTTTATTGCTATATTTTCAAGTTCATTTAGTCACCCAATCCAGTAAATTCTCTACTTCAGCAATTGCGTTAAGTTCAAAAATTTTCTTTTGTTTCTTTTTTATATTTTTTATTTCTCTTCTGAAAATATCTGTCTTTCCATTTGTTTCAAGAGTGTTCACATTTATAGGAGAATGATTTTAATAGCTGGGAAGCCCTTGTCTAATTTTAACATCTGTGTTCATGGCTGTTGATTAACTTTTTCCTTAAGAGATGTGAAAGCTAAGGTTTTCCTGGTTCTTCACATGTTGAATAATTACGGATTTGATTTTGGACATTTTGAATATGGTATAATGGGACTCTGGGTCTTGTTAAATCCTATGGGGCATTTTTGTTTGTTTGTTTTAGCAGGAAACTGACAAATTTAAGTTTAGGTTGTAAATTCCTATCCCACCTTCTGTTGGCTCTGGTTCCTATGTCAGTTCAATTTTCAAAGGCTTTGTAGTGCTACTTATATCCATCCCGTGTGTGTGTGTGTGTGTGTGTGTGTGTGTGTGTGTGTGTGTGTGTGACACTCAGTGGCCAGTCTGGGACTTGGGCAGTGGTCCACCCTGTAGATCAGTTCTCAATGTCTTTTGCATGCTCTTTAGGTCAGACCCTAATATGCACAGCTCAAAGATGGGCCCAGTGATTCATACATCTTGGATCCCATATCACTTTCTAGAGCTTCTTTCTTTTCATGATTTCCCCAGGGAGATTTTTCCTGCTTCCAGGTAACATCTTCCTGGTATTTGATATTCTGACTATATAGCCACTGCCTTAGTTTCCCTGGTCTGTTATATACTTTCCACAACTGTGTCTGTCTCAGGGACCAAGTGGTGAGAGGACAAACAGAAACGAGTAATAGGACTGATGTGTCTCATACTCAGATCCATGGTTCCTCTGGTCAGACAGAAGGATTCCCCTTTATCTCATTTTTAAGCATTTGTCCAGCTATTGCTGCTTCTGTGCCTGAGTGGGATTGCCTAGGAGCTGGGACAAGAGAGGAGGTAAAACCCCAGAACATTTCCTCCACTATCTCTAACCCATAGGAGACCCCTTTCCTGCTCCTCAGACAAGGAAGAGAGAATGCTTCGCAGAACAACTTTTGTCTGCGCCTTGTATATACTTCCAGGTTTCAGGTTGCCTTTCAGTCCAGGCTGGGAGAAATCAGATTGAAAAAAGGAGAACTCACCCTTTACTTCAGTAGTTCTCAAAGATCTGTTTCCCTTTCCTAACCTACCTTCTACCATTCTCTTTTTCAAAGCCTTCAGATAGTTTACACGCTACCTCCTGTCCAAGGTTTCCATTCAGGAGGAGAGACAGGGTGGGGTACAGTATCTCCATCTTAATTGGAACCCAGAGAGGGCTCCTTTAGTTTTAAATACTTCAATGTATTTTTCCCAAGATGAAGGACTTTCTCTTACATGACCATACCATAATGATCAAAATCAAGAAATTTATCATTTTAATAATACTATTATATAAGTCACAGTCCATTTGGGCAATCATTCTAGTGATTTCCTTTACAGTTATTCTTTCCCTGGTCAAGACCTAATTAAGGATCATGAATCACATTGAGTTATCCTGTCTCTTTAGTCTCCTTTAATCTGGAACAGTTTCTTAGCCCTTCTTTCTCTTTTGTGATCTTGACATTTTATTTTGTTTTTATTTATTTATTTTGAGATGGAGTCTTGCTCTATTGCCCAGGCTGGCATGCAGTGGCACCACCTTGGCTCACTGCAACCTCTGCCTCCTGGGTTCAAGTGATTCTCCTGCCTCAATCTCCCAAGTAGCTGGGATTACAGGAACACACCACCACACCCAGCTAATTTTTGTATTTTTAGTAGAGATGGGCTTTCACCATGTTGGCCAGGCTGGTCTGGAACTCCTGACCTCAAGCAACCCACCCGCCTTGGCCTCTCAGAGTGCTGGGATTACAGGCATGAGCCACTGCACATGGTGATCTTGACATTTTAAAGAGTGCAGGCCAGTTATTTTGTAGAATATCTTTCAACTTGTGTTTGATGTTTTCTAATGATTAGATTCAGGTTATGTGTTTTTGGCAGAAATACCACGCATGAGATATTGTGTTCTTCTTAGGATAGCACAATGATGTCTGATTGTCTTATTACTAGAGATGTTATCTTTGATACTTGGCTAAGCTGCTGCTTCGCCGTTTACTCTAAAGTTACTATTTTTGTGAGTTTCTTAAGGGCTAGAGTTTGAATATAATTACATTGTTATGAGGAAAACGCTAGACTAGTGCTGTCCAGTAGAACTCTCTGCCATGATGGGATGTTCAATTCAGCACTGTCCCATATGGTAGCCATTGCCCTATGTGGCTATTGAGCATTTGAAATGAAGCTAGTGTATCTGAGTGCAGTGGCTAATGCCTGTAACCCTAGTGCTTTGGGAAGCCAAGGTAGGAGCACCGCTTGAGGCCAGGAGTTCAAGACCAGTCTGGGCAACATAGCAAGACCCTGTCTCTAAAACAAATAATAAAAAATGAACCAAGCAAGCTGGCATGCAGCTGTAGTCCCAGCTGCTCAGGAGGCTGAGGTGGGAGGATCACTTCAGCCTGGGGGGGTCGAGGTTACAGTGAGCTGTGATTGTGCCACTACACTTTGGCCTGGGCCATAGAATAAGATCCTATCTCAAAGACAAACAACAAACAAAAAGGAAATAAAATAAAATAAAAGAAAAAATAAATGAGGCTAGGGGACTGAAGAAATATAAAGAATATAATTTGAATTTGAAAACTTCCAGAGAACATCCTGTATTAACATTTCCTAAAGAATGTTTTTATAGCCTGCTCTGAGAAAAAAGGGCTCCAGGGTCAAATAAGTTAGGGATCCTTCTATACAGCATACACTGGGAAATACAGTACTATTTTCTGCCATTTTGGCATCTACATATCTTTGTGTCATCACTTGGCCTAGTGCTAGGTGTAGGTAAAATTGTCAGATAATTGTTCTGTGAGCTGTGAGTCTCCAAACAGCTCTTTTAATTAGCTTGTGTAGCCAACTTGCTCAACAGCACAGCCAAGTCTGGAAATGGTGGGATTTACACCTGGGCCAGCCACCTAACTCCAAAGGCTGTTTCTGGTCTGCAGAAATGGCAATGGAGAAAATGATATTGAAGTTCACGTTGCCTCATGAGACTCTGTTTAAGGTTGAGACAGGCAAGAGTTCTTCAGAGATATATTATTTAGTCTTTGAATTCCTTTCTACCAATGCAAAACTAGGAAACATTTAGCATTCACAGAATGTGGTCATTCAGCCTTCCTAAAGGAATTAATATTAATATTAACAATCCTTTTCAACTCACAGCATAGTTTTCTGAGGATGTGTTTCTTTCTGTTTAAATGAAAGAATTCCTGGAACAGGCTAGTAGGTTAATATCTTACACAAGGTCGTCCAGAGCAAATGTTCTCATATGCATATAGTTGTCATAAGAGGCCCCAAGTGCCTCTCAATGCCACACACATATTCAGTCAGTTACTGAAGGGAAGATAGAATGATTAGAAAGTATGAAGGAAGGAGACTTAGAGGGGAGAGAAAGGAGAACAATTTGCAAAGACAAAGAAATCTTAAGCCAGATTTAGATAAGATTACTAGAGCTGGTTTGAATTAGAGGCGAGTAAGCTGTATAAGTTGTCCTTCTTTCTTTTACTTCACCTGCAGTTCCTTTGGGAAGCTCTTTGCTGAGCCAGGGTTAGAGGAATTTTATTCCTATAACTGTACCTTGTTTCAATGGGCTTGCCCCAGCAGATGAGAGCTGTAGTTTGAAGAATTCTCAAGCAAATGTACTTTATCTGGTTGATGAGTTCAGAATTGAGATAAAATCTTGAAAGTGGGAACGAGTCATTGTATGTGTCTGACGCTATAATTCTTGAAAGTAATTGGGTTTAAAAGCAGTTGTTTTTTTTTTTTGGTGAATGATTTCATCCTCCACAAAAACAGGTTTTAATTTCTTTTAAGATACCAGTGGAAGTTGTGACCCAGAAATGCCCCAATGAGACCTTACAGATGGCTATTTTCCTGTGCTGTTGGGCTTATGTTCAGGAAAACCACAGGGGAAAATTGGCTTTGATATGCTTGTGCTTTAAGATACATGCTGCAGTACCTTGTAAAGTTTCATTTTATTGCCAAATATAACATTCAGTTACCAACTGGAAGTGTAAAAGTTCATATTTTCTTTTTCTGTTTGTTTTTTTAACTTTTAGGACATTATATTTACTAAGATTCTGGCGATAGCTTTATGTAACAAGACGCAGCATACCAGGCTTGCTACTCAACTTTTTTATGGTAAGTCTCAGCCTCAATATAAAGCTGTGTTTTTTAAAAAAATCAGAACCCTGCTTTTTATATGCTCACTATCTTGGCAAGTATGCCATTAAACACAGTAGTGAGCTTAAGACAGCAAGAGAAAAGAGTTAACAAAAGCTAAACATTGCAGCCTAAGCAAACTTCATATAAAAAATAAAGGAACTATCACCAGTTGCATGGAATTTTCCTGACAAATTAAATCTTAATAGTATACAACATACGTTTTAGAGTCTTTAAAGTTCAAAAAGTACCAGTGTCTATTTGAAACAATTTCTCTCCAAAGCCAAAGTGTAATAAAAATGAATTCAAATGACACAGCATATTCTAATGCTAAAAAAAAATTCAGCATTATTGAAGTGGAGGTAAATCCCAGGGCTTTTGGGGCTTTCTCATGCTGCAAAGGGCTGTTTCTCTGGTTCATTCAAAGAAGCATCTTACAGAATCCAAGGACGTCCCTAAGCTCAGTAAAGGGTGAGACTCCTGGCACCTAGCTCTGACCTCTCTATAAAGCATGGCTACACTTTCCACAAATACAGGATGTGTGAGAATCAAAGGCATGTTGTTCTGCTAGCTAAAGAGATAGCCAATCACCTTCTCCCTTCATTCTGAAAAGCACCTTTCCAGGTAAATCAAAGTCTACTTGGGGAATAAATTAAAATATACTTATCTACAGAGTATGGATTTCAAAATATCAATGTAATCTCTACTTCAAACATTTTAACTACTTTAAAATTTTTAACATCTGGTCATTTCTGATTCCATCTTAAAGATGTATTCAGATTGGTTTCTGTTGATTTATCATTGTGCACTTCTAGTCAAAAATAATAATTTTACTCCCAAGTATTGTAACCACTAGTGCTACTGCAGTGTATTATCTCCCAGAGTTATCAAGCACTGGAAGGAAAAAGAATACATGCTCAAGTAGCAGGCAACATTTATGGCCCTTGCCTACAGCAGCATCTGAATGGCTACTGAGTAGTCCAGGGATCATTCATTTTTTTGTTTGTTTGTTTGTTTGTTTGATATGACGTCTTGCTTTGTTGCCCAGTCTGGAGTGCAGCAGCACCATCTAGGCTCACTGCAACCTCCGCCTCCTGGGTTCAAGTGATTCTCCTGCCTCAGCCTCCCACGTAGCTGGGATTACAGGTACCAGCCACCATGCCCAGCTAATTTTTGTATTTTTTCTTTTTCTTTTTCTTTTTTTTTTTTTTTGAGACAGAATTTCACTCTTGTTACCCAGGCTGGAGTGCAATGGCGCGATCTCGGCTCACCGCAACCTCCGCCTCCTGGGTTCAGGCAATTCTCCTGCCTCAACCTCCCAAGTAGCTGGGACCACAGGCACGCGCCACCATGCCCAGCTAATGTTTTGTATTTTTAGTAGAGACGGGGTTTCACCATGTTGACCAGGACGGTCTCTATCTCTTGACCTCGTGATCCACCCGCCTCGGCCTCCCAAAGTGCTGGGATTACAGGCTTAAGCCACCGCGCCTGGCTAATTTTTGTATTTTTAATAGAGACAGGGTTTCACCATGTTCGTCAGGCTGGTCTTGAACTCCTGACCTCAGGTGATTCACCTGCCTCGGTCTCCCAAAATGCTGGGATTACAGGCATGAGCCACTGCACCTGGCCAGTTCAAGGATAATTCTAAAAACAAGAAAATTCATGCATTATAGGAAATATGTTGTAATTTTCACAGTTGAAATTTCCTCAGGCACTGTACTTTCTCTATAAAGGAATCCTGATTTTTCTAAATATTACGATGAGTCAGGACTTGAACTAGCAGTCTTCTTTCTCTTCTTATAGTGTTTCTCATGCTCCTTTTTCTTATTTGTTTCTTATTTTTTCTCATTCTTCACTACTTTTCTTCTTTTTTGCCCATATCTCCTCAATATACTCTGGTTCTGACAAGGACTCAGATGATAAAGATTTATCTTCAGAGGTTTTTCTTTTTTTTTTTTATTCCCCCTGAGTCCTTTAATGGCCTTTTCTTTCTCAGCTGGATCCTTTGACTTCTTTGTAAAGAAAAAGAAGTCTTCTATTTTCCTTCTATCCTTGCTGTCTGATTCAGTTTCTGACATGGAGATCTCAGAAGATTTATGTGAATGGTTCTTTTTCTTTCTGCCTTTTCCTTGTTTCTTATCCTCGTCCTCAGAATCAGAACTGCTGAAGAATCAGAGCATGATGAAGATGATGAATGCCTACCAGATTTCTTCCTCTTTTTCTTTTCTTTCCCTTTTTTGGGATAAGCTCTCACTTCCACTTAACAGTTTCTCCCTGTGTTATTCTAGTTTTTTTCTTCCAGTTCTCATTTTTTTCTTCAAATCCATCCAAAGCCTTGGCATCTTTCTTTTTCTTTTCTAGTTGCTCTTGCACTGCTTCCCAGATAGGCCTTAGCTGATGGAGATAATCCTGGATTGTTGGCCCATAAGTCTGGATTGGACCCCTTGATCTGGCCATTGCTGTTGGATTCATGTAGGCCACCTGATGGTACCTCTTTCCCTTGGTGCCTGAATGTACGCAGTCACCCATCAAGGGACACAGTCACTCACCAAGGGAAACCAGCCTGGGGAAGCAGCTGAAGTGGGCCTGCCGCAGGTCCTTCTGCACTAAAAGTTTATATTTTCCTGAAAATCTTACCAACTTGTTTAGCAGGCTTGCTTTATTTTTTTTCCCCCCATTCTTCATTGTCTACTTGGTTTACCACTAGAGGGCATTGTTGGCAGTGATATCAAGAGAAAGCATACTAGAGCATTTTGCCAAAATATTTTGTGCGATCTTTTTCAATTTGCATTTCAGCCAGCAAATAAAAACATACATTGAAAAGCTACTTCATTTAATATTTTATTTTTATATTTTATGGATTCTGAATACTGAGCTTCTAGGCTTTTTGTGTGTATTAATTTAATAAAAGAGAAATCATTGTAAACTTTGGTTCCAGTTTTCTAACAAATGCTGAATCTAGAATCTGTCAGTCTCTCCCCCTGCAATGTAATACACTCTCACACATCCTCTCTTGGAATGTTATTGAGCACTTGGAGACTCATTATTTTTTATTTCCTAAAAGAGTGAAGCTATTCTATTTTCCATATCATGCCTTTCCTGATATTTGTCAGAGGATCTCAAACTGGCAAGGGACTTTCAGATTATCTAGTTCAACTATTTATAATAGACGGAATGTCTTCTACACTGTGATGAAGGGCTGTCTAGACCTCAAAATGATAAGAGAAGGTTTCTCCATTTTGGGGTAACTGTATTATTTATTGGAAAGTTCTTCAGGTGAAGGCAGAAGTTTGCCTCTTTGAAATTTATTGTATTAGATAAGATCTTTTAGTTGCAGAGAACTAGGAACCAAATCAAGCTTGCTTATGAAAAAAAGACGGTAGATTAACTGTTAGAAAACAGGTGTCTGGGGCCTGTAGCGGGGTTGGTAGCAAGGGGAGGGAGAGCATTAGGACGAATACCTAGTGCATGCTGGGCTTAAAACCTAGATGATGGGTTGATGGGTGCAGAAAACCACCATGGCACCATGGCCTATGTAACCTGCATGTTCTGCACATGTATCCCAGAACCTAAAGAAAAAAAAAAAAAGAAAACAGAGGTATCTCGTGGGCTGTGGCTAACTGGACACCTGAGACCTGTCAGTACTCAGTCTCTCAGTCTGTGGCATCTGCTTACTTCTATGTAATTACTTCATTCATTTCTCTCTGCACATCAGGATTTTCTGCCTCTTGCATCCCACGGTGAAATATGCCATTTGAATGATAAAAATGACAAAGAACTTTTGTTACCTAGCCCGGGTAGGCTATTCCAACGTTCTGTGAAGCTGGCCACCTCAGGATGGTGCAGTATATGATTTGATCTGTCATTCCAGGGTCATGGGTCCACTCTCACACTGCCTTCATGGTGAAGTGGGTCTCCTGGTTGGATGCTTTGCTGTGTGGGCTTCCAGGTCTGTGGATGAGGCACTCCATAAGCCATTGGTAATGGTGCTGTCTAAGGCTGTGCAGGCAGGAAAGAAAAACACATGCCTAGAATAGGTTTCTGTCCCTGTGAGGATGAATGGCTGGCTGGCCTTTCCAGGTTGGAAGGCTTTCATGTATTCAACTTGCTACTAAGTGGCTTGTTGATTCCCTCAAGGAATATGCCATTTTGAAGATTCAGTGTTCATCTCCATCGGATGTTCAGAGGTTACAGTAGGTAAACAAGCATTCGTAAGTGAGGATCATGCTGTCAGGCTCACACATAGCCTCCGTTTCTGCCACCATATCCACCCTGTTCATGTGTCCGTTATGCCTGCTCTGGGTGACCAGTGACAAAGACTGGCTAATGTCAAGAGGCTGAGACATTTTGTTTTTCTTGGTTGTTCAGTGCTTTTTCCATGGTAGATGCTTTCTGGTGGATATCCACATGTAAGACACAAGTCTTGACATTTTTTACATTCACCCATTTGTCTACCCACATGCCTTTTCCTCAGACCCCTTGTCTCTGATCTTCCAGTCATTTTCCTTGCGTTTCCCTGACTGCACAACTAGGCCATTGGCCATTTCCTAGGAATTTACATATATTCTCAGCTTGGGCCATTTCTCCTTCTATCCAAAGTGGATGATCAGTTTTACTGCTCATAGTTCTGCTATTGGGAAGATTTCCTCTTTACTCTCTTTCCCTGAATGTGGTTGTAATGGCCACTGTCTAGTTTTTGGCTTTTATCCACATGCTGAACCAACCCATCCATAAACCAATCTTTGGCTTCTTTCTTACATACATCTGGTCATACAGGACCCCTCTGACCCACCCTCCCTCATTCCTGCCCAAATATGTCCATAAGTGCAAGGGTTGGGGGCACTGACTGATACAGCTGTGCTTGGTGACATGGGGTCTTAGTTCCCTACTTATGAAACTTACTCATGTCTTCCAGCCTTGTTCAGGTTTAATCCCAGATATATCAGCCCTCTCTTACAATGGCCTGCTACTAGCAGGACTGGAAGGCATGAGTAAGCATCATGTGGCTTCATGGTTTAGTGGATTCTACGGAATTCAGTGCATAATAAGCATTTCCAGATGGTCACTTGGTGTCTTATAGTAAATTGTTTCATCATTTCTAGGATTCAAACACACCAAAAATAAGGGCCATTTTCAAAGGGCACATAATTTGCTGCTGATGGCATGGTTTTGCTCCAGAATCTCAGGAGTGTGAGTTGTGATTCTTTCACTTGAGCTTGCCAAACACTCTTTACTGTATCTTTCCCACCACGTGACACCTCTTACCATTGGGTCTGTTGAATCCGATAGACCAAGAGACAGGGCTGATTGCACTGTGGCCTGGGCCTGCTTTGCCACCTTTTCCTGCTCGAGGCCTTACTCAAAGCTGGAAGCTTCCCATGTCACCTGATATATGGGTTGTAGAAATACTACCAGGGATGAAATGTATTACCTTCAGAGCTCAAGGAAGCTGACAAGTGTTTGCCTTTCCTTCATTCTCTTAGGAGATGGAGACACAAGATACAGCAATTTGTCTTCAGTTTGGAAGCGCTAACCCTATACACCACTCACCTACTGGACTCCTCAAAACTTTAATGAAGTAGCTAGTCATGAATTTCACAGGTTTTATCTCCCATCTCTTGAAACACATGTCAGTGGAAGCAAAAAATATAGATTTGATCCTTGTCCCTGATTTCTGACACAGATTTAAAATTCTTGGAATTTCCATAGTGATAGGGGTAATAGATCATCTTTTGATACACATAACAAATATCTTTCAACAATACCTGAGTTTACGCTAGCAAAGTGACCCTTGGTAGGCCCCTAAATAGCTTTAGGAAGGGAGCTAGTTACCAGAGGAGTCCACTATTGTAATTAGTGGGTTGAAACTTTCAACTTCACCTCTGAACCTTCAGGGAGGAGAAAGAAACCAGAGATTGAGTTTAACCACCAGTGACCAACGGTTTAGCCAATCATGCCTACATAATCAAACCTCCATCATAACCCCTAAATTATGGAATTCAGAGAGCTCCTGATAAATTTATTCAATTTCAATATGTTTGAAAATGCCTTTATTTCATTTTTGCTGAAAAAAATTTTCTTTAGCTCAAATATCCTAGGTTGGCTGTTTTCTTTTATCTTCTTNTTTTTTTTTAGCACTTTAAAGATGTCATTTATTGTCTTTTGGCTTCCATCATTCTTATAATCATTTCTTTGAGTATATCTTTTTTTTCCCATCACGTTAAAGATTTCATTTTATTTTTAGTTTGAAGTTGATAACTATGATGTTCTTAGGAATTTTTTCTTTTATTTTCCCTTTTTGGGTTCACCAATCTTCTTAAATATGTGAGGTATGTCTTTCATCAATTTTGAAAAATTCACAGAAATTATCTTTTCAAATATTGCTTTTCCCTTCTTTTTTATTATCAAAAAGGATTTATTGAAACAATGCTCTACTACAGGAAGAGGAACTTTATTTTTTATTATTTTTATTTTTTTTATTTCAGTAGCTTTAGGGGTACAAATGGTTCTTGGCTACATGAATGAATTGTATAGTGATGAAGTCTGGGATTTTAGTGTACCTACCTGAGGTAGGTAGATTATATCCTTTAAGCAGCTTTTTATCCCTCACCTGCTTCCCATCCTTCCCTCTGCTGAGTCACCAATGTTCACTGTATAACTTTGCATGCCTTTGTGTACCCATGGCTTAGCTCCCACTTATAAATGAGAACATGTGGTCTGTGCTTTTCCATTTCTGAGTTACTTCACTTAGAATAATGGCCTCCATTTCCATCCAAGTTGCTGCAAAAGAAATTATTTTATTCTTTCATATGGCTGAGTAGTATTCCATGGTATATATATCTCATTTTCTTTATCCTCTCATTGATTGATGGGCACTTAGGTTGGTTCCATATCTTTGCAACTGTGAATTAATGCTGTGATAAACATACACGTGCAGATGTCTTTTTGATATAATACTTTCTTTTTCCTTTGGGCAGATACTCACTCATGGGATTACTGAAGCAAATGGTAGATCTACTTTTAGTTCTTTCAGAAATCTTCATACTCTTTTCCAAAGAGGTTGTACTAATTTACATTTCTATCAACAGTGTATAAGAGTTCAGTTTTCACCACTTCCATGCCAACATTTATTGTTTTTTGATTCTTTAATAGTGGCCGTCCTAGCTGGGTTAAAGTGATATCTCATCGTGGTTTTATTTTGCATCTTTCTGATGATTAGTGATGTCGGCATTTTTTTTTTTCATATTTTTTTGGCCATTTGTATATCTTTTTTTGAGAAATGTCTGTTCATGTCATTTGTACACTTTCAAGATGGAATAATTTGTTTTTTTCTTGCTGATTTGAGTTCCTTGTAGATTCTGGATATTAGTTATTTGTTGGGTGCATAGTTTACAAATATTTTCTCTCATTCTGTAGGTTATCTGTTTACTTTGATGATTATTTCTTTTGCAGTGTAGAAGCTTTTTACTTTAATTAGGTCACACTTATTTATTTTTGTTTTTGTTGCATTTGCTTTTGGGTACTTCATTATGAATTCTTTGTGTATATCAGTGTCCAGAACAGTTCTTCCTAGGTTTTCTTCCAGATATTTATGGTTTTAGTTCTTAGAATGAATTCTTTATACATCTTAGTCTTTAATACATCTTAAGTTAATTTCTGCAAATGGTAAAAGATAGGAATCCAGTTTCATTCTTCTACATGTGGCTATTTTCCCACTACCATTTATTGAATAGGGTGTCCTTTCCCGTTTATGCTTTTGTGTGCTTTATTGAAGATCAGTAGGTTGTAAGTATTTAGCTTTATTTCTGGGTCCTCTATTCTGTATCATTAGTCTATGTAACTACTTTTATACTAGTACCTGCTGTTTTGGTTCTTATAGCCTTATAGTATAATTCGAAGTCAGGTAATGTGATGCTTCCCGGTTTGTTCTTTTTTCTTAGGATTGCTTTGGTTGTTTAGGCTCTTTCTTTGGTTCCATCTGAATTTTAGGATTGTCTTTTTCTAATTCTGTGAAGAATGACATTGGTATTTTGACAAAAAATTGCATTGAGTCTCTCGATTGCTTTGGGCAGTATGGTCATTTTCATGGTATTGATTCTTCTAATCTATGAGAACGTGGAATGTATTTTCATTTGTTTGTGTCATCTATGATTTCTTTCAGTAGTATTTTATAGTTCTCTTTGTAGAAATCTTTCCCCTCTTAAGGTTAAGTATTATCATTACGTTCAATAGCAAAAACCACAATTACTCTTGCACCAACCTAATAGAGTTCTAATTTTTATAGCTATTGTAAAAGGGATTGAGTTCTTGATTTGATTCTCAGCTTGGTCATCGTAGGTGTATGGCAGTGATACTGATTTTTGTTCCTTGATTTTGTAACCTGAGACTTTACTGAATTCATTTATCAAATCTCAGAATCTTTTGAAAGAGTCATTAGGGACTTTTACATATAAGGCCATATTGTTGGCAAACACAGATAGTTTGACTTCCTCTTTTCTAATTTGAATGCCCTTTATTTATTTTTCTTTTTTCTTTTTCTTCTTCTTTTTTTTGTCTGATTGCTTTGCTAGGACTTCCTTTTATCCAATTCTTTCTCTTTTTCTAGAACTCGAATTACATGTATATTAATGTTAGATCATTTGACAGTGTCTTTCATGTCTTGTTCTTTTCTTTTAAAAAAATTCTCTATGTGCTTCATTTTAAATAGTTTATTTTGAGCTGTCTTTAACACTGATTCATTCCATGATAACTTAATTTCATATACTGTAGAGTTTTAGAAAGTTAATTTGTTTTTTTGTTTGTTTTTTTTTTTAGGAAATTCCATTTCTCTGCTTAAGTTATTCAGTTTTATCCATTTGTTCATCTTTTCCTCTATTTTATTTAACATATTTATAATAGTAATTTTAATATGCCTGTGAATTCCAACCTCTGGGTCATCTATAGGTTTGCTTCTATTATTTTCTTGATTACAAGTCATGTTTACTGGCTTCTTTGCATAAATTATTTTTTATTTTTTCACTTTATGCTGGGCATTGTGTAAAAAGATGTGTAGATACTGAAACATATGTATTTCCCTCTAGGTAAGGCACACTTTTCCCTCTGCTAGGCAGTATGTTTGAAGGCCAATTGCTTGTCTCATCAGAAATTGAGTTGGGATAAGGATGGCTTACAGTTTTAGGTGGCTTCAGTTCTCATCTATTTTCCAATATATTGATAATAAAATATGTTTGCTTTTTATTACAGCTGTTCTCTCCTTTTGACTTGGGGATATAGTTCTTATGAAACTATGAAAATCTTCTTCTATCTTTCTGAGAGTACCCCAACTTTGCCTACAGCTCAGCATTTATTAAAAGTTTTCTAGGTAAAGCCTGGTGGGTTGCCTGGATATGCTTTTGGGGGAGCCTCTGGATTCTAATGTATCACTCATCCTAATTTGGCTATTAGAAACTCTGTTGGATTTTCCTTTCTCTTGGAAGAAGAAACCCTCTTCTTATGACACAATCATTTACCTATCCCAAACTCAGCAAATGCCACCAGAGAGAAACAGTCTCTTCCCTATCTGGAATTTAATTCTTCCAGACTTTCAGACTTCTTCACACCATTAAACTTATTTATTGATTTATTTTATATCCATCTCCCCTCACCCCTACTACTTGTTACAGTGATAGCTGTGGTCTATCACAATCTTTTATATCATAATCCATAACAGAACTCTTCTAAATTATTTGTAGTCTTTGTGACAACAATGAAAATTAGATGTTATCATCTTTACTTACATATTAAAATTAATCTTAGAGAGGGTCACTTGCCTAACAACATCTTACTTGTTAGCAACAGAGTGAAAATTTCAGTGCAGATTGAACTCTCTATGCCTCTAGAATATGTACACACTTCTTTTTCCCAAGCTGCCCCCTTTACTCTTTCTTTTGTAAGTGTAGTGCTGCAGGGTGATTCAGAAAAAAGGAGGTATTTTGTGGTCAAATCAATCTAAGAAATATTGTAGGCTATTTCCCCTCCTTAAGTTCACAATATCTATCAGCATGTTAAAAGTCCTACAGTAAACAATTTAAACAGAATGTTTTCTAAACTTATTTGACCTCAGGAGTTCCCCCAGCCTCAGCAAATAAAACCTATTAACAGTCTACAGAACTAGAGTAATGTGGAGTACATTTTATAAAAAAGCAGCACTACATGATTCTGCCTCCCAGATTCTACTTGTTATAATATTCTAAAAGGTCATCTCTGCATTATTTAATAATAATTCACCAAGGCATTTGACAAAAACTTCAGTGCTAAATTTTATTAATTTTATCATTCTCTATGGAAGAAACACACACTTAACTTAATATTTAAAATAAATCTATGTTAAGTCATGACTTTTTTTTTTTAAGAAAAGAAAATGGTAAATGTAAGAGAATAAACAGCATAATAAGGTACATTCTTATTTCAAATATATTATCTTACCTAAATTATGAAATGAGTTGTTCTACCCATATCAGTAATGAATCATTTTGCCATACATAAAAATGCTATTTTAAAAGTATTTTCATATCAAAATGGCAAGGAAGGTCAAGAACTGAGAAATTTGTAAGTGTTCATCCAGAAGTCATAAAAACAGAAGTATTTTCACCACAAGGTAGATGTATTAGATATCACTACCTTGCATGGAAGTTTTTACCTGGATTTGACTATCGAGGTTAAAGTAGAACCTGTAAAATATGTATTTTGCAGGAAATGTGTTAGAATAGGTTCATTTGGTTAAGACTCATCGAGGAAAGTTTCTTATGAACTAACAATTAAGCTGGCCTCCACTGGATCTTCTGGAATTTTATACCAAATTTTAAAGAAAATAAAGGTTCATGATCTTCTTTGAGGCAGAAGGAGTCATTTGTGTGGTTTGAAGGCATCATGGCTATTCATGGCTATGATCTGCTTTAGTGGTAAAGTTCAGTGTATTGAACATAGATGTACCAAGCAATTGCTATGTCCCAGAACATGGTGATATACTCCCTGATCCCAAATACGAAAAGTTTGCTGAGAAACGTGTGACTAACCTTGACTAAGAAGCCCTGTTACATTGATCTTCCCCATGTTACATTAATAAATGCTGATAAATGATGCCTTTTAGAGGGACTACAAAAACGCAACTTCTACCTTAGAAAAATACAGTCACCTCTCAGATACTCATAATCTCAATTTAATTACTTATCAAGTCTTGGTCAATCTTGTTTCATCTATACCTCTTCCTACTTCCCATTAGCCCTAGCCCTTCCACCCCAAATGGATTCAAAATGATTCTCTAAAAATGACTTTTTGTTGCCAATACATTGCTTTCTTGTTTAATAAACCTTTTATTTTGGAAGCATTTTAGGTTTACGAAAAAATTGCAAAGATAGTATAGAGAGTTCCCAGATACCCCATAGCCAGTTTCTCCTATGACTAATATTTTATAGTAGTGTGGTATATTTGCTACAATTGATGAATGTTAATGTTAATACATTATTGTAATTAGAGTCTATGATTTATACAGATTCCCTTAGTTTTAAAAAATATCTAATATCCATGTTTTGTCCTGGGAACCGATCCAGGATACCACATTATATCTAGTTGTTGTGTATCCTTGAACTCATCTTGGCTGTGCATTTTCTCAGACTTTCCCTGTTTTTTTATAATCTTGACAGTTTTGAGGAATACCAGTCAGGTATTTTTGTAAAATACCCCTTAACTGGAACCTTTCTGATTTTTCTTTCATGTTCACATTGAAGTTTGGGGATTTGGACAGGATGATAACAGGGGGAAAGTGCCATTCTCCTCACATCATGTCAATGGTAGATATTATCAGCATGACTTGTCACTGTTGATGTTAACCTTGATCACTTGTCCGTTTCTTCACTGCAAAGCTATTCTTTTCCCCCTATTTCCATATAGTACTCTTTGGATGGAAATCATTATGTGGAGTCCACACTAAAAGAGTGAGAAATAAAGCTCCCCTTTTTAAGGTGAACTATCAACATAAATTATTTTGAATTCTTCTTCCAGGAAATTTGTTATTCTCCTGCATTTATCTACTTATTTAATCAATCATTTATTTATATCAGTATGTACTCATGAATAGTTATTTTATATCTTGGATTATAAATATTTATTTATTTTGTTGCTTAAATTGTTCCCTCTTTGGCTATTGGGAACGCTTACAGTTGATTTCTGCATCCCTTTCACATACTGCCATCACTGGGAGTTTTTGTTTGTTTATCTTTTGAGCATTTCCTTTACTGTGATTCAGGTCCATCTTTTATATTATTTCTCACTCAGTTCTAGAATGAGTCATTTCTGGATCCTTTTATTGGAAAATGATACTAGAAACTATGATCTGGGTTCCTCTAGGTATGCTCATTGCTGCTGGGATAATCACTGCTTCAAGAACCTCTCAGCTGACAGAGCAAGAAAACATATGCATATATCCACATATCTGTATTTCTACATGTATATAGATATATATGTATTATATATGTATATATAATCAGTTACATATACATATAATATATGTTATATATACATGTAGCATTTATAATACATATATATCAATTACATAGAGAAATATGTAGAAATGTATTTGGATTTCATGTAGAAATACTTATGAACTATATATATAGCTCATACTGATGTCTCCAACTCTAATTTATTACCACACAGATCATTCTAGAATTTTTCCCTTGCTTGTCTGGAACCTCTCATCCAACAGTCAGAATCCTGGCTCCCACCATCTGCCATCCATTTACACAGCTGTTTAATTCCAATATACATATATAGAGGTTTCACAATTGTTAACCCATATTTCCATGTGAAACAGCCCTATCAACTAAAATGTAGTGCCTATATACCATTCCTTTTGTCTTTAGTCTTAGATTCTGTTCATTCTTCAAGTTACTTACATTGGCACCTTATTCTTCCACTCTTCTAAAGATTTATAAAATCAAAAAATAGCACAAAAACTACAATAGCAAAATACGAACAATTCATAATGCCATTTTCACCTCATCAGATTAACATAAATTCCTTAATATCATCGAATATTTATTCAATATTAAATTTTTTTTCCATTATCTTATAAATGTTTTACTTTATTGTTAGGTTGTTTGAGTCACAATATAAACAAGTGTCACCTATTGAATTTGGCTGATATAACTCATAAGTTTCTTTTAATCTTTAGGTTTTTTGCTTTCATTTTTATCTTGCCATTTATATTTTGAAGAAATGGTTTGTCCTACAAAATTTTCCACATTCTTTGCTATTATTTAACATCTTTCTTCATTCTCTGCATTTTCTATATCTGGTATTCCTTTTATGTGCGCTTCCTGTAATCTTGTATTTAGATCCAAAAGCCTAAGCCGATTTGATGAAAGGGGGAGGGTAATATTTCATAGGCAGTATCATGTATTTATGACATTATGTAAAGAAGCACACAGTGTCTACCTATGTTTCTTTAACTGACTAATGATTTAAGACTGTCAGTCTGACTTTTTAAATAAAGTTATCCATAAACCTTTTGCCTAAAGGTTTTAGCAACCATTTACGATTCTTGCTTAGACCCATTATTGCATCAGGGCTTAAAAAATGGAGATACCAAAGGAAAAAAATACCTCGGAATACAGCTAACAAGGGGGGTGAAAGATGTTTACAAGGAGAACTACAAAACACCATTCAAAGACATAAGTGATGACAAATGGAAAAACATTCCGTGCTCATGGATAGGAAGAATCAATATCATGAAAAGGGCCATACTACCCAAAGCAATTAATAGATTCACTGCTATTCCTATTATACTACCATTGAGATTATTCAGAAAACTAGAAAAAACTATTTAAAAATTCATATAAAACCAAACAAAGAGCTTGAATAGCCAAGGCAATTCTAAGCCAAAAGAACAAAGCTGGAGGTATCACGCTACCTGACTTCAAACTATACTACAGGGCTACAGTAATCAAAACAGGATGGTACTAGTACAAACACACACACAAAGACCAATGGAAAAGAATAGAGAACCCAGAAATAAGACTACACACCTACAGATCTTTGACAAATCTGACAAAAACAAGCAATGGGGAAAGGATTCCCTATTTAATAAGTGGTGCTGGGATAACTGGTTAATCATATATAAAACATGGAAGCTGGACCCCTTCCTTTCACAAAACACAAACATCAACTTAAGATGGATTAAAGACTTAAATGTAAAACCCAACACTCTAAAAACCCTAGAAGACAACTGAGGGAATGTCATTCTGGACATAGGAACAGACAAAGATTTCATGATGAAAACACCAAAGCAATTGCAACAAAAGCAAAAATTGACAAATAGGATCTAAATAAACTAAAGAGCTTGTGCATAGCAAAGGATGCTATTGACAGAGTGAAGAGATAACCTACAAAACAGGAGACAATTTTTGCTAACTATATGATACGGTTCAGCTCTGTGTCCACACCCAAATCTCATCTTGAATTGTATTCCCACAATTCCCTGTGGGAGGAACCTGGTGGGAGATAATATGAATCATGGGGGCCATTTTCCCCATACTGTTCTCATGGTAGCGAATAAGTCTCATGAGACCTGTTGGTTTTATCAGGGATTTCTACTTTTGCATCTTCCTCATTTTTCTCTTGCTGCTGCCAAGTAAGAAGTGACTTTTGCCTCCCCCCATGATTCTGGGGCCTTCCCAGCCAAGTGGAAATGTAAGTTCAATTAACTCTCTTTTTCTTCCCAGTCTTGGGTATGTCTTTATCAGCAGCATGAAAACAAACTAATAGAGTAAATTGGTCCCAGGGCTGGGGTATTGCTGAAAAGATACCTGAAAGTGTGGAAGCCACTTTGGATCTGGTTAACAGGCAGAGGTTGGAACAGGTTGGAGGGCTCAGAAGAAGACAGGAAAATGTAGGAAAGTTTGGGATTTCCTAGAGACTTGTTGAGTTGAATGACTTTGCCCAAAATGCTGATAGCGATATGGACAGTAAGGTCCAGACTGAGGTGGTCTCAGATGGAGATGAGGAATTTATTGGGAACTGGAGCAAAGGTGACTCTTGTTATGTTTAAGCAAAGAGATTGGTGGCATTTTGCCCCTGATCTAGAGATTTGTGGAACTTTAAACTTCAGAGAGATGATTTAGGGTATCTGGTGGAAGAAATTTCCAAGCAGCAAAGTATTCAACATGTGACTTGGGTGCTGTGAAAAGCATTCAGTTTTAAAAGGGAAACAGAATGCAAAAGTTTGAAAAATTTGCAGCTTGACAATGGGATAGAAAAGAAAATCCCATTTTCTGAGGAGAAATCCAAGCTGGCTGCAGAAATTTGCATAAGTAACCAGGAGCCAAATGTTAATCTCCAAGACAATGGGGAAAATGTCTCTAGGGCATGCCAGCAGTCTTCTCAGCAGCCCCTCCCATCACAGGCCCAAAGGCCTAGGAGGAAAATGTGGTTTTGTGGCTGGACCCAGGGTCCCTGTGCTGTGTGCAGCCTAGGGACTTGGCGCCCTGCATCTCAGCCACTCCAGCAATGGCTGAAAAGGGCCAACACAGAGATTGGGCCATGGGTTCAGATGGTGCAAGCCCCAAGTCTTGGCAACTTCCATGTGGTGTTGAGCCTGTGGGTGCAAGAAGTCAAGAACTGAGGTTTGGGAAACTTTGCCTGGATTTCAGAAGATGTATGCCTGGATGCCCAGGCAGAAGTTTGCTGCAGGAGTGGGGTCCTGATGGAGAACCTCTGCTGAGGCAGTGCAGAAGGCATATGTGGGATCAGAGCCCCCATGCAGAGTCCCTACAGGGGCACCAGCTAGTGGAACTGTGAGAAAAGGGCTACGGTCCTCCAAACCCCAGAATGCTAGATCCGCTTACAGCTTGCACTGTGCGCCTGCAAAAGTTGCAGACATTCAATGATACCCTGTGAAAGCAGCCAGGAGGGAGGCTATACCCTGCAAAGCCACAGGGTTGAAGCTGCCCCAGGCCATGGGAACCCACCTCTTGCATCAGTGTGACCTGGACGTAAGACATGGAGTCAAAGGAGATCATTTTAGAGCTTTAAGATTTGACTGCCTCACTGGATTTCAGACTTACATGGGCCCTGCAACCCTTTCGTTTTGGCTAATTTCTCCCATTTGGAATGGCTGTATTTACTTAATACCTGTACCCCTATTGTATCTAGAAAGTAACTAGCTTGCTTTTGATTTTATGGACTCATAGGCAAAAGGGACTTGCCTTGTCTCAGATCAGACTTTGGACTGTGGACTTTTGGGTTAATGCTGAAATGAATCAAGACTTTGGGGGGCTGTTGGGAAGGCATGATTGGTTTTGAAATGTGAGGGCATAAGATTTGGAGGGGCCAGAACAGAATGATACCATTTGGCTCTGTGTTCCCACCCAATTCTCATCTTGAATTATACTCCCATAATTCCCACATATTGTGGGAGGGACCTGGTGGAAGATAATTCGAATCACGGGAGTGGTTTCCCCCATAGTGTTCTATTGTAGGGAATAAGTCTCATGAAATCTGATGGTTTTATCAGGGGTTTCTGCTTTTGCATCTTCCTCATTTTTCCCTTGCTGCTGCCATGTAAGAAGTACCTTTCTCCTCCTACCATGATTCTGAGGCCTCCCCAGCCATACAAAACTGTAAGTCCAATTAAACCTCTTTTTCTTCTCAGTCTTTATCAGCAGCATGAAAACAGACTAATACACTATGTATCTGACAAAGGTCTAATACATCCAGCATCTATAAGGAACTTAAATTTACAAGAAAAAAACAACCCCATTAAAAAGTGGGAAAGGACATTATCAGACACTTTTCAAAAGAAGACATACATGTGGCCAACCAGCATATGAAAAAAAGCTCAACATGACTGATCATTAAAGAAATGCAAATCAAAACAGTAATGAGATGTCATCCCACACCAGTTAGAATGGCTACTATTAAAAAGTCAAAAAACAATAAATGCTGCAGAGGTTGCAGAGAAAAAGGAACTTACACTGCTGGTGGGAGTGTAAATTAGTTCAGTCATTGTGGAAGACAGTGTGGCAATTCCACGAAGACCTAAAACCAGAAATACCATTTAACTCAGCAATCCTGTTATTGGGTACATACCCAAAGGAATATAAATCATTCTATTATAAAGACACATACTCACATATGTTCATTGTAGCCCTATCCACAATAGCAAACCATGGAATCAGCCTAAATGCTTACCAATGGTAGACTGGATAAAAAAATGTGGTACATATACATCATAGAATACTCTGCAGACATAAAAAGAATGACATGGATAGAGCTGCAGGCCATTATCTTTAGCAAACTAATGCAGGAAGAGAAAACAAATTATCTCAATTCTCACATATATGGAAGCTAAATGATTAGAACAAGGGACACATAGAGGGGAACAATAAACCCTGGGGCCTATCAGAGGGTGGAGATTGGGAGGAGAGAGACGATCAGGAAAAATAAACAATGGGTACCAGGCTTAATATCTGAGTGACGAAATAATCTGTATGACAGACCCCCATGACAAAAGCTTACCTAGATAATGAACCTGCACATATGCCCCTGAACTTCAAAGTTACATTAAAAAACCGGTGATATTCTAATTTTGTCATTTTTAGGCATTTATGACCTGCAATTCTTTTATAAAGAACTTTACCTATTCAACTATTTGGCTTCCATGAAAAACAGTTTGTATAGGAAGACTTTTCTCCTTATATTTTAGTTTTCAGTATAATAATTTGACATTCTGACGTTCCTTAAAGGCAATTAGTTTTTCAGTATTTTTAAGTATCATTATGAACTCATGAATTTTATTCTAATTTTGTATGTTTCAGTCAATTGCTATTATTCATCTTGATCACCAAGTTTTCTTTTTTTTTCCCCACAGGACTCTTCAATCCACAATGAAAACTTAAACCCAGTGGACTTTAACAGTTTCTTTGCTGTCTGGTTCCAAGTTGACTTTGCACATTTCCTGCCTCAGACCTGAAATGAGGCATTTTTTAAGGATCCCTGGTTCATATTAGAGGCTACAATTTGGGTTCTAGGATAGTATGTTGCTCCTATGCTGATCATTACTTTTAGGCCTTTTCCATGCTAGAGCTACAAAATGTATGTTTTAAAAGGAAAAACACATGAGTTTATACTAATATTTCCAATTTGAATTTGGTATCACATGCTTTTTAGTCAGCTTCTATTTTATAATTGTATTTCTTATGCTGAAAAATCTTGATTGCAAGTGATAATAACCTAATTTATTATTTCAGAAGAGATAGATACAAAAGAAAACCTACTCCATGATTCCATTTACACAAAGTTCAAAAAACAGGCAACAGAAACTTGTAGTAGGCAGAGATTAATGCTTAGGAGGAGACATTATTAAAAAAAGCCAACAGTGATTGCCATAGTCAGGATAGTAGCTACATTTAGAGGAAGAGAGGGGACTGTGATGAGAAGCAGCACTTGAGTTTTGGGTATTTTGGCAATGTGTTGCTTGTTTACCCAGGTGGTAATTACATGGGTGTCCATATTGTAATAGTTCTGTTTTTTTGACATGGGGTTGCCTAGGCTGGTCTTTAATTCCTGGTGTCAAACGATCCCCCTGCCTCAGCCTCCTGAGTAGCTAGGATTACAGGTCCATGCCACCATGTCTGGCTTTATTGTGCTTAAATGTCTCATTTATGTTTTATGACTTTTTCTCTCTGTGCTGTTGTGCTGTGAGGGAGGAGGGGGGAATCAACTCTGGTTGAGGTGGGGCCTGGACCACTGGACCAAACTGAAGACTAGCTAAAACAGGCATGGGCCAGAAGTACCTTTCCATAACAAACTCCCATCAGCGAATCAGTGTGCCATGTCAGTTTACCATTGCCATGACAACGCCTGAAAGTTACTGTCCATTTGCAAGACAATGACCCAACTCAGAAGTTCCCACCCTTTTTCTAGAAATTTCTGCATGATCTGCCCTTACTTTGCATGTAAGTAAAAGTGGATATAAATATTACTACAGAACTGCCCTGAGCTGCTGCTGTCAGCACACTGCCTGTTGGGTAGCCCCGCTCTGCAGGAGCAACTATGGAGCTGTACCACCACTGCCTCAATACAGCTGCTTTCTTCTAATCATCTGCCTGCCCTTGAATTCTTTCCTGAGCAGAGCCAAGAACCCTCCCTGCCTAAGCTCCAGTTTGGGACTTGCCTGCCCTGCTTCACTTTATTTCTCAATTTAAAAAATAAAGTAACAAAACCAAACCAAGAAACAAACAGATGGAGAAAATAATGCCTCCTGATTTCTTTCAAGAAGTTGTAGCTGAGGTAGTCTTTCTCCTCTGCTGACATGAGCCTCCAGGCCCAAGACAGGTACAGAATTGAACGATGGTAACAGTAATTGGTGAAGAGAAAGCATTTCTGCAGCCTGAGAGACATAATTTGTTCATCATTTATTCATTCATTCAATAAACCTTCATTGAGGTCCCCCTGTGTGCGAGGCACTGGTCTAGGCACAGGGAGTATAGAGTCGGGTAAGTTAGGATGTTGCCTGTGAGAAGAGAGTGGTGGGGCTTTAGATGATAATATTCATCTAAATCAACCCATACAATGTGGAATGAGGATGCTATGACACGTTTTTACCGAATAAAGTGGGGGAAATGAGTAATAATTCAGTGAAACATAATAAACACTCTAGCTCTGTTTTGTTTTTTAAATCAGAAAAGGATATTACACAGGAAATGAAGAGTTCAGAAAAATATTTGCTGAGTTTTGGAGGAAAAGCTGTCAACATTTAGAACCTGTTCCCTACTTTGAACCCTTATAAAATGGGATCTTAAGTTCTAGAAAATGAAGAAACATTGTTTGCATGTATAGTTCAGTATACTGTGGAAGGTTCTCTGTGGAGATAGGCACAATTTGTTGTATTCAGCTTACAAGTGCCCAGAGTAACTAATATATAATTACTCAACAGAGTTTGCTGCTTCCTGACTTCCAGTGTACCCACCCTGCCCATGTATGAACATTTCATCTGTGAAAGCCTTACCTTCACAGGCCTGTGATCTTCCCTTGAGATTCCACCACCTGACCCTACCTTAGAGTTCAGCTGGTGACTCAGGGACCAGCCCCTTCGTATCACAATAAGCAACTCAGGCCCCACCCAATCCAGCCCCATCAAGACTAATACATGCTGTCCAGCTGACCATGTAGGGGCCAAGGAGTTGGAGAACCCCGTTCCAGTTCTGCTGACGCCTGACCATTTCTCCCAGGGCCGCCTGAGATTGGACCCACCTACCCAGCCAATATCACCATGACCAAGACACCCCTGCACAGGCCCAAAGGTGGTCTCCTAACCCCTTTTACATGAAGATGTAGTATTATCACATTGGAGAATGGTGAGCCACAGTGCCATTTGCATTAATTAGGCAGAGTGTTGAAGTTCTGCCCCAAAACCACTGCCACAAAGAGTCACAAATTAAGCAAACCCCAAGGGTCTTAACTACATTGTGGTTCAGAAAAAGGCTACAGCATACATCTAATCTAGAAGTCATAAGCTCTGGAACAGAGATGTGATAGGGCGACCATTCAAATTCCTATATATCTAGGATGGGGCGGTGCCCCCTGTATGTTTGGTAGAATTCATCAGTGAATCTGTCTGGTCCCAGCCTTTTTTTTTTTTTTTTTTGTAATGGTTTCAATTTTTTTTTTTATGGATTTTTTTTTTGTGTCAGGCAGAATTGGGCTGTAAATTCATCTGTTTTTTTTTTTTTGGTTGGTAGGATTTTTTTTATCGCTGATTCAATTTCAGAACTAAATTTTGGTCTGTTAGGGGTTTCAATTTCTTCCGGGTTCAATCTTGGGAGGTTACAAGTGTCAAGAAATTTATCCATTTCCTCTAGATTTTCTTTTGTGTGCCCAGAGAGGAGTTGATACCAATTCTCCTGAAACTGTTCCAAAATGTTGAGGAAAAGGAACTTCTCCCTACTATTCTATAAAACCAATTATCACCCTGATACTAAAATCTGGCAAAGAGACAACAAAAAAGAAAACTATAGGCCAAGTTTTTGATGAACATAGATGCAAAAAGTCATCAATAAAATACTAGCAAACTGAATTCAGCAACACATCAAAAAGTTAATTCAGTATGATCAAGTAGGCTTTATTCCTGGGATACAAGGGTGGTTCAGCATACCCCAGTCAATAAATGTGATTCACCACATAAACAGAACTAAAGCCAAAAACCATATGATTATCTCAATAGATGCAGAAAAAGTTTTTAATAAAATCCAACATCCCTTCATAATAAACACCCTCAGCAAACTCAGCATATAAGAAATATACCTGAAAATAATAAAAGCCATTCATGACAAACCCACAGGCAACATCATTTTGAACAGGCAAAAGCTAGCATCATTCCCCTTAAGACGTGGAACAAAACAAGGATGCTCACTTTCACCACTCCTATTCAACATTGGTCTAGAAGTTCTAGCCAGGGCAACCGGGCAAGAGAAAGAAAGAAAAGGCATCCACAATTAGGAAAGAAGAAGTCAAATTATCTTGTTTCACTGATGATATGATTCAATACCTACAAAACCCTAAAGACTTCACCAAAATCCTCCTAAAACTGATAAATGACTTGTAAAGTTTCAGGATACAAAATCGACATGCAAAATCAATAGCATTTCTATACAGCAATAATGTTCAAGCTGAGTGCCAAATCAAGAATGCAATCTCATTTACGATAGCCACTAAAAAATAAAATAAAATACCTAAGAATACATTGAACCAAAGAGATGAAAGATCTCTGCAAGGGAAATTAAAAAACACTGCTGAAAGAAATCATAGATGATATAAAGAAATAGAAAAACATCCCATGCTTACGAATTGGAAGAATCATTGTCGTTAAAATGGCCATATTGCCCAAAGCAATCTACAGATTCAATACTATTCCTATCAAGCTACTAATGACATTTTTCACAGAATTAGAAAAACTATTTAAAAATTCATGTGAAACTAAAAAAGAGCCTAAATAGTGAAAGCAATCCTAAGCAAAAGGAAGAAAGTTTGAGGTATCACATTACTGGACTTCAAACTATACTATAAACACTATGTGTATATATACATATATATATATGTATATATACACAGTAACAAAAACAGCATGGTACTGGTACAAAAACAGACACATAGATGAATGGAACAGAATAGAGAACCCAGAAACAAAACCACACACCTACAGCCATTTGATATTTGACAAAACTGACAAAACTAAGCAATGGGGGAAAGGACTCCTGGTTCGATAAATGATGCTGGGATAACTGGCTTAGTCATATGCCGAAGAATGAAAGTACACCCCTATCTTTCACCATATATAAAAATTAACACAAGATTAATCAAAGTTTTAAATGTAAGTCCTCAAACTATAAAAATCTTAGAAAACATAGGAAATGCCATTTTGGACACCTTCATTGGTAAAGAATTTATGGTTAAGACCTTAAAAGCAGTCACACCAAAAACAAAAATTGACAAGTCAGATCTAATTAAACTAAATAATTTCTACACAGCAAAATAAACTGTCACAAAGTAAAAAGACACCCTACAGAATAGGAGAAAATACTCACAAACTATGCATCCCAACAAAGGTCTAATATGTAGAATCTATAAGGAACTTAAATCAACATATAAAAACAAACCCATTCAAAAGTGGGCAAATAACATGAGCAGACGCTTCTCAAAAGAAGACATACAAGCAGCCAACAAACATGAAAGAATGCTCAATATCACAAATCATCAGAGAAATGCAAATTAAAACTGTAGTGAAATACCATCTCGCACCTGTCAGAATGTCTATTATTAAAAAGTCAAAAAAGAGCAGATGCTGGTGAGGCTATGAAGAAAAGGGAATGCTTATACTCTGTTGGTGGAAATGTAAATTAGTTCAGCCACTGTGGAGAACAGTTTGGAAATATCTCAAAATGTAATACAGAACTAATCATTCAATCCAGCAATCCCATTACTGGGTTTGTTCTCAAAGGAAAATAAATAATTCTACCAAATAGACACATAAATACCTTTGTTCACCACAGGACTATTCACAATAGCAAAGACATGAAATCAATCTCAGTGCCCATCCACAGTGAGTTGGTCAAAGAAAATGTAATGCATATACATCTTGGAATACTACGCAGCCCTAAAACAGAATGAAATAATGTTCTTTGGAGCAACATGAATGTAGCTGGAAGCCATTCTCCTAAGTGAACTAAGGTTGGAACAGAAAACCAAATATTGCATATTCTCATCTGTAAGTGGGAACTAAACCTTGTGTACACATGGACACAAAGGTGTGAATAACAGACACTGAGGACTACAAAAGAGGGGAGGAAGGGAGGAAAGCAAGGGCTGAAAAACTACGTACTGGGTACTATGCTCATTACCTGGATGATGGGATCAGTCATACCTCAAACCTCAGCATCATGCAACATGTAATAAACCCGCACATGTACCCCAGAATGTAAAATGAAAGTCAAAATTAAACAAAATAAAACAAAAAATTGTAAATAGAGTGTCTCTGTCTTAAGTTGCAATGGGAGGACCAGTTTATATCTCTGATGATAAAGAAAATGGGAAGACGCAAAGCAAGTTATGAAGCAGAAAAAAGAATCCCATTTTTACTTTAAATGCAAAAAGAACAGCAAAGTCATAACTGCCAATATTTTGCTTTATCTTTTCTAACCATAAAGATAAAACTAAGTCTACTTTAATTTTCACCACACCCCCTACACTGTCATTTCTCATTCCTTTCTCCTTTCCCCAGAATAATCACTAAGATGAGTTCGTTTATATTCTTCCAATCCATTTTTTATGTATAAGTAATATGTTATAATGTTTCATATTTTTAAAATAATATGTGCACATATTTTCTATCTTGCATTTTCCCTTCAACATCAAATTTTGGATCCATGTAAATATATGTGGATTCAGTTTTGTTTTAACTGCCTCACGGTGTTTCTTAATGACGATTCCACATTTCATTAATGTAATCCCCTATTGATGGCATTTAAGTAGTTTACAATTTTTATGCTGTCATTAAAACAACAATATAAGGAGCTTCTGTTGTTTTCAACGCTGTTTGAAACTTACATTTTAGGGAAGCTAAGATAATACATATATTTTAAAAAGTATCTTTTCACCCCTTGGTTTTTTCTTATAAGAGTTTTGCTTAACAATGACGTGGTCATTTACCTAAAAACTGATAATAGTTTTTTAAATGATAAAAGAGATAGTTTAGATAAACAGGCTTTTTTCAAATTCTCCATTCCTTTTGACTCTATGAAGTCAGGAAGACAGAAAGAAATTATCAGTGTTACCAATTAATTGCAGACCCTTAGCTTTCAAATAACATCATGTGTATTTGCTTTAATAGTACCTACTGGGGTGCATATCAAAAAGCAGCTACATGAAGCCCTTTCCCTTATTTGGACTTTGTTCATTTATACTTTTTGCTTATGCTCAATCCCAGTTTATTACTCCCTGATGATTTCCCTGGCAGTACAGAAATCAGTGTTGGAGCACAGTATCTAAAGTGTGACTATTATCCTTAGTGACTGCCTGGTATTGTCCTTAACAAGAGTATTTAATCACTCAATGGCTTGCTTTATACAGAGACATGAATTTATGCAGAGATACAATTCCAATAGGGATGAAAATGAGTCATGTAGTCAATTAGCTTTTGGTGATGATGAGTCACGGGAACCAAAACATTTTGCAAAGTGCTTGGCAGGTGACCAAATGCTCTAGCTTGAGCTACCGAGATGTGACATTTTAGAAAATGGGAAGAAAATCATCATATCTTAGTATCTTCTCATGAAAGATGTTTGTCAGTTGCTTAGAGGAACATTTTCATTCTTGCACATACTGCTCCCCAGATTTGGGACACCTACGCTAATGCCGCCAACCTCTTATTGGCAAATTCCTATAATTCAGGACCCATCTCAGACCTGAAGCATTTCCTGAGGCACAATTACTCACTCCCATCACTGAGCCCATAGTTGCTGGTTTCTCCTATTATTAAACCATCTATCAAGTGATACCGCAATTTACCTGTTCCTATGTTTATCTTTTCTCCCCTTCTCTGGAATAAAAACCCTATCTTGGTTGTCCTTATATACTTAGTAAATGACACATAACAGGGCTCAATTCATTTTTGTTTCTTTGTTAAATGGATGTGTTTCTATTTACGTGGGCATTATGAGATACTAACAATTATAAAAAACAGTAATAGTTAACATTTACTGAGTGTGTCTTACATACTAGGCACTGCCTGAAGTGCCTTCAGTGTATTAACTCATTTAACTCTTCCAACATCATCCAGGAGGTAAGTACTACAATCCTCTTCAGAGATAAGAAAACTGAAGCACAGAGAGTTTAAGTAACTTGTCCTAAGTTACACAGCTACTTAGGGATGGAGTTAGGAATTGTACTCAAGCAGTCTGACATCCAAAGCTACATATTTATGCAATGTGCTATGTGGCATCTATTATTTTCCTAAAGAAAAGAATCTAAAGACAATTTTAATGGGACAGAATAAATTTATTTTACATAGAAAAATAAAAATTGCCATCACCAAAAGACAGTGTCTCAAGATCAACCTGAAAGCTATTTTTGAATGAGGTAGAGCTGTACCTTTTTGCCTGAAGGGAAGTCTATGATGTATACTTAAGAAAACAGAATTGTAGAATAATTTTTTAGTGATTTTTTGTGAATGAGAAGAAAACAGTAGAAGGCATATACAGCTTACACTTCTTCCTTTTACATCTGTCTCCTTGATTACAAAACATATAGCTGTGGATCAGGATGTAAATATCAGTTACAGTGTGGAAGGGCACTAAAGTGGGAGGTGTTATAAATTTTCTTGGCATTAATTCACTGTCACTCTGAATATTGGATCGTCACTCTGAATATTGGAAGAGGAATTTAATAAAGAAAAATTTATTGAAGACTAATAAAATGATATTCTAGGGAGAAATCCCAGAAAAAGTGACTCTCCAAGTCACACCTGGAGCAAGTAGGCAAAGTCAGCTTCATTCAAAGCAGTTGCCATGACACCCTCATACGAGAAGCAGTAGTTTCATTCTTAACAGGAAGCGCTGTAGGAAATGAGGAAGCTGGAGGACTATGCCTAGTGGTGCGTTCCATACTCACTTATGTGCCTCCCCAGGCTCGCTTCACCCCACTTGTTCCTCAGGCCCTGGCAACTTGCTCGCGGCCCCCACCTGCCTTCTCAGCAAGTCCTGGGTGAGGACCTCCTCAGTCATCCGCATCTGATCGAGCATCTCACAAAGGCTTTGGCGCCTGCTGCCATGTCTGAGTTCAGAGGAAGGGCTTGCTGCAAGACAGGGAATCTGGCTTCTCCAGCAGCGGTCCCAAGGGACTGGAACACAATCTGGAAGGACCAGGGAGGTCACACTCTGTGCTGCAGGCTTAGCAGCAAATAGAAAAGACCCAGAGTGTCAACCTATCTCTCATCCTCCTTCGAACACATCTTCTGAGGCCCGCTGCTTCCACATGGCCTTTGCAGAGATGTCCATTGACCAGGCAGCCGACTAGGTCTTCTCATGAAGCTACAGCTGTTCTGTAATGCACTTCTTTGTCTTTGCTTTCTCTCCTTCCCTGCTCCCTTCCCATTTTGCTCTCAATCTTGCTATCCTGGGAGCAGGAGCTAGTAGCAGGTTAACTTTACATTAGGCTTAGTCTTCTAGGGGCCTAGGGTAAAGGCATGGTGAGCTATCCAGGTTTTTAGAAACGTTAATATCTGATGTCATAAATAGTCCTTTAGGTTGAAAATTGGGAAGCCCTGTTTGAAGTTCAAGCACGACTGATAGGCTTTGAGAAGGATACTATGCTTGCTATCTGGGTGGTGGGATATGTACCCTAAACCTCAGCATCATGCAATATGCCTATGTAACAAACCTGTGCATGTACCCTCATATCTAAAATAAAAGTGGAAATTAAAAAATATTTTTGTTTGACACAAGAAAATGTAGGCTAGACATAATTATTCTGGAAAATAAATTTTCATTAAATTAAATAGAAAAGAATTAACTTTGGATTTTTTGCTGCACGGGATGTTATGAATGTTTAAATACCTTGTTTTTAAAAATTTTATTTCATGTTTTCACTAATAGTATTATGTCTTTTGAATTAACAATCTATTATGTACAAGTAAGAAATGGTAGCTTTATCCAACAAATATTTTGTATTTTGACCACTAAATGTATAGTTAAAATAAATCTAAATAAAACTAACATATACTTATTTAGAAGTTTGATAAATGAATGTATAAAAATTAATAATCACCCATCCAAATACAGCCACGTTAATATTTTGGTATATGTTTGCCCATGTTTTATATCATTAGAACATATATATTTTACATATCTATAGATTTATGTATATATTTTACATTTGTGGATATAATATGGCTATATACTCCATGTTTACATGTAGAATATTTTTCACATGTGCTTTGTTAACGTTTGTATGTAACTTATAAAACCAGAATATATTGTATATATGATTTAAAGTTTTATGGTTTAACTTAACATATTATGAGATATTTCCTAAGTTACCAAGCGTTCTAAGACATGCATTTTAATGGGGATATTCAGTATTTCACGGTATGGGTAGGTCAGCGTTTATACTTAACCAAATACTGTTGTTGGACATTTGAGATATTTTGGTTAAGGGTCCCTATACAAATGTACTTTTTTCTTTTCAGAAATGTATAATCCAGAGGGGCAAAAAAATGTTCTGGTTTGCTTTTCCAGTATCATCCTTTAATCATTTCTATAAGCAGGACATTTCTTTCCATTTTCTTTTATTCTTTCTATTCAGGTGCCCAATACTTTCAGCCTCCTACCTCTTTGCTTCTTATAAAAAATGATTGTCAAAACTCCATCTATATAATTTTAGTAATAGTAATAACAGTAGTAACAGCTAGTCATATAATGCTTACCATGTTCCAGGTTCTAGTCTAAGTATTACAAATATTTCAACTCATTTAATTCTTACAAAACCTCCTGAAGTAGATACCCATAACTATCCCCAAATTAGAGCTGGAAGCACAGAGAGATTAAATTGCTTATTTAAATTCACACAGTTAGTAAGTGGTGGAACTAGGATTTGAGCTTAGACAATCAAGTTCCAGAATCCGAATTCTAATTACCATGCTGTAATGGATGACACCTAAAATAAAGATAGCAAAGAGGTTTCATTCTAATTTCAATCACTGGAAATGGCTGTCTGGAACAATGTGTTCAGAAGGCTTCTGAGACTGTATCTGAGCTTAGAGGAAAAGGGCCATTCTATATGAATAATGTTTCCCTTGTTCAAAAGAGGAGAGTGATTGTATGTTTGCCATTTTTACCCTATAATTTTAGTTACCCCAGAGTTATTTCCGTTCAAAAGGATAAAACTCTAGAGATTAAAAAAAACTGTAGGTGGAATAGGGTTCATTTATTTATTTATTTATTTATTCTTTTTGCAGGAGGGAGATGTGGGGCAAATGGTTTGGGCTATTTCAGCCTGTGCTACCTCTATCAGTGCAAATGACTCCATATGCATTTCAGGACCCCCATTTTTATAATTGTTTTTAAAAAGAGCCTGTTTCATTCTATCTATCCTTGGTAGATATAAAAGCAGAGAATGATGAAAATACAAAGAGTTTGGAGACACAGATATATGGGATTCCATTTTCTGGTTCCATCAAATTAACTGTGTGTTCTCATAGGGTAGTTACTTGAGCTTTTTAAGTCTCAGTGTTCTCATCTGTAAAATGAGAAAATAATTCTTCTTAAATTGTTGTGAAATTAAGTCAGGTGGTTGTGTATGAAGTCCTTTGCATACAAAAGACAAATGTTTTCTCCTTTACTCTCTCATATTCACAAATAGGTTGTATCCTTGCATATTATTTTTCTTTTGATTACTTCTCAGAATACATTTATTAGAACCTTTAATAGCTTAAAGGTTTTTTTTATGTTGTTGTTTATTGGTGATGTGGAAATATTATCAAGTTTTAGTTATAGATATATTTCAGATATTAACATACAAATGAAATCCTTGCTAGTCTTTGGTAACCATACAAAACTGTACAATGGGTCAGTTTAATGCCTGCTTGCTCAATAATTATGCTTTAAGAAGTTTTATCAGAATGTCTGCTCTTTTTAGGTTCATAATGGCACCATTGTCCAAGACAGAAACTTAGGAGTATTTATATCAATTTTCTTTCATTTTAGATTACTTATATTGCTATTTCTTGATGTTCACTAATCTTTTCTTTGGCAGCATCTAATATGCTGTTAATTCCATCTGTGTAGAAAAGACATAATATAGCAGGCTTGATGTTGCTACCTTTAGAAGGATCTGCTTGGGGGGCTGGCTCTAGACCACCATCTGGAAACTTGGCTTTGGGATGTTCCCGACACAGATAAGGATGATTTGCTCATCTGAGACACCAAACCCTTATATACCAGCTTGTCTAGATTATTTGTGCAAACAATGTAATTAATGGTGAATGCCAGCTTTTCTACCAGATGTCTAAAATTTTGGTAGCTGTGGCTTATCAGAGGCAGAGACTGCCAAAATAACCAGCCCCCAGTGAAAACTCTGGACTTTGAGTCTTAAGCAGAAACACTGCATTTTGTTGGATAAAGGAGTGTGTTTTCTGTGGCTACCCCATCCCTCTTCTGTGCAGCTTCCTTCTCTCCTGCCTGGTACTCTCCTCCTGCGACTTCAGCCCCAGAGGGAGAACTTTGGAAGCCAGTGCCTAAATTCCTCCAGGCTTCACCTGGTTTGTCTTTTTCCCTTGTGAGGCTGGCTGTGTATCTCATGCTTTGATAAACCATAGCTGGGATCACTTTGCCTCTGAGCCCTGTGAGCCCTTCTAGTGAGTCCTAAATGTGTGGGCGGTAGTTGTGAGGCATCCCAAACACCATCTATTAACTTTTTAATGCCTAGAAGTTCAATTTGAGTGTTGTAAAATATCATCCAGCTGGGCATGATGGCTCAGGCCTATAATTCCAGCATTTTGGGGGGCTGAGGTAGGCAGATCACTTGAGGTCAGGAGTTTGAGACCAGTCTGGCCAACATGCTGAAACCCCACCTGTACTAAATATAAAAAAATTAGCTGGGCATGGTGGCATGTGCCTGTAATTCCAGCTACTCAGGAGGCTGAGGCAGGAGGATTGCTTGAGCCCAGGAGGTGGAGGTTGCAGTGAGGCAAAATCATGCCACTACACTCTAACCTGGGTGACAGAGCAAGCCTCTGCCTCAAAATAAATAAAATAAAATAAAATACTATTCATGTCTCTTTTTAACAGGCTCAAATTTTTCTCCACTTTCTTGAGCATATGGAATATATTTATTAGAATTGTATTAATGTCCATGTCTACCAATTCTATGCTGTGTGTCATTTCTGGGACTGTTTCTCTTGAATGATTTATTTTACTTCTCATAAGAGGTTGTATTTTCCTGCCTTTTGGCATATCTAGCAATTTTTGATTGGATGCCAGACATGATGAATTTTACTTTGTTACATATTGGAGGAATAATCCTTTAAATATTCTTAGGCTTTTTTTTTGGTTGGCAATTAAGTTACTTGGAACTAGTTTGTCACTCTTGAAAGTCTTGCTTTTAACCCTTCTTAGGAACAAACAGGGCAGACTGTGGTTCCAGTACTGAGGCAGTCCTCTTCTGTGTTCTCCATCTGATGCCCTGTGTATTATGAGGTTTTCCCACTTTAGCTGGTGCGAACACAAACTGCTCCCAGCCCTTTTTGAGTCCCAGGGATTGTCCTGCCTGTTTCTTTCAGGTGGTTCTTTCCTTAGTCTCAGGTATCAAGACTCAAGGGAAACTCAGGAAATCTCCAGAAATTTCTCTCTGTGCAGCCTTCTTCTCTTCTGTCTGGTACCCTCCTCCTGCAACTTCTAGAGGCATTGACTTCCCCAGATTCTCAACTCTACCTCCTCAAATCAGGGAGAATGCTGGGCTTTGTTTGTGTTCTCCTTCCTGTCCTAAGGCTTGGAAATCAGTGAGTAAGGCACTTCTGGTGCTCACCTTGTGTTTCTCTTCTCCAAGGGATCACTGTTCTCTACTACCTATTGTCCAATGTCTGTAACTCATTGTTTTATGAACATGTTAATGAACATGCATTTTCTTCACTTCTTTTTTGTTATTTAAGCTGGGAGGGTAAACCAAGTCCTGTTTCTCTATCATGGTCAGAAGTGAATGTCTATACTTCCACGCTATTCTTTGAAACATTAAGGGTCTGGATTTCTTGTCATTAGGGTCAATGCTTGGCACACAGTAGGTGGTCAAACATTATCTGTTGAATAACAAAATAAATGGTCTCCTTAATTTTCCTGTAAACTTAAAGATATGGTATTATTTTCTTTTATTCACCAGACTAGACACTATTAAATCTTCGAAAAACTGTACTGAGATTTATGTAGGCTTGGTTAAAAATTCCTGCCTGGCCATAGCAGCTGTCTGATCCTGCATCTTTTCCCTTCCTAGAATGACATGAACTGTGTAAGGTAGGCATGAGAGTTAAAGGAGAGGGGGTGTATGCAAAGAACATAGTAAGTTCTCAGTGAAAATGGGAGCTTTTGCTGTTTTTGGTGTGCCGAAATAATGGCCATACATTGATACAGAGTTTTAACAATTCATGTGCTTTCTATAAATATCTATCTTATATAATCCTAACAATTTTCCCCCAAATAATTAATCAGCTTTGTCACAAAGCAAATTAAAATCCACAGAATCTTCCAGAATAAGAAAAACAGGCTAAAATTGGAATATTTGGAGACTTGAGAGCAGAGCTTTGCTTGTATGGAGGACTCTTAAACACCACCTCTATTTCTGGCTTTGAAGGAGAATATCTGAGCTTGCATGATAGACCTTGTCTCTCAAGTTTTCTACCTGTTCTTTCTCATCTTGTTGTGTATGCCAAAAATGATTTCTCACACACTCTCCTTTGTTATTTAAGCTGGGAGGGTAAACCAAGTCCTGTTTCTCTATCATGGTCAGAAGTGAATGTCTATACTTCCATGCTATTCTTTGAAACATTAAGGGTTTGGATAATGTTTATTATAATGTGAGGTGTAAAGTTAATAATATGTGTTGTCTTGACATCTGGTAAAATTGGGAAGGCCTTAAATGGCCTGACTGCAAATTCCCCTCCCCACTCTCCTCTCACAGATTACATCCCCCCAGCCAAACCACTCTCCTTTTTGAGGGGACCAGGTGCAGTTCCTATTTATCCCTGAGTAGTGGGTTTTAGTTTCCACCTAAGCAGTTATTCAAACAAGCCAATTACATCTTCCTGTGGGAACCAGGAGGCACTACGTCCTCTTAAAACTACAAAGCCTGCCTCCCACAGGCCCTAGTTACTCATTCTGTTCCTGACTCCAACCTCTGTGTGGTCCTGATGGTGTGCTGGGTCTCCCTCCCCTAGGCTGGGGTATATGTGACTAATGAATTGCTGTTGGTCTCATCTGTCCAGTGCTCAGTGTCATCCATCTTCCTAACCCTAGGGGGAATCTCTCTGTCACCAATAGGCTGAATAGGAACCCATTCAAACCCACTATACCTCCTACTTGCATTGCTGTTCCTGCCCTTTCAGTTCTTGCAGTGAAATGTGAAGGCAGTGCCTCCAGATTCACTCCGTTGAACACAAAAGTTAGGTTAAAGAGTGTGAAGGGGGAAAGCATAGGAAGAAATATAGCGCTTAAAAATGTGCTTGCTATCACTTTGAAAACTCTGTAAGTTTGAAGATGGGTTCCTATAACAGATCAAGGAGGATGGAATAAGAAGTGAGACCTGGCTTCTCTTGCTCTGGCTTTTCCACATGTTGGGAGAGGATAACCTGAAGTGTGGCAGATAGGATGTTCTTCCTCTTCACTCTATTCTTCTTTTCATTCCCACCCACTGGGGGAAGGAATCTTTAAACCCCATTATATATCCAAGTTATGCTGTGAGATGTGGTCAGTAATTAGGAAGAAGACACCTTGCTTGTTTAATGACCTCTTTGGTCAAGGCTCCCAGTAGGAATACTGGATTCCATGGTTACATCTCAAAATAGAATGAGGAGCAATGGTCTGGTTGTCTTGGAAAGGTAGTAGGTAGGAAGAATGGAGCCAGAGTCTTTGGGTGAGAAAAGAGAAGGAAAAGAAGTATTAGTACAGCATCTATCCTATTGGAACTAATATATTTAGGGATATAAAATATAATTTCTGCCAAACATATAAATAGAAAGAATATAATTAAATTTAAAAATATGATGTTTCTGTCTGTAGTTTATTTCCCCAGAAAATTCCTAGTTTTAGAGACATTTGAGTGAATAATTTCAGCTAAAGGGAGAATTTTAGATGAATCTGGGAACTTTTCATAGACAGCTGAATTTATAGTTTTCCTGCTAGCTGGTAAGAAGTATAATTGTCTCAGCTGGCAAAGATTTCCTTTCACCTTGACTAAGAATTGTCTTTCCTAAGAGACGGAGAGAATTCTACTAATACTCATTGAACAATCTGGGAACCATACAATAATACACCAGCTCTATGCCAAGCACTTGCTTACATGTGTTAACCCATTTAATCACCATAAAACCCTACAAGATAGGTGCTGTCACTGGTTGTTACTTAACCTCTCTGGGCCCCATCTATAAAATTGGTGGAGTCACAGTACTTAACCCATTGAAGCTCTTGTGAAAATGAAGTGACAGAATCAATGTAAAGCACTTGCCCCAATTTCTAGTACACATTAATTACTGAAAAAATGAGCAATAAAATGCTACACTAATTTTATTCCTAACTATTCACAGGAAGTGTTTACAGATGTTGAAAATATTTGAAATTTATTTATTTATTTTTGAGATGGAATTTCACTCTGTCACCCGGGCTGGAGTGCAGTGGTTCGATCTTTGCTCACTGCAACCTCTACCTACCAGGTTTAAGTGATTCNTGTTCTCATCTGTAAAATGAGAAAATAATTCTTCTTAAATTGTTGTGAAATTAAGTCAGGTGGTTGTGTATGAAGTCCTTTGCATACAAAAGACATAGGTTGTATCCTTGCATATTATTTTTCTTTTGATTACTTCTCAGAATACATTTATTAGAACCTTTAATAGCTTAAAGGTTTTTTTTATGTTGTTGTTTATTGGTGATGTGGAAATATTATCAAGTTTTAGTTATAGATATATTTCAGATATTAACATACAAATGAAATCCTTGCTAGTCTTTGGTAACCATACAAAACTGTACAATGGGTCAGTTTAATGCCTGCTTGCTCAATAATTATGCTTTAAGAAGTTTTATCAGAATGTCTGCTCTTTTTAGGTTCATAATGGCACCATTGTCCAAGACAGAAACTTAGGAGTATTTATATCAATTTTCTTTCATTTTAGATTACTTATATTGCTATTTCTTGATGTTCACTAATCTTTTCTTTGGCAGCATCTAATATGCTGTTAATTCCATCTGTGTAGAAAAGACATAATATAGCAGGCTTGATGTTGCTACCTTTAGAAGGATCTCCTTGGGGGGCTGGCTCTAGACCACCATCTGGAAACTTGGCTTTGGGATGTTCCCGACACAGATAAGGATGATTTGCTCATCTGAGACACCAAACCCTTATATACCAGCTTGTCTAGATTATTTGTGCAAACAATGTAATTAATGGTGAATGCCAGCTTTTCTACCAGATGTCTAAAATTTTGGTAGCTGTGGCTTATCAGAGGCAGAGACTGCCAAAATAACCAGCCCCCAGTGAAAACTCTGGACTTTGAGTCTTAAGCAGAAACACTGCATTTTGTTGGATAAAGGAGTGTGTTTTCTGTGGCTACCCCATCCCTCTTCTGTGCAGCTTCCTTCTCTCCTGCCTGGTACTCTCCTCCTGCGACTTCAGCCCCAGAGGGAGAACTTTGGAAGCCAGTGCCTAAATTCCTCCAGGCTTCACCTGGTTTGTCTTTTTCCCTTGTGAGGCTGGCTGTGTATCTCATGCTTTGATAAACCATAGCTGGGATCACTTTGCCTCTGAGCCCTGTGAGCCCTTCTAGTGAGTCCTAAATGTGTGGGCGGTAGTTGTGAGGCATCCCAAACACCATCTATTAACTTTTTAATGCCTAGAAGTTCAATTTGAGTGTTGTAAAATATCATCCAGCTGGGCATGACGGCTCAGGCCTATAATTCCAGCATTTTGGGGGGCTGAGGTAGGCAGATCACTTGAGGTCAGGAGTTTGAGACCAGTCTGGCCAACATGCTGAAACCCCACCTGTACTAAATATAAAAAAATTAGCTGGGCATGGTGGCATGTGCCTGTAATTCCAGCTACTCAGGAGGCTGAGGCAGGAGGATTGCTTGAGCCCAGGAGGTGGAGGTTGCAGTGAGGCAAAATCATGCCACTACACTCTAACCTGGGTGACAGAGCAAGCCTCTGCCTCAAAATAAATAAAATAAAATAAAATACTATTCATGTCTCTTTTTAACAGGCTCAAATTTTTCTCCACTTTCTTGAGCATATGGAATATATTTATTAGAATTGTATTAATGTCCATGTCTACCAATTCTATGCTGTGTGTCATTTCTGGGACTGTTTCTCTTGAATGATTTATTTTACTTCTCATAAGAGGTTGTATTTTCCTGCCTTTTGGCATATCTAGCAATTTTTGATTGGATGCCAGACATGATGAATTTTACTTTGTTACATATTGGAGGAATAATCCTTTAAATATTCTTAGGCTTTTTTTTTGGTTGGCAATTAAGTTACTTGGAACTAGTTTGTCACTCTTGAAAGTCTTGCTTTTAACCCTTCTTAGGAACAAACAGGGCAGACTGTGGTTCCAGTACTGAGGCAGTCCTCTTCTGTGTTCTCCATCTGATGCCCTGTGTATTATGAGGTTTTCCCACTTTAGCTGGTGCGAACACAAACTGCTCCCAGCCCTTTTTGAGTCCCAGGGATTGTCCTGCCTGTTTCTTTCAGGTGGTTCTTTCCTTAGTCTCAGGTATCAAGACTCAAGGGAAACTCAGGAAATCTCCAGAAATTTCTCTCTGTGCAGCCTTCTTCTCTTCTGTCTGGTACCCTCCTCCTGCAACTTCTAGAGGCATTGACTTCCCCAGATTCTCAACTCTACCTCCTCAAATCAGGGAGAATGCTGGGCTTTGTTTGTGTTCTCCTTCCTGTCCTAAGGCTTGGAAATCAGTGAGTAAGGCACTTCTGGTGCTCACCTTGTGTTTCTCTTCTCCAAGGGATCACTGTTCTCTACTACCTATTGTCCAATGTCTGTAACTCATTGTTTTATGAACATGTTAATGAACATGCATTTTCTTCACTTCTTTTTTGTTATTTAAGCTGGGAGGGTAAACCAAGTCCTGTTTCTCTATCATGGTCAGAAGTGAATGTCTATACTTCCACGCTATTCTTTGAAACATTAAGGGTCTGGATTTCTTGTCATTAGGGTCAATGCTTGGCACACAGTAGGTGGTCAAACATTATCTGTTGAATAACAAAATAAATGGTCTCCTTAATTTTCCTGTAAACTTAAAGATATGGTATTATTTTCTTTTATTCACCAGACTAGACACTATTAAATCTTCGAAAAACTGTACTGAGATTTATGTAGGCTTGGTTAAAAATTCCTGCCTGGCCATAGCAGCTGTCTGATCCTGCATCTTTTCCCTTCCTAGAATGACATGAACTGTGTAAGGTAGGCATGAGAGTTAAAGGAGAGGGGGTGTATGCAAAGAACATAGTAAGTTCTCAGTGAAAATGGGAGCTTTTGCTGTTTTTGGTGTGCCGAAATAATGGCCATACATTGATACAGAGTTTTAACAATTCATGTGCTTTCTATAAATATCTATCTTATATAATCCTAACAATTTTCCCCCAAATAATTAATCAGCTTTGTCACAAAGCAAATTAAAATCCACAGAATCTTCCAGAATAAGAAAAACAGGCTAAAATTGGAATATTTGGAGACTTGAGAGCAGAGCTTTGCTTGTATGGAGGACTCTTAAACACCACCTCTATTTCTGGCTTTGAAGGAGAATATCTGAGCTTGCATGATAGACCTTGTCTCTCAAGTTTTCTACCTGTTCTTTCTCATCTTGTTGTGTATGCCAAAAATGATTTCTCACACACTCTCCTTTGTTATTTAAGCTGGGAGGGTAAACCAAGTCCTGTTTCTCTATCATGGTCAGAAGTGAATGTCTATACTTCCATGCTATTCTTTGAAACATTAAGGGTTTGGATAATGTTTATTATAATGTGAGGTGTAAAGTTAATAATATGTGTTGTCTTGACATCTGGTAAAATTGGGAAGGCCTTAAATGGCCTGACTGCAAATTCCCCTCCCCACTCTCCTCTCACAGATTACATCCCCCCAGCCAAACCACTCTCCTTTTTGAGGGGACCAGGTGCAGTTCCTATTTATCCCTGAGTAGTGGGTTTTAGTTTCCACCTAAGCAGTTATTCAAACAAGCCAATTACATCTTCCTGTGGGAACCAGGAGGCACTACGTCCTCTTAAAACTACAAAGCCTGCCTCCCACAGGCCCTAGTTACTCATTCTGTTCCTGACTCCAACCTCTGTGTGGTCCTGATGGTGTGCTGGGTCTCCCTCCCCTAGGCTGGGGTATATGTGACTAATGAATTGCTGTTGGTCTCATCTGTCCAGTGCTCAGTGTCATCCATCTTCCTAACCCTAGGGGGAATCTCTCTGTCACCAATAGGCTGAATAGGAACCCATTCAAACCCACTATACCTCCTACTTGCATTGCTGTTCCTGCCCTTTCAGTTCTTGCAGTGAAATGTGAAGGCAGTGCCTCCAGATTCACTCCGTTGAACACAAAAGTTAGGTTAAAGAGTGTGAAGGGGGAAAGCATAGGAAGAAATATAGCGCTTAAAAATGTGCTTGCTATCACTTTGAAAACTCTGTAAGTTTGAAGATGGGTTCCTATAACAGATCAAGGAGGATGGAATAAGAAGTGAGACCTGGCTTCTCTTGCTCTGGCTTTTCCACATGTTGGGAGAGGATAACCTGAAGTGTGGCAGATAGGATGTTCTTCCTCTTCACTCTATTCTTCTTTTCATTCCCACCCACTGGGGGAAGGAATCTTTAAACCCCATTATATATCCAAGTTATGCTGTGAGATGTGGTCAGTAATTAGGAAGAAGACACCTTGCTTGTTTAATGACCTCTTTGGTCAAGGCTCCCAGTAGGAATACTGGATTCCATGGTTACATCTCAAAATAGAATGAGGAGCAATGGTCTGGTTGTCTTGGAAAGGTAGTAGGTAGGAAGAATGGAGCCAGAGTCTTTGGGTGAGAAAAGAGAAGGAAAAGAAGTATTAGTACAGCATCTATCCTATTGGAACTAATATATTTAGGGATATAAAATATAATTTCTGCCAAACATATAAATAGAAAGAATATAATTAAATTTAAAAATATGATGTTTCTGTCTGTAGTTTATTTCCCCAGAAAATTCCTAGTTTTAGAGACATTTGAGTGAATAATTTCAGCTAAAGGGAGAATTTTAGATGAATCTGGGAACTTTTCATAGACAGCTGAATTTATAGTTTTCCTGCTAGCTGGTAAGAAGTATAATTGTCTCAGCTGGCAAAGATTTCCTTTCACCTTGACTAAGAATTGTCTTTCCTAAGAGACGGAGAGAATTCTACTAATACTCATTGAACAATCTGGGAACCATACAATAATACACCAGCTCTATGCCAAGCACTTGCTTACATGTGTTAACCCATTTAATCACCATAAAACCCTACAAGATAGGTGCTGTCACTGGTTGTTACTTAACCTCTCTGGGCCCCATCTATAAAATTGGTGGAGTCACAGTACTTAACCCATTGAAGCTCTTGTGAAAATGAAGTGACAGAATCAATGTAAAGCACTTGCCCCAATTTCTAGTACACATTAATTACTGAAAAAATGAGCAATAAAATGCTACACTAATTTTATTCCTAACTATTCACAGGAAGTGTTTACAGATGTTGAAAATATTTGAAATTTATTTATTTATTTTTGAGATGGAATTTCACTCTGTCACCCGGGCTGGAGTGCAGTGGTTCGATCTTTGCTCACTGCAACCTCTACCTACCAGGTTTAAGTGATTCCCCTCTCAGGCTCCCAAGTAGCTGGGATTACAGGCATGCACCACCACATCCAGCTAATTTTGTATTTTTAGTAGAGACAGGGTTTCGCCATGTTGGCCAGGCTGGTTTTGAACCCCTGACCTCAGGTGATCCACCCACCTCAGCCTCCCAAAGTCCTGGGATTGCAGGCATGAGCCACCATCCCAACAATATCTGAAATTTCTAAAGCACTCAAAATGTTAAACATTTCATCACTGGGCCATGATTTGAGTGCAGCTTGGATCAGTACCTGTTACAGCTAGGCCATCTCTCAGACCACAAAGGTGTGCTGTGCATATGGGCTAGCACAGTGGCTATGACAAGGACTATGGAGCCAGATTGCTGGCCATTTAGTAGCTTTGTAATGTTGGGCACTTACTTAAACTTCCTCTGCCTCAGTTTCTGAAAAATGAAGAGAAAAAGTACCAACTTCAGAGGATGGTCACGAGGATGAAAGCAAACAGTGCATGTAAAATGTGCCTGGCATGTAATGAGCACTTATAAAGGGTAGTTATGACACCTCAAGGAAAAGCATTTGAGTAGATCCTAATACAAATACTAACAAGGCATGAGACCTGGAGTTCTCAGTATTGTCATGTGGAGAACTCTTTGACAAGAATGGGTTTGGGTGTTTAAAAAGCCAGCATGTATTATTTGCAAGGCATCATGTTAGCACTTTACCCATGTTATGTAATCTTCATACTAATACTGTATGATAAGTACTATTGTTCTTCCTATTTTACAGATGAGGAAACTGAGGCACAGAGAGGTGAAGCACCCATTCCTCCAAGCAGTCAGCATGACTCATTACACTGAAGGGCCATAGAAATGTGGCTTAGGGTTCAGGGTACAGAGCTTACTCAATGATAGTTTTCACGTGCTCAATGCTGGGCCGTGGATCAGGAGGCAGCATCCTGGTCTTGGAGGGGGAGATGGCATGCTAAGCCCTTGCAAAGTCATTTATTTGTTAGCAGAGGGGGCTAGATGTGGTAGTGAGAGTCTGCAGGCACATTTCTTACCCCTTTGCCAAGAAGCCACTGTCTCAAGAGGCCACCTCACTGAGCCTGTTAGCTAAGGAGATGCCACAGGAAGGCTTTCCCAAACCTTGGGTACCTGGCCTTAGGGTGAACTGAAAAAAAATCAGGGGAGAAAGGGATGGATCATGTTTCGTGGAGTACATGCCTCTCACTACAACTCTGAGATGAGTCAGTGATGGCTTGTTTCTGTCCAGAAATATCCATCTTACTGCCTGTCTGAAAACCTCTCCATTTCCAGAATTTCCTGTTACAAAGGGAAGGATACAGGGACCATGTTTAACTATCTTCAATTAACCCCACAGAGTAGCTGCTTTATGTATATTTGTTGAAAAGATCAAATTTAATGTCATCCAGCTGAGAACAAGAAAGGTAAGAAGAATGAGAAACTAAATGGTGCGTGTGGTTGGGGACGGGTGGTGTGAGAGAAAGGTTGGGGATGGGGAAAGAGGAAATCTGAGAGGGAAATTCCTGGAGCACCAAAGACAATCCTGCTGGCTTCTCATTTCTCTTAAGCAGCCTTGGTAATGGCATTCAGGAAGACCTCGTGATTTTTTGGCATGTGAGTTGTACAACACTGACTTTAGAAGAGAACATAGAGGAGTATTGTTTATTTCATCTTTAAAGACACTTTACTTTCTATTCAGCAGCTGTCTTACTGCAAGTTGAATACCCATCAGTCAAGTAGACATTAAGTGGTTTCTTATATGAATACTTACAGAGTTCTGACTTTGCAAGCATCTCTGAAAAGCATTCTATTCCAAGTTCTTTGAAATTTCCTTTTGGCTACAACAAGTGTATATAGATATATCCGGAGATGGAAATTTTTCCCATGCAAATTAACTTCACAAAGTCAGAACAAAAAATAATTCTCCAAATTCACTACTGAAAGCCCTCTGGAGGATCACCACTAGGTAACGTGATTGGGAAATTTCTTTTTCTGTAAATTATTGTCCTCATTTAGAATAGAAATTTTAAGAACAATTTTTCTTGATTTAAAATGTTAAATATTCTCGATAAAAGAGTGTCCTGGCTCAAGCTGTCCTCCCACTTCTGCCTCAGAGTAGCTGGGACTACAGGCATGCACCACCACACCCAGCTAATTCTTTTCTTTTGGTAGAGATGAGGTTGTGCCTTATTGCCCAGGCTGGTCTCAAACTCCTGGGCTCAAGCAATCTGACCGCCTCCACTTCCCAAAGTTCTGGGATTACAGGTGTGAGCCACTGTGCCCCATTAATACATTTTGTTCAGATTTTTTTCTGTATTCTTATCTTTGTCTCTATTGATCTACCAATTGATCGATGCCCACAAGAACATTTTGAGTTAATCACTTTTTACTATACATTTTATTGAAGTATTGCATACAGACAGAAAAGTGCACAAATCACAGGTATGCTAAATGTGTTTCTATAAGCTGAACACACTTGTGTGCCTAATAACCCAGTTCAGCACTGGTATGTATCTCCTCTGAATTTACTTGTATCTCAAGGCCCTTTCTTCACCTCAAGCATGTAGGATTTCCCACGTTCATGCCTTGGGAAAAAGAGACGTCAGCAGATGTAGAAAAAGAGAGCTTTAGTTTTTGACAGAAATCAAAAATAGGACAAGGGATTTGGAAGAACATGAATCAGTTTGAGCTGATATTTTGAACCTTAAGTCTTGATAAAGGATTCTTGTTAAGAGGGAAGACAGAAGACAGTAGCAAATGGTGCACAGACATTGGTGAGTCTCCCAGAACTGCCACTGGTCCTGCTTTAAGTTCAGAAACTCCATAAGAGAAGCTGTGGATATGAATTTTGATCCATATAGAAATATTTGCGAATCTTCCTACTTTGAATACGGTGAAGACCTGAACTTTGTTCAATTCAGGCAGAGCAGCTCTCAGTGTTCCACTTATCAGTGAAATGAAACTTCCACGTCCTAATGTGCACATCTCAGACATGCTGAGTTCACCAACTCCCTAGGTAACCATTATTTACCAGTCTGACATCCATTGGAGGGTTAGATTTGGGATGGCTCTTCCCTATGGCCTGTGAATCATAGCATTGTATGAGGACAAAGATTCAGTGCAGTGCTATCCAAGTGACCCAGCAGAGCCCATCTAGAAGGTGTTGATGGGAAGACAGAAGCTCAGATGGTAAGGCTCCTTACCTGCCTCTTATTCAACCAGACAAGTCCCTCCTGCTTAACAATACTTGCAGAAAGATTCCAAGATCAAGAGAGGTTTTCAAATCACCTTCTATGCCACAATACCAACCATGATCAACCACAACTTTTGCTCTGTCATTTGTTTTGTCAGCAGAAGAATTTACGTGAGGATAAGGGCACCCCCTTTGTAGGCCAAAATCCTCTCTTATTCACTAAAGAAGGGATGATGCAGCTCAGATACTGCTGACCTGTTCTTTTTAGCACCATGCCAGCATCTTTAGGCCTCCCGAGGCTCCCACGAGATGCTGTCATGGATTAGATTATGTCCTTTGATTACAAGGTCCCCTGAACATGGATATGGAGGCTTTTAGAATTCTGTTCTCAATTATTAAAAATGTCATAAGGGTCCAGAGAACATTTACAATTAAAAAAGACCTTTAAAAGCCACAGCTGTAACAGAGCTGTGTGTGTGTATATATATATATATATATACACACATACATACATACATATATACCCCTCTAGGGGAGCTAATTTAAAGTGAGAGCTCTAAGTGTAATAAACTGTTAGAATAATATATAAGCCATTGATCAGTCACATTTAGAATAAGTTCTGCTAAGCCAGCACCTGCCACCACTAATGACAGGGCATGTCTTCTTGTTTAGGGCAGCTGCTGACTGGGATGAAAGTACAATTGAGGGTCCATGTATGTCAATGGGAGAAAATGGAAAAAAATGGAAAAAGGAGAAACAAGATGGAGCAAAAATTGAGAATTTCAGACCCCCTCAAAACAATCCTCCAAATTTGATACTGAAGGAGAAATTATAGAGGATACAAAAGAACTCACAGGAACCAAGTACTTTTCATTCAAAATATGGAACTGGTCAGGAAAATCAAAGCATGAAGAGGTTATCATTCTGTCACTCAAAATCCTGGTACTGATTGTAGGGTAAGATGGTGTCTTAGTCTGTTTTATGATGCTATAACAGAATATCAGGGACTAGGTAATTTCTAATGAACAGAAATATATTGGCTTACAGTTCTGAAGGTTGGAAAGTCTAATACAGGGCCTTCTTGTTGCATCATCACATAGTGGAAGGCAAGAATGTGACAGTGCAAGAGAGCAAACTCATTTTCAAAAGACTTTTAAAATAATGCCATTAATCTACTTATGAGGGCAGAGTCCTCATCACCTAAACACCTCCCATTAGGCCCCATGTGCCAATTCTGTTGTATTGGTGATTGAATTTCCAACACATGAATTCTGAGGGACACATTTATACTGTAGAAGATGAGGAACATTCTAACCTCTCAACTGGATTTAAGAAGCAAGGATAGGAAAACCAGAATCAGGTGGTGTTTTGTTTTTACATTTTCTTTTTTTCGAGTAAATGTTGGTGTTTTTTTTGTTGTTTGTTTTTTCCCGAGTCTTTCTTGCTTTGTCACTCAGGCTGGAGTGCAGTGGCTCAAACACAGCTCACTACAGCCTTGACCTCCTGGGCTCAAGCCCCTCCGACCTTAGCCTCCTGAGTAGCTGGGACTAACCATGCCCAGCTAACTTTTTGTTAGTTTTTGTCGAGGCAAAGTCTTGCCATGTTGCCCAGGCTGGCCTTGAACTTCTAAGCTCAAGTGATTCTCCCTCTTCAGCCTCTCAAAGTGCTGGGATTACAGGTGTGAACCACCATGCCAGGCTCCAAAGTGGACTTCTTACTGAAGTATATGGTACATACATGAAAGTACTAAATCATAAACGAATGGCTAGGCGAACTTTTAAAAGCAAACGTCATTTTACAAAGTGAACACAATATGAAAAGACAGGACATTCACGGTTCCTCAGAGGCCCCATTTTGCCTTCTGATCACTGCTTCCCAGGAAGAAGACTCCTATTCTAACTACTAACAAATCAAGTTCATTTTGCTTCCTTTTGGTTTATATAAATGGAACCACACAATATATACTTTAAAAATCTTCTTTAGCATTACACTGTCCTTCATCCATGTATTTGTGTGTAGCTGTTCATTTTCATTACTGTATAGTGTTCCAACATATGAACACACCACATATCCTTTATTGTGTTGTCAGACCACTTAGCTATTCTCAATGCTTTACTGTCACAGGTGATGCTGCTATACACTTAGGTATTTTTAAAATAATTTTTATCCTTCATATGATTATAAAAAGAATTCAACTATTTTTATTGAAGGAAAACATGTAGACTAAATGGCAAAATATTTTTTAGAACTAGGAGCTACATTTCAGCAATACCATTTTTTCTGTAAGAATATAATGAGCATAATATTATTAATTAATCACAATCTTTTTTACATTTGAAATAGTGGGAGAAACCCACAAACACATCAGTAAGGGGCTGAGAAAGTATTAAGTGGCAATAAAATTACATTTATGGGTGGGGCTTCTTTAGTTGAGAAGACAAACTTATAATGTAGTTTTCTGCTTTCATTATAATTTGTAATCTGAGTGATCTTTTCATGATAGGTAATTCCTAAACCAATTCATAATACATTATAGCTGTATCTTAAAGTTTCATTCAAAACTGTTATTTCCCCATGAATATGTTCTAATTCTGGTCTTGTCTTTATAAGTACACGATGAATGAGTACTAACTCACTGCTGCTTCTCCCCATACTCTATAACTTGCAGGTGATCTCCATGTCTTAGTTAGGGTTAAGTTCAGCTCCACATAACAAAATGACAATAAGAAACAAACAAAAAAACTAAATTAAACACGACAGAAGTGTATTTTTCTTAAGCAGTCTAGGGACGTCATATGATATCTTAAAGGTAATGTCAGAGATACAAGCTTTTATCTTTCTTATCTGTCATCTTAAGCACATGGCTTCCATTTCTGTGGTCACTTCACGGTTCAGCATGGTTGTTAATGATCTAGCTGACAACATGTTCATATTACAAGCTAGAAGCAGGAGGGAAAAAAGAAGGGCATGCTACCTCCATCTAGAAAGATTTCCTGAAAGCCATATGTACTTCCATTTACATCTCGTGTGCCACAATTTTATTGGAAAATATGACCATCCATATAAATTGGGGCTATACTGAGGGATGGGAAAATTGGTGGAGGTAGGCATTAAAGATGTTTGCCACAACGGGGTGTGGACTGAACCTCCAGCAAACTCCAGCAGACCTGTAGCCGAGGGATCTGACTGTTCAAAGGAAAACTAACAAACAAAAAGGAATAGTGTCAACATCACCAACATGAAAGACCACAGCTAGATAAAGCCACAAAGATGGGGGAGAAACCAGCGCAAGAAGGCTGAAAGTTCCAAAAGCCAGAATGTCTCTTCTCCTCCAAAGGATCAAAACTCCTCGCCAGCAAGGGAACAAAACTGGACAGAGAATGAGTTTGATGAATTGACAGAACTAGGTTTCAGAAGGTGGTTAATAACAAACTCCTCTGAGCTAAAAGAGCATGTTCTAACCCAATGCAAAGAAGCTAAGAAACCAGAAAAAATGTTAGATGACTTGGTAACTAGAATAACCAGCTGAGAAAAGAACATAAATGACCTGATAGAGCTAAAAAACACAGCATGAAAACTTGGTGAAGGATACACAAGTATCAATAGCCAAATTGATCAAGTGGAAGAAAGGATATCAGAAATTGAAGGTCAACTCAATGAAATAACATGAGAAGACAAGATTAGAGAGAAAAGAGTGAAAAGAAATGAACAAAGCCTCCAAGAAATATGGAACTATCTGAAAAGACCAAATCTATGTTTGACAGGTGTACCTGAAAGTGATGGGGAGAATGGAACCAAGTTGGAAAACACTCTTTAGGATATTATTCAGGAGAACTTCCCCAACAGAGCAAGGCAGGCCAACATTCAAATTCAGGAAATAGAACACCACAAAGATATTCCTGAAGAAAAGCAACCCCAAGACACATAATCATCAGACTCACCAAGGCTGAAATGATGGAAAAAATGTTAATCGCAGCCAGAGAGAAAGGTTGGGTTACCCACAAAGGGAAGCCCATCAGACTAACGGTGGATTTCTCTGCAGAAACCCTACAAGCCAGGAGAGAGTGGGGGCCGATACTCAACATCCTTAAAGAAAAGAATTTTCAAGCCAGAATTTAATATCCAGCCAAACTAAGCTTTATAAGCAAAGGAGAAATAAAATCCTTTACAGACAAGCAAATGCTGAGAGATTTTGTCACCACCAGGCCTGCCTTACAAGAGCTCCTGAAGGAAGCACTAAACATGGAAAGGAACAACTGGTACCAGACACTGCAAAAACATACCAAACTATAAAGACCATCGACACTATAAAGAAACTGCATCAACTAACGGGCAAAATAATCAGCTAGCATCATAATGACAGGATCAAATTCACATATAACAATATTAACCTTAAATGTAAATGGGCTAAATTCACCAATTAAAAGACACAGACTGGCAAACTAGATAAAGAATCAAGGCTCATCTGTGTGCTGTATTCAGGGGACCCATCTCATATGCAAAGACACACATAGGCTCAAAATAAAGGGATGGTGGAAGATTTATCAAAAAAATGGAAAGCCAAAAAAAGCAGAGGTTGCAATCCTAGTCTCTGATAAAACAGACTTTAAACCAACAAAGATCAAAAGACACAAAGAAGGGCATTACATAATGGTAAAGGGATCAATACAACAAGGGGAGCTAACTATTCTAAATATATATGCACTAATACAGGAGCATCCAGATTCATAAAGTAAGTTATTAGAGACCCACAAAGAGACTTAGATTCCTACACAATAATAGTGGTAGACTTTAACATCCCACTGTCAATATTAGACAGATAATTGAGACAGAAAATTAACAAGGATATCCAGGACTTGAACTCAGCTCTGGACCAAGCAGTCCTAATAGACATCTATAGAACTCTCCACCCCAAATCCACAGAATATACATTCTCAGCACCACATTGCACTTATTCTAAAATTGACCACATGACTGGAAGTAAAACACTCCTCAGAAAATGCAAAACAACGAAAATCATAACAGTCTCTCAGACCTCAATCATATTAGAACTCAGGATTAAGAAACCCACTCAAAACTGCACAACTACATGGAAACTGAACAACTTGCTCCTGAACGACTACTGGGTAAACAACAAAATGAAGGCAGAAGTAGAGATGTTCTTCGTAACCAATGAGAACAGAGAAACAAAGTACCAGAATCTGTGAGACACATTTAAAGCAGTGTGTAGAAGGAAATTTATTGCACTAAATGTACACAGGAGAAAGTAGGAAAGATTTAAAATTGACACCCTAACATCACAATTAAAAGAACTAGAGAAGCAAGAACAGTCAAATTCAAAAGCTAGCAAAAGACAAGAAATAATTAAGATCAGAGCAGAACTGAAGGAGATAGAGACACGAAAAAACTTTCAAAAAAATCAATGAATCTAGGAGCTGGTTTTTTGAAAAGATCAACAAAACAGATAGACCACTAGCCAGATTGAAAAAGAAGAAAAGAGAGAAGAATCAAATGGGTGCAATAAAAAATGATAAAGGGGATATAACCACTGACCCCACAGAAATACAAACTACCATCAGAGAATACTATAAATACCTCTATGCAAATAAATTAGAAAACCCAGAAGAAATGAATAAATTCCTGGACACATACACCCTCCCAAGACTAAACCAGGAAGAAGTTGAATCCTGAATAGACCAATAACAAGTTCTTAAATTGAGGCAGCAATTAATAGCCTACCAATCAAAAAAAAGTCCAGGACCAGATGGATTCACAGCCAAATTCTACCAGATGTACAAAGAGGAGCTGGTACCATTCCTTCTGAAACTATTCCAAACAATAGAAAAAGAGGGAATTCTCCCTTACTCATTTTATGAGGCCAGCATCATCCTGATATCAAAACCTGGAAAAGCACAACTGAAAAAGAAAATTTTAGGCCAATATCCCTGATGAATGCCAATGGGAAAATCCTCAATAAAATACTGACAAACCCAATCCAGCAGCTTATCAAAAAGCTTGTCCACCACAATCAAGTCAGCTTCATCCCTGGGATGCAAGGCAGGTTCAACATATGCAAATCAATAAACGTAATCCATTATATAAACAGAACAAAAGACAAAAACCACAAGATTATCTCAATAAATTCAGAAAAGGCTTTCAACAAAATTCAACAGCCCTTCATGCTAAAAACTCTCAATAAACTAGGTATTGATGGAACGTATCTCAAAATAATAAGAGCTATTTACGACAAACTCACAGGCAATATCATACTGAATGGGAAAAACTGGAAGCATTCCCTTTGAAAACCGGCACAAGACACACAAAACAAGGATGCCCTCTCTCACCACTCCAATTCAACATAGTATTGGAAATTCTGGCCACAGCAATCAGGCAAGAGAAAGAAATAAAGAGTATTCCAATAGGAAAAGAGGATGTCAAGTTGTCTCTGTTTGCAGATGACAACTGTATATTTAGAAAACCCCACTGGCTCAGCCCAAAATCTCCTTAAGCTTATAAGCAACTTCAGCAAAGTCTTAGGATATAAAATCAATGTGCAAAAATCACAAGCATTCCTATACACCAGACAAACAGAGAGCCAAATCATGAGTGAACTCCTATTCACAACTGCTACAAAAAGAATAAAATACCTAGGAATACAAGTTACAAGGGATGCGAAGGACCTCTTCAAGGAGAACTACAAACCACTGCTGAACGAAATAAGAGAGGACACAAACAAATGGAAAAATATTCCACGCTCATGGGTAGGAAGAATCAATATCATGAAAATGGCCATATTGCCCAAAGTAATTTATAGATTCAAAGCTATCTCCATCAAACTACCACTGACTTTTTTCAAAGAATTGGAAAAAAGCTACTTTAAATTTCATGTGGAACCAAAAAAGAGCCCACATAGCCAAGACAATCCTAAGCAAAAAGAACAAAGCTGGAGGCATCACACTACCTGACTTCAAACTAAAATACAAGGCTATAGGAATCAAAACAGCATGGTACTGGTACTAAAACAGATATATAGACTGATGGAACAGAACAGAGGCCTCAGAAATAACTGGACTCCTTCCTTATACCATATACAAAAATTAACTCAAGATGGATTAAAGACTTAAGCATAAGACCTAAAACCATAAAAACCCAGAAGAAAACCTAGGCAATACCCTTTAGGACATAGTCATGGGCACTACCTTGTATTAATATTACTATATTTTCAGATGTGTATGTCTTTATAGCCCCTAAATGATTTGAAATCCACAGATAACAGGAAAGCTAGTCAAGCTATCAAGGCACTATTGATCCATGTGGGTCAACAATGAGCTAAAGATACCCTATTCTCACAGGCGGGCCTGTCTAGCTTGCTGTCCAAATAACTGAGGCCTGCGCTATTCCTTAAAGTCAAGAATCCTTACGCATCAAGGCAATTTATTTCACATGACTCTACAAGAACTGCTCCACCACTTGCCTCTTTGATCTTCTACTCTCCTCCCATACTGACTGGTCCCAGTTATAACCCCCTCTTGTTCCTCCCACCACAGAGTCTTTGGGCTTGCCATTTCTGCTGAACTCTTCACTCCATGTCCCATGTGGCTTGTTCCCTTGCCTTCTTCAATATTGGCTGACATGTCACCTTCTTAGTGACACCTTCCTTGTCCATCCTATTTGAATCACAGTAAACCTCCTTCATCAGTTCCTTATCATCCTTCCCTGTTTACTTTGAAGCATATCACCACCTTCTAACATGCTATCTTAATGTATTTATTTTGTATATTGTTCATTTCTCATCACTAAAGTATAAGCTTCATGAGGACAGATAATTTTGTCTGTTTCTTGCCCTTGGCCCCAGTCCAGGATCTCCCTAGCACAGAGAACACAGCAGGCAAGTCATTCTATGTTTAAGTTGTTGTTTGCAAATAACTTCATACATTACTCTCCTAGATTGTGTGTACAACAACCAAAGTATTTTCTAACCAACATTTGATAAATGTGTCTGACATTTTAAAGCCACTTCCAGATTTCTGGGCAGCCTTGACATAGACTTTGGCAATAATGCTGCCATATTTTGGGGAAATTTTGAGGATTCAAAAACAATAGAATGGTGATTTGAAATCAGGATAGTTATATAAAATATAGAACTTAACACTGCTAAACTGTAGCTGGATAGACAACAGGCTAAATCCCAATAGAAATTATTTAAATCTCTGAAGGGGATATCTTGTGTGATGGCTGTGACAGTCGAGATTCTGGAGCACTCAGATTCTTTCAAATCACAACCTAACTACCTAGTTTACTTAATAAGTGAGGTCATCAACATATGGTAATATATTGTCTCTACACACACACACACACACACACACACACACACACACACACACACAGTGAAAGGGTTGAAAAATTTCTCTAGGTTTTATTTAAGGACCCTCAGTCAAGCAATAATGTTTCTTTGTAACCCAGGTCTCTTCAGCAATATTTTCCTTTTCTTGTGGTAATGGGAAATGGCTGACTACATGACTCGATAGAAGTGAAATAATTCAGAAAATATGTCAGAATAAGTATGAGGATAAAATGGAGGCAAAAATGAAGAAGCAATTTCCCACATTCTGCTTTAAACTTCAGGCATTTTTGACATCAGCATGTACACATTTGAAAGTTATGAGGTAAAGTGATGAACTGGCTGTGTTTGATTATAATCAATAGATGACACGTTGAACCCAAATAACTTAACCCTGCACGTTAATCCCAGAACCACATTAACCTCAGCAGTCTCCAGCAACTTTAATTTTACATTTCCCAGTAATTATACTTTTTACAGTTGTCAGACACAGTTAATCTTAAAGTTCTAAAATAGTCAATCTACTTTCACAAGGAGAAAAAAAGAAACTGAAGCCTTGGATTTAACACAAATCTAAGCGCCACAATAAGGGATTATTAATACAGATCTGTTGACCCATTATGTTTTTTGACAATGATTTGGGGATGCCTCTTTTCCTTTTGAACAAATTAAATTTTGAATAGGTCTTTAAAAATATTTCCAAGTGATTATCATTCATAAAATTCAAGAGTTTGAAACAAGTGGCTGCTCCTAAAATGAAGAAACAGGAAGTAAAGTGGTATCTACCTTATTTTCAATTTTTCCAGAAGCCTCTCTCATGTGTCCAGAGCAAGCACAGAATGTTTGCAGGACCCTTCTCTCATCCTCCTGGTGCCGAGCTTATGAGTGTGTTTATGTCCTGCCTCTCACTTGAAGAGGCTCGTGCTTAGGAAACAGCTGTTCACAATTAAATTAATTATCATTTGTTAGCAGCATTTGGAGGCACAGAAAGTCTGTGTTAATGGAAAAGAATGCTGTCAGACCAAAGAATGCTGTCGGGCCACAGTGCACCTTGAAGTGTGTGTTCACTTACAGGACCCATCTAGTTTGGTAGAGTATATTTAAGGTTAAGGCTTTCAAAGCAGTGACAATAGCTTGATAAAACAACTGCCACACAGTTGAGTAGTCTGCCTCCTACTTTAGGGTATTTGCTCATCACTTGTTTGAGCATTTGTGTTTACCTTGCATTTTAATACAACCCTTAAAAATGAAGGACAAAGAGTAGAGACAAATGGATTTAAGAAGTATTAACGTGGGCTGGGTGCAGTGACTCATGCCTGTAATCTCAGCACTTTGGGAGGTTGAGATGGGAGGATCACCTGAACTCAGAAGTTGGAGGCCAGAGACAGGGCAACACAGCAAAACTCTATTGCTACAAAAAATACAATAATTAGCCAGGCATGGTTGTGACTGCACACCTGTAGTCCCAGCTACTTGAGAGGTGGAGGAGGGAGGATTGTTTGAGCTCGGGAGTGGAGGCTGCAGTGAGCTATGATCATGCCACTGCTCTCCAGCTTGATGACAAAGGGAGACCCTGTCTCAAAAAATTTATTTTAAATAACTATTAAAAAATATATCAATGTGTACCTTTAAGAATGAATAGTTAGGCCGGGTGTGGTGGCTCACACCTGTAATCCCAGCACTTTGGGAGGCCGAGGTGGGTGGATCATTTGAGGTCTGGAGTTTGAGACCAGCCTGGCCAACATGGTGAAAACCCCATCTCTACTAAAAATGCAAAAATTATCCAGGTGTAATTTTTGTATTTTTAGTAGAGATGGGGTTTCACCATGTTGGCCAGGCTGGTTTATAGTCCCAGCTACTCGGGAGGCTGAGACAGAATTGCTTGAACTCAGAAGGTGGAGGTTGCAGTGAGAAATTGTGCCACTGTACTCCAGCCTGGGTAACAGAGCAACACTCCATCTCAAAAAAAAAAGAATAGTTAATGGTTAAAGTTTAAGTTCCTTGGGTAATAACCCCAAACAACTTATGAATGAAAAATCTAACAATTTAACCCCTTGGTTAAAACACTTATGGACATAAATAGTCTGAAGAGCTAAATATGACAGAGGACCAAGAGCTTTAACTTGCTAACTAACCTTTATTAGTTATGGCTATTTACACAAAGTTCAGCCAAAAAAGCAATTAATCTCAAACTTGACAGACAATTGACAAAACAGCAAGTGCATTTAAGTCACCTGGATAGTTAACTGTGTGTTTTTCTTTGGCAAATTAAAAAAACTGTTGAGAGATGAGAATTAAAGAGACATATTTAGATAATATACTTTATCCAATTAGAGTTTTCAATTAAAGTCAATTTCTTTCTAAATTATTTGTATTTTTAAAATAAAAATGTTTATGTAGAAAAATAATTTGCATGAATATGTTTCTTGAAGCATGTTTGTTTTAAGAGACAGAGTCTTACTATGTTGCCCAGGCTGGTCTTGATCCCTGAGCTCAAATGAACCTCTGGCCTCGGCCTTCCAAAGTGCTGGGATAACAGATGTGAGCCACTACACCTGGCCCAGCGTAGTTTATAATAGGAAACATTTGGTAATGAATTTAAATATCCCGTAGGTGAATGGGTGAGTAAATTATGAGAGATTTGACCCAATAGCCATTTTAAGTAGTTATGAAGAAACATGCTTGTAATGAAATTACAAAAGAAATGGAATTATAAAAGGAAACCTCATGATATTATTGAAAAATAAAAAGGTGAATGAGGATTCAGGATATAAAGATTGTATGTACTGATTTCAAGTATTTGAAAGCGCTTCCAAAATCTTTAAGTTGAAAGAGCTTCCAAAGTCTTTATGTCGTGGCTATAAATTTATTAGTTTCATTTAAAGTAATATATTAGAAAGATTTATTTTGATGCCAAAGAGAAACTGTAAAACTGTACTGATAAAATCTAAAGGAAACCAGAAGGCTTAGTTTCTTTTTAAACTATTTGACTTTAAATAAAAACCGGTTTAGCAAATACCCTTTTTAACTCCCTGCTCCTCCATCCTACAATTTGTTGAGTATCTGAAGGCTTTGGATAAGCCTATAATGTGTAATGTATAGGCTTCTGTAACACTATCCATTACTTTTCTCTAATCCCTCCTGTTTAAAAAGTTAGCAAGAAATAAGCAAGCAAACAAACCTACAGCTAGCAAAGAGACTAAAAAATGACAGATATTCATAGTGAGTTTTTTGCTAGTTGCAAAAGAACTAGCAAAAACTCCACTTGGGAATTACAAAAACGGTCTCCTGACCATAAACCTTTTTCTAAGATTAAGTGAAGTTTAAACTTTAATACCCTTTTTCAAGGGCATCATTTCTGAAACACTTAGCAATTACAAATCTGAACAAGGTATACACTCTTTAGTTGCCAATGAGCAAAAGTAGTAAATCTATTATCTAGGTGGAATGGATCATTTCATAAAAGTTAGAAGTGAAGCCCTTACATTCTTATATTTAAGGTATGGAAAAAGGAAACTTCATTTTACAGAGGTGTAGAAGAGGACTATAAACATGAAAATCAGTTTTTACATTTTTGCAAATAGCTTAAATTCAGAACTAAAGCCTTCCTTTATTTTTGCACCATTATTTTGCTTTTTCCTCTGGAAATAAAGGTTCATCAATGTCCCCTAATGCTGAGCCAGCAATCCTAATTGAATGCAGACATTAATCAACAAGAATCTACAAAGATTCTGTGAACCTAGTAATATGCAGACATTCGTGCTTCTCTAAATCTGATATGCACACTAACCACCCAGGGAGAGAGTTAAAATGTGTGTTCTAATTTGGTAGGTCTGGGGTGGGTTCTAAGACATTGGAGTTCTAACAAGCTCCCATTTAATGCAATGCAACTGCTGTAGGGACTAGTCTTTGACTAACACAACTCCAGGGTGACAAAGAGCAAAGTGGCATGCCTTTATGAAAGTGAAATCAACAACTGACTGAGGCAAACCATATGACTCTTGCCAGATACAGATGGAGCAGCTATAGATGAGTTCTAGCTGGCTACTGGTGTGGAGGTTCAGTGCTGCCTGAGAATGAAATGAAAACTAAAGTGGCTGGTTACTATGCAGGTGCTTGCTCATTTTCCCCTTTTTTTTCCCTATAAGATAATTACCAAAGAAAACTTAGTCATTTTATACTGATAAAATCAAATGTTGATCAAGAGAGTGGGGTATGGGTATAATCAGTATACAGCAGACATTATATATGAAATGTGTTTCTTTTGGAACAAAAACTAACCTTATTTAGCCAAAGAAGCTAGAAAAAGAAACGGTCTGTAAGAGAAGTAACAGAAAACTCTACAGAGCAGTGGTGGGGAGGGGCTAGAAGTGGACTATGAAGCTAAGGAAATGAGGTGAGAAAGGAAGGTTGATGGAGGAATATAATGTGCCTGTATGGGGAGAAAGTCCTTGAGAAGTTGCTAGAGATGGGAATGCCCAAAAGACTTTAGAGACAGTAAACATTCAGTTCTAAGTTATTTGCTGGGCTATAGACCAAGTAACATAAATTTTCTCTATTGCCCCAAGGCAATGTGGGCTGGACACACAGAGTCTTGTGTGGAAAGTAGTTTGGTGCTGGAGGATTTGGGGTGGTGCCAGCCTGATGGTGCCGTGCTGCTGGGAAAGAACAGAATGCACAGAAGGCAACACAAGAATAGACCATGGAGAATTCACCAGGAGGTCATTAGTGACCAGGGAAGCTCAACCCCTAAACAATCCACATTCCTCAGAGTTATTAGGAGAGACAATGGGTTTCCCATTGTAGGGGCAGGTTACAAGCCAATTTTTTGTTAGCTTTTTAAAAGGATAAGGCAATTCCAGCAAGCTGGAGTCCTTGGGAACATTTAGGGAGGTGATAATTTACATAAAAATAAGGTGTTGAGGCAGTGATTGCACAAATAGATACAGAAGGGAGAGACATGTGTCCAGAAATCAACCTGAAAACTTCACAGATTAGAGTTTACTTTCGATTTCAAACGATGGCAAGTAAGACTCATTGTGGGATCTTGAACAGTAATGTGAATGAAATTGTGTGGCATTTTGGCAAAACCAGTAGGACAAGTTTAGATGAGCTTATCAGTCAATCTTATGAACACGTTTTTTAAAAAGCCTTAAGACTAGAATATCTCCTCATCCTCCTTCAAGTTTTTACCTGAAAATCTTATAGCATAGGCTTAGCATAATAAATCGAGCCAACTTTCAATTTAGGCTGATACTCTTAAAGGATGTCCTTCTTACTTCCTGAGACAACTCCTTGCACATGTCAATTTCCCTATAGCATATTTTCATAGTGGAGATGGAACAATGTATAATTTATTAATTAATGATGATGAGTTGCATTGTATAGATTGATATTGGCTTAAAACTGAATTTTTAGGGGAAAAAGCTGTCATACAAACTATGGCTACTTCGAATATTTTATGCTTTGTTCATTCTGATAGTAGATGATAAGGAGAGAAGAATTTTAAGAAGTCTATGCTTACAGCAAAGGCAGACATTTACTCTGAAGCCAAAGCTAGATCTCATCACTATATTTGATCAATAATTTTTAGGTTTTATAACTATACATGTGAGCTAGAAATGCTATGATCCATTTTTTAAATTAAACCCTTTTTAAAGCAAGTCATAAAAAGCAAGATTGAAAAAGCTGACATTTCTTAGAAAAATAGCCACTATTTTATAGTGGAACAAATTCTGTCTTCATCACTATCCTACATGCTGCTGGATTCCAAAGGAGAAGCTAGGATTATTCTTTCTCTTCTATAACTTATGGGAGCATGTTCAAACACTTGGCCCCAGAATGCAAAGCTCGTGATGTGACTCAGTCTACCTTTCTGGACTCATTTCCTTATTCCTTCTTTTATTCCTTATTCTAAATGTACCAATATAAATGACCATTTCTTAAAGCTGCCAAGTGCATTCCACGTATTTGCTGCATGTCCTGATCGGCCTTCCTTTCCTCCTTTAGCCTGAAACATCTACTTGGCACCTATCTGCAATTATTGTTCTTTAATCAATCCTCAGGACTTTGTATTTAGTTTTGTTGTAGTACTTCTATGATTCTTTAAATATTTGGTTACAAGTATCTTTCCCACTGGTCTATGACTTTCATGAAGGCATGAACAATGTATTATTCTTATACATTATTTTCATGCTTAGTGTATAATAGATACTCCAAAAATATCTGGTGATTACAATGCATGACAGTGAAAAATAAACTTGAAAGGTAAAAACTAAACAAAACTACCAGCCCTTCACAGTATAGCTCCAGCTAATCCCAATGGATTTTAGAGATTAAAGGAAGAGGGAAAGATGTTGAGGAGCCCTGGAAAGGTGGTGGGAGAAATTAAGAGTTAATTTATAATCTGTAGAACCAATTGTTGCTTCAGAGAAATATTCAAATAGATTCTTCTTGCTTCAATTAAATTCACAATATACCCACCCAAAACATAAAAGGCCATAGTTTCTTGCCTGTTCTGATTCTTTGAAACATCAGGATTCAGTGGGTCCACCAACTGAATTTGGGGTGGACTTGGAATATATTTTATTGTCAGTGATTGGGGCAGACATTCCCATTCCCAGTTGCATTTAGAAAGACAAGATCAAGTTGCAAAGTAGTGTGTAATTGCTTGGCAATTTACAAATAATAATGGGTTTAAATGGCACACAATCCTTTGACAGGCGTTCTATAGAGAGGCGAAGTCTATATTGCCTCCCTTTTAATCTGGGCTCTGTAACTGCTTGAGTAATAGAACATGTCTGAGTGATGCTGTTGGTTTCTGCATCCATACCCTAAGAAATGGGCAGCTCCCACTTTCTGTTTCTTCGGCCACACACCCTTGGAACCTAGGGACCAGGCGTGAGGAAGCCCGAGCTGCCTTAAGGTGAGGACGATGTGGATAGGAATGTGCTGTCAGGACCACTTTGACAACCATGTGAATGGGGTGTCTTGGAAGTGGATTCCTTCCCCACTCCAACCTATCCAGGAGGCTTCTTACAATTCAAACTGTTTTCTACATAGTAGAAGGAATGAGACATAAACTTGAAAAACATTTCTTGTGGTAGTTATGCTCCTGGTGACTGTGTTGCTCCTTCTGTCTGAACTCTATTCACTGACTAATATAAAATACAACGTGCTATGCAGACAGAAGGTAGAGAAGAGTTTTATTACTGACCTTTGTAATGTGTTGATATTAAGGTAAAATTTGGTCACTTCGTAATCATATTGACTTCTTATTTAGGGAAGCTTTCTCCCTAATTTTCAGGACCACAATCCAGACACATACATAACTTATTTAGGACAGCCTAATGCTCTTCTCAAATAATTCCAAAAGTTTCACATTTTTTAATATTGCTGTTAAATTTAAATAACAGGCTGGTAATCTCATGACATTGAATATACTGAAACTATGATTAGCCTAAGAAAAGTAAAATTTTAGGAAAGCAAAACTTCAAAAATAAAACAAAATTTTTACTTGTCTCTAGTTTGTCTCCATAATGTATTCCAAATAATATGATTATGAATAAATTTTTATAGGTATATTTTAAGTCAGTACTCTCATAAAGATAGATAATTGAGTAGTAACCATCTATATTGTCTAAGGACAAAGTTGTATTAGTTTTTTCCCCAGCATTATTAAGACAGGATTGACAAAGATAGTATATATTTACAGTGTACAACATGGTATTTTGAGGTATGTATATATTGGATGAAATGATTAATTCAATAAAAATAACATTTATGCTTACATACTTAACATTTGTTTTATGGCAAAAACGTGTAAGCTCTACTCTTTTAGCAACTTTCAAGTATACATTATTATGAACAGTCACCAGGCTGTACAATGGATTTCCAGAACTTATTCATCCTGTTTAACTGAAACCTCGTACCCTTTGAACAACAACTGCTGCAGAGTTGTATTGTTATTTTGAATGTAAAACTTACTCGGATTGGTTAAATGTTAATGTCTCCTCTATTTAGACACTGAAGTAAGGGCCAAGAATAGCAAAAGTTTACCCTCTAAAAGAACTCTAGCCCTGATACTTATCTGAAAATTTGGATTTCTCTTCAAAGCTCTTCAATTAATCAAAAACGTTATCATAGGACTAGTGTTTACCATTTCATATTTTACTATATCCTGCCAAAATCATAAAGTAAATGTGTGTGTGTGTGTGTGTGTGTGTGTGTGTGTGTGTGTGTGTGTGTATTTAGGCAAGATACATTAAAATGTTTACCTATTTTGGGGTATAAAGCAGGAGGTAAAGTTTTGGATTTATTTTTCATTGTATTCATCTAGTTCATTTGTAGATGAATTTGTTTCCCTAAAATGAATATTATTAATGATGCTCATTAAAATGTTAATGAAGTAATGCTCACAATTCCTGCAAGATATTTATAAATAGAGTGCTGCTGCTAACTTGCAGAGGGCAATGATGAAGTGGCAAATTTCTGACACCATAAGATAAAGCCCATTGCTATCTAAGGCTGCTGAAACCTAAAAATCAATCTTTTAGCTTTTATTCACAGAAACTTAGGAAAATATAATGCTGCAAAAACACATTCTTCCTTTATAATCCTTGAATAGTCTTGCATGACTGTCAACATTTAGACAGTTAATTATTTATACCATCAGAGATGAGTCTCTCTGCCCTCACCTATGCCATACTAGAGAGAGGGTGACAGTCCCTGAGCAGGAAGATAGTGCAGGCATTGCGCTGGAATGTTCTGTGGTGATGTAACTGACAAGGAATCTATTACAAATCCCAGTGCTGAGCATTCATTTATCTCTTTATTGCAAGGGCAAAGGTTATATACTTTCTTAGAGCACACTTCACAAAAGAAATAGTTAAATGTACCACACTTTTGGCCACTCATGGAGGAAATAATTGTGTAGAAGAGCTCAAAGGAGATGCTTTATTAAGGAAGCATCGGTGAATCCGAGAAATGTAGATGAAATTTTCCTAAGATGACGCCATCTTCAAAAATAAGGAAAACCCTTTGTGCTGAAACATGTTTTGGGTTCAGGAAACCTCTGTTCATACAAGAGAAATAATTGAAAACACCTGAACCTTACATACCAGTTTTTCATATGTTCCTATTACAAATCTTTGAGGAAAAGAGGTTGGGAGGGAAGTGTGTTAGGGGTGAGATGGTTTATTGGCCATAGTCACTGGAGCCCTTTTGGTTGTATGTTTATACTCCCAATGTGAACACGATAATCATCACAAATGGAGACAGCTGGAAGAAATTTTCAACCATGAAATAAGTTAATTTTTATTGTACACTCTTAAATTTCCTGCTATTCTCCTCAAAACATTGTGACTGCAGTTTCTATAGTAACCATGAAAAAAACAGAAGAGTCTACACGATTTAGCAAACACATGATTCAGAGATAACACTTAATGGTGAAAAGTGGCAAAAAGTGTTATTGACAGTTTCCAGAAATGTACAAGTCTGCTCCTGCGTGTCCAAAGAATGAGGAAATAATGTGAACTGTGTGGCCCAGCAACTAGAAAATATTTATGCTGCATCATAAGCAGAAAAGTATATGTAAAATTATTTTGTTGAGCAATGGCTATCTTTTCAGATGCTTGAGACTAGAATATGATTTTTTCCATCTTGGAAATACTAGCCATATTTTATTAGAAGTGCTTTGCAAACCATTTCAACCATTTTTAGTGTACCATTCAGTGGCATTAAGTACATTCACAATGTTGTGCAGTCATTACCTCTGTCCATTTCCTGAACAGTTTTCATCATCCCAAACACAGACGCTATACCCATTAAATAATAACTTTCCATTCTCCCCTTCCCAGCCCAGCCCCTAGTAAATTCTGTTATACTTTCCATCTCCTTAAATTTTTTTATTGAGATAAGTGAAATTATATAATATTTGTCCTTTTGTGTATGGCTTATTTCATTTAACATAATGTTTCAAAGTTTATCCATGTTGTAGCATGTATTATAACTTCATTCTTTTTTTAATAACTGAATAATATTTCATTGTATTATACACCATATTTTAAAAATCCATTTATCTGTCCATGAACATGTGTTGTTTCTATTTTTGGGCTTTTGTGAATAATGCTCTATGAACTTTAGTATAAAAGCGAGGCAGACAGGTGGGAGGAGGTCCCTGGAGAAACTCCAATCAGCCTGCCCACTGAGATGGAGCCTTGGGTTCGTGCCCTTTGCAGAGGGGAGGAGACGGCCCCACCTCTTCCTGGTATTCAAATGGCAGTACAGCAAGCACTCTAGCAGGGGACCCTGGCCTTGCAGAGGATCCCTGTTTCCCCCATTTTTCCCCTTCTCACTCAATAAAACCCTGTTTTACTCATGCTTTAAACCATCTTGGAGCCTAAATTTTCGTGGCCTTTTGTGGCCGTAGGATGGACAGTAACTCTGTCTTTAGCTAAACTGAGGAAAAGTCCTGCAACAAAAGCATATGTTGGGGCTGGACGTGGAGGTTCACACCTGTAATCCCAGGACTTTGGGAGGCTGAGGCAGGTGGATCACCTGAGGTCAGTAGTTCGAGACCAGCCTGGCCAACATGGTGAAACCCTATCTCTACTAAAAATACAAAAATTAGCTAGGTGGGGTGGTGGACAACTATAATTCCAGATACTCAGGTGGCTGAGGAAGGAGAATCACTTGAAACTGGGAGGCGGAGGCTGCAGTGAATGGAGATTACACCAGTGGACTCCAGCCTGGGTGACAGAGCGAGACTCATCTCAAAAAACAAAAACAAACAAACAACAAATCATATGTTTGAATCTCTTGGTATATTTTAAAAATATATTTTTAGCTCTTGGTGTTTGGATGAAATAAACTCATTGAATTTCTCTTCATGGTCACCAATAAGATTTTGGGGTAATTTTACTCTCAGTCTTTTAAAAGAAGATATTGGAGAAAAATTCTTACTTTTCTCTTTCTCCTCAGACTCCAAGAAAGCATGTACCATATCTTCCTGTATACGCTATATAAATATATATAAATCAATTTAAATTAAATAGGGCTATAAGGTATAGGCAGGATATTGTCACAAAATCTGAAGCAATTATACCTTCTCACTACAAATAGGGTCAACATTAATAATGGGCATATTTTATGTTTTAAACTTTTAGACTGTTGATAGGTATAGAAAAGATAGCTATAGAAGAAGTATTAAGGATGGCATTTTTAAAAGATAGCTCTATTACATTATTTAATTAAAATATTTTTGGTTCTTTGGGATTTCCTGTTGCTGTGCATGGGATTTTACACATTGTATCAAAAGCTGAAAGGTGAGACTTTTTTGGCAAATTTGTGATAAGTGTAGGCAGGTTTAAAAACTTCCAGCTGGTTACTCCATAGAAATTTCACTCATTATTTCTTTAGGAAGCTGAATTAACCCATACATCAAGGAGATAGATTCCAACTATAGAGAATCAGATAGACTCCAAGATTTATAATTACTGACACATATGCTTTTGGAAAATTCATCTGCAGAAATTGTGGAAGTCATAGACCTAACAGTTGGGCAGCGTATAAAAGACTGAAGTCACAAGGGCACTTCATGTGAACAAAATAAAGACTGTGCTGGTTTTGCTTTTGACCAGTGTTTTTCTTCTCAACTGCTTAGAAAACAAATACTTTAACTTGCCCACTAACTCTACCTTTTTCTTTCAGAAATGGTGACAGTAAAGTCCTAAGGAATTTTTTTTTTTCTAAAAGAAACCATTTTCTTGCTTGCTTGCTTCTGGGTTCCTCTCCTATGTGATGAAGTTTGGTTGCAACATGCTAGGCATCTTCACTTTCTCTAGACTTGGATGTTATTGTCCTGAGCAAAACAATAAATGGCAATGCATGGTGAAATGTAATTCTGACTGGAAACATGCTTTAGTTGTTATGAGGGCAATATGAAGGAGAGGTGTTCAGAGTCTTTCCATTCATATTAACCTTAAATTAAGAACTACAATCAGCAGGTCTTGATCATATTCACAGATGCATAACAGTAACAGCAGGAAAGAAATTCTTTTTTTGTTGTTGTCGTTTCAGACAAGGTCTAGCTCTGTTGCCCACGCTGGAGTGCAATGGCATATACTCCAAATGATCCTCTGGCCTGAGCCTCTCAAGTAACGGGACTACAGGCATGTGCCAACACACCTGGATGTATTTTAAAATTTTTTGTAGTTGACAGAATTTAACTATGCTTCCCAGGCTAGTCTTGAACTCCCACCTCAGCCTCCAAAAGTGTTGGGATTACAAGCATGAGCCACAGTGCCCAGCTGAGGAAATTATTTCCATGAGACCTGAACTTTTGCGAAGGTGAAAGCATTATTCATTTTTTCCCCTGTGAACTCAACTCTGTAATATGTACTTGTTTAGGTTACAGTTTAATGATTTATGATGTGCAGGCCTCTTTGATGCCTAAGCAGCTTAGCTATTATATTTCGTTATCTGGACATGGATACTGTTTACTTCTGGTCTTGAATATGGGGATCAAAATGGTTTTGAGGCAACCAGTTTACTGACCAATTTTTAAATGTTCACACCCTTCATTTTATTCTTGGTGGTACTTGAATGGTGCCTAATTATTATCTTTTCCTTTTAATATTTCAGAAGTGCCCCAGACTTGAAAGAAACCAGGTAACATACTTAAAGTGCAATAGAAAAAAAAAAAAAGCAAGCTTTGTTTTCCTGTGTGCAACAGGCTTGAATTTTATGTAGATTTCTTAGCAGCAGGCCTTACAGCCTGAGATGTTTGTGTTCTATGCCTCCTCTATGAAAGTGGAACCCACTACGTTTGCTCAGGCATTTGATTTTCTTTAAGTTATGAAATGTCTTTGATTAGAGTGATGGGGAGCCTAGATTACAGGTCTTTTTGCTCTTCCATAGAACTGGACCATAACACCATAAAGGTAAAGCTGGGAAAACAAGAAAAGGATAACTAACAAGAAGGGCACATGTACTTCTTTGAAAGAAGGAGGTAGTGGGAAAAAATACGAAATTTCAACTGACTGAAACATTTTGGAAATTGATAGATCAGTTTGGGGCTGAGAGGAGAAACACATTATCAGTACAGAGATTGAAGGAATATGTCACAAAGTATAGACAGAAAACACTGACGTCAGAAAATGTAACTATTAGACCTTCAAAACTCCTTTAGGGCAGGTTTCACGTTAAAGAGCATTAAATACTAGTCTCTCTCTCTGGGCTGTTACATACCAACTTCCCACTCACAAAAAGTGGTCCCAGGAGAAACTGCTATAAAAACTTCTTGTTATGTCCTAAGGAACACTCCTTGGAGGGCTAGAAGGACAGCCCATGTTTGGAATGTCCAGTTTAGACCACTGAGGATAGTAAGAGATACGTAAACATAGCTCAGTTCATGGAAAGACTCCATCACCAGCACTTTTATTAGGAATGCCTTGTGTGTGTAAGAGCGTTTACTGGTTGTTAGTTTCTATGCTGTATCTGCAATGTTGGTGCTTTCTATGGATCCAAGCAATTGCATACTCTTGAGGACAGTGCCGGTGATCTGTAAAAGACCCATTTCTTCCCCTGCTCTTACATTTTTATACTTTTTTTCCGAGAATCCTCAGTGTTTCCTAGCAAGTCTGAAAGTTCATATGACAGGTGGAAGCCACATAGGAAAATTACCTGGCCTTTCCAGAATTCTCTAACTTGTGAAAAGCTCTGTTTCTGCGGCATTCTGTAGCATTGTCCACAGACACTGTTCATTAGTCACACGACAGAATGCCCACATGTTCTTTGTAAGGTACTGAGTAAGGGGGCATTTGAGAGCTTGACTCTGAGCATACTGCATGCTTTTAATCAGTTGTTGCATAGAAATGTTATTAGCGGTCAAAGAAACTGGAGATTTAACTTTGGTTTTTTTGTTTTGTTGGTTTCTCGAGATAGAGGCTTACTCTGTTGCCCAGGCTGGAATGCAGTGGTGGTGAGATCTCA
>NW_016107341.1:0-1604 GCF_001604975.1 Cebus imitator
ATGTGGGAGGATTGCTTGAGCCCAGGAGTTTGAGAGCAGCCTGGGCAACATAGCAAGAGCCCATCTCTACAAAAAATTTCAAAAAATTTTCCAGGTGTGGCAATGTCCCCCTGTAGTCCCAGCTACTCGGGAGGCTAAAGTGGGAGGATCACTTGAGTCCCAGGGGTCAAGACTGCAGTGAGCCAAGGTCACGCCACTGCACTCAAGCTTGGGCTTCAAAGTGAGACACTGTCTCAGAAAAAAAAGCTGGAGCTTTTGTTTCACATTTGTTATCTCCTTCATGGAGTTACTGTGAGGGTGGAAATACAATTATTTCTTTTCCTTCTCCTTTTAGAAATACAATGAGATAGGCATAGTGGCCAGGCGAGGTGGCTCATGCCTGTAATCCCGCTACTTTGGGAGGCCGAGACAGGTGGATCACCTGAGGTCAGGAGTTCAAGACCAGCCTGGCCAACATGGTGAAACCCTGACTCCACTAAAACTACAAAAATTAGTCCAGCATGGTGGCACGTGCCTACAATCTCATCTACTCGGGAAGCTGAGGCAGGAAAATTGCTTGAACCCGGGAGGTGGAGGTTGTAGTGAGCCGAGATCATCCCACTGCACTCCAGCCTGGGAGACAGAGCAAGACTCCATCTCAAAAACAAACGAACAAAAAAACAAAACCCTGTGTGGTGGCTCATCCCTGTAATCTCAGCACTTTGGGAGGCCGAGTTGAATGGATCACCTGAGGTCAGGAGTTCAAGAACAGCCTGACCAACATGCAGAAACCCCACCTCTACTAAAAATACAAAATTAGCCAAGCATGGTGGCATGCGCCTGTAATCCCAGCTACTTGGGAGGCTGAGGCAGGAGAATTGCTTCAACCTGGGAAGCAGAGGTTGCAGTGAGCCGAGATTGCACTCCAGCATGGACAACGAGAAGGAAACTCTGTCTCAAAAATGATAATAATAATTAGATAGGCATAGGCCCAGCGCGTCGGTGGGATTCGAGCCCCTGCGCCTCGGGCGGGGGAGACACTTGGGGAGAAGAGCTGGGTCCCAGGTTTCGAGGCCTCGGGAGACCCAAACCTGTCCTGCGGGTTTTCGGGCCGGATGGGGGAAGCGGTGCCCCGAGGCCCCCCCAGGGTCCCGGGAACAAAGGCTGAGTGTTTGCTCTGTGGCTGAAGGGAAAATGGCCCTCCCACAGTCCTGTCACCGCGGAGGGCGGAGGTACGCTCCTCCCCAGCGCAGTTTCCTGGTTCTCTGGCCAAGCCCTCTGACCTCCGAAGGAAACCCTCGTTAGGGCGGAGCCAGGGGACAGCACGAGGTCCCCGTGGGGTGTCTGTCAGCCCTGGGCGCCATGCCCTGAGCAGCTCTGCTGTCAGTTACTTAAACGTGTGCCGCACTTTCTGGCTGCCAGGCGCTCAGCAGCACGCAGATAACCCAAACGGTTCCTTACAACGGCCTGTGAGGGAGGGGCAGCCTCACGGAGTCGCCTGCTGGAGGGAGGTGCTGCTGGGGTGGGGTTGGGTGTGGCTGCTGCGTGCCAGGAGTGGCGGTCCCGCCGAGGGCACCTCCATCTGGAAGCTCCGGCCCGTTGCAGTGCAGTCCACAGGTTCCAGA
>NW_016107341.1:1893-3268 GCF_001604975.1 Cebus imitator
CCAGCCCGGGAGTTTATGACCGGCGTGGTCAGCATGAGACCCCTGTCTCTACTTTTAAAAATAAAAATAAGATATTTTGGGCAGAGAGAAGTGCCTGTGCAAAGGCCCTGAGGTGAGCGTTTGCCAGGTTTGTTCAAGGAGCAGAGGGGAGGGTGTGAGGGGGAGAGGGCCTGGGGAGTTCGTGCTCATCTGAGGGCGATGGGAAAGGGATGTCGCTTGGGCCTCCCACGTGCTGTGAGAAAAGCTCTTCCTTGCTGTCGGTGGGAGGCCTCGAGGCAAGGAAGGTGTGGGGGCTTCACGGCCCAGCTGGTTGGAGAGCGTCGCGGCTCCAAGGCCCTTCTCCCCCTCCAGCCTCCCTGCCCTTAGCTGTCCTGTCGCTGGTGAATGCCCCGTATAAGCGGGGATTTTACTGCGAGGATGACTCCATCCGGTACCCCTACCATCCAGACACCATCACCCATGGGCTCATGGCTGGGGTCACCAACACACCACCGTCATCCTTGTAAGGCAGGAGGGGTTCAGAGGGACAGGGAGGGGGGTGGGATGGGGTACAGCCTTACCCTGGGTTCCTGATGGGGGGTGGCCTGGAGGCCTGTGGGAGGCTGGGGGACACAGCCTTGCCCCGAGTGGTACTTGTGGGTAATAGGAACCCCCTTTTGTTTTTTGAGATGGAGTTTTGCTCTTGTTGCCCAGGCTGGAGTGCAATGGCAGGGTCTCCGCTCACTGTAACCTCCCCCTCCTGGGTTCAAGTGATTCTCTTGCCTCAGTCTCCCCAGTAGCTGGGACTCTAGGCGTGCGCCATCACACCTGGCTAGTTCTGTATTTTTAGTAGAGACGGGCTTCACGATGTTGGTCCTGCTGGTCTTGAACGCCTGACCTCAGGTGATCTGCCCGCCTCAGCCTCCCAAAGTGCTGGGATGGCAGGCATGAGCCTGCCGAGCCCGGCTAGGGCCCTTGTAGAGTCCCCAGCTCTGCAGCAGCCTTGGGGAGGCCTGTGGGGAGGACTGAGGCCCAGTGAGGGCCCACGGGCTGACCGGGACCCCCGCTGGTCACTGTGGCTGCCCCACACGCAGATCTCGGCGGGAGAAGCCTACCTGGTGCACACAGACCGGCTCTATTCCCGCTCCGACTTCAACAACTATGTGGCTGCCATGTACAAGGTGCTGCGGACCTTCCTGTTCGGGGCGGCAGTGACGGACCTGGCCAAGTACACGATCGGCTGCCTGCACCCCAACTTCCTGGCCGTCTGTGACCCCGAGTGGAGCCGGGTCAAATGCTCGGTCTACATGCAGCTGGAGAGGGTGTGCAGGGGAAACGCTGCTGACGTCACCGAGGCCAGGTGGGTGTGGACGAGCAGCCTTCACTCTGGGGGGCA
>NW_016107341.1:3696-4653 GCF_001604975.1 Cebus imitator
CTGTCTTCTTACCATCTCTACTGATAGGTCCTTAAAGGTTTCAACTCATCATTGTCCTTTTTAAAAAATCAAAATATTGAATGGCAAGCCTAGGGTAATGTCAGACCAAAAAAAAAAAAAATCAAAATAAAATTCGTATAAGATAAAACTCACCATTTCTTCCATTTTAATGTGTACGGTTCATTTTTAGTACATTCACAGTGCCATACAGCCATTTCCTCTACCTAATTCCAGAATATTTTCATGTCATCAGAAGGAAACCCCTCAGCATGGGTAACATGGCAAAACCCCATCTCTATGACAAATCAAAAAATTAGGCTGAGCTAGGTGGCTCATGCCTATAATCCCCGCACTTTGGGAGGCTGAGGCGGGCGGATCACCTGAGGTTGGCAGTTCGAGACCAGCCTGGCCAACATGAGGAAATCCTATCTCTACTAAAAATACAAAATTATCCAGGCATGGTGGCACACGCTTGTAATCCCAGCCACTCGGGAGGCTGATGCAGGAGAATCGCTTGAACCCGGGAGGTGGAGGTTGTGGTGAGCTGAGATTGTGTCATTGCAGTCCAGCCTGGGCAACAAGAGTGAAACTCCATCTCAGAGAAAAAAGCAAATTAGCCAGGCCTGGTGGTGGGCACCTGCAGTCCCAGCTACTGGAGAGGCTGAGGTGGGAGGATCACTTGAACTCGGGAGGTACAGGTTTCAGTGAGCCAAGATTGTGCCTACCCCAGGCTGGGTGACAGAGTGAGACCCTGTCTCAAAAAAATGAAACGAAAGGAAACAAAGAACCCCTGTATCCATTAGCTGTCACTCCTCCCCCAGCCCATGGCAACCACCACTATTCTATTTTCTGTCTGTAGATTTGCCTGTTCTCAATGTTTCATATAAATAGAATCATACACTATGTGGTCTTTGGTTGTCTGCCTTCTCTTTTTCTTTTTCTAATTTTTTTTTTTTT
>NW_016107341.1:5666-6941 GCF_001604975.1 Cebus imitator
AAATAGAAAAAAAAAAAAAATTGGCCAGACGTGGTGGTTCACACTTGTAATCCCAGCACTTTGGGAGGCTGAGGTGGGCAGAGCACTTGAGGCCAGGAGTTCGAGACCAACCTGATCAACATGGAGAAATCCCATTTCTACTAAAAATACAGAAATTAGCCTGGCCTGGTGATGGATGCCTGTAATCCCAGCTACTCAGGAGGCTGAGGCGGGAGACTTGCTTGAACCTGGGAGGCGGAGGTTGCAGTAAGCTGACTGTGCTTCAGCCTGGGAGACACGAGACTCTGTCTCAAAAAAAAAATTGTTTTTGTTTTTCTCAGAACTATAGGAAAAAATAAAAAGAAAAAAAAAAGAGGGTAAGTAAATAGAATAAAAAACAAAATTGTTTTTGTATGTTTTTATTGATTGAACACAGTTAGTGCAATCTTGTGTTTTGGAAGTTCATGTAACGTTCTGTCCATTTTTGCTTTATGTATTTTGGAGTTCTGTGGTTTACTACATTTACCTTTATAATTGCTATATCTTTTTGATAGATTGACCCTTTCATCATCATAGAATGATACATATGAGTTTTGTCTCAACAATTTTTGCTTTGATGTCCATTTTGTCTGATATTAATATAGTTATTTTGGCTCTCTTTTCGTTACTGTTTGCATGGAATATTTTTTTTTCCCAATCTTGTACTTTCAACCTATTTATGTCTCTGACTCTAAAGTAAATCTCTTATACCTTGTATAAAATTGGGCCATGTTTTTTTATGTATTGTCCAGTCTCTGATTTTGTCGAGAGAGAGGCTCACTTTGTTACCCAGGCTGGAGAATGGGGATCTCAGCTCACTGCAGCCTTGGACTCCCAGGCCAACCCGTCTTCCAGCCTTAGCCTCCCAAGTGGCTAGGACTGGCCGCCACATTCAGCTACCGTTTATTTATGTTTTTTGTAGAAACAGGGTTTTGCCATGTTGCCCAGGCTGGTCTTGAACTCCTCAGCTCAGGCGATCCACCCTCTGTGGCCTCCCAAACTACTGGGATTACAGGTGTATGCCACCACACCCAGCCAGATCTCTGACTTTTTATTTTATTTTATTTTTTTCCAGCCTATGTTAATCTTTTTATTGAATTAAGGCATTTAACGAATCTCTGACTTTCAGTTGTAGTGTTTAACCTATTTATAGTCAGTGTAATTACTGATAAGGAAGGAACTCTGTCATTTTGTTTAGGGTTGCCCAGGTTATGTCTTCCTTTTTCAGGTCCTTGTCACTGTCTTTTTTTTTTTTTT
>NW_016107341.1:7806-43064 GCF_001604975.1 Cebus imitator
GGAGTCTCACTCTGTCACCCAGGCTGGAGTGCAGTGGTGCGATCTTTGCTGTCTGCGACCTCCACCTCCTGGGTTTAAACACTTCTCCTGCTTTAGTCTTCTGAGTGCTGGGATCACAGGCATGCGCCACCACACCTGGACAAGTTTTGTACTTTTAATAGAGACAGGGTTTCACCACGTTGGCCAGGCTGGTCTCAAACTCCTGACCTCAGGCGAGCCACCTGCCTCAGCCTCCCAAAGTGCTGTGATCACAGGCGTGAGATACCACAACTGACCTGTTTTGTTTTGTTTTAAACTGTGTGTTTAGAATATTATAATGTGGCCACTCTGGAAATAGGAGTCTCCCTCCTCCCCAGGGTGTGTTCTTGCTGTTTGCTGCAGTGGTTATTTAATGACTTTTCTGATTGTGAAGTCTCTATCTTTTGTCATGAGTGGCCATTTCCTCCTGTTCTTTTAGCCTGGTGGTCAGCTAGTGATAGGACAGAGGTTTCTTTAAACATCTGGAAGCAAAAAAAAAAAAAAAACCCACAACACACTCCCGAGTTTGTAGAAGGGGTCTGCATGGCTGTGGGGTCACCCCTTCCACGGTGAAACAGGTTTTCTCTGCCTTCACTTTCACTTCCTGCTTGTGCAGAGCTGGAAGGCTGGCCTGATGTGAGAGTGTAGGGTCCTCGCAGGCCTCTTCCAAGCTCCTGCACTACTCTGGTCTTATAGGTTCCAAGCCTTCATTCCCCAGAGCGTTTTATTCCCTGGCCTTTACTCCTACGCCGTTTGGCTCTTCTGTTTTTTGCCTCATCTGCTCTCGTGGCCCCAGGCAGCAGAGACTAACAAATTTGTTGTAAACGTTTCCTACAAATGTCCTCCAGGTAGCCCCTCAGCACTGGGAGGATGTCCAGTCGGGTGAGATCAAGGCCAGCCCTCGAGCCATACCCCAGTTCACAGTTGCAAATAAGGCCCCTTTCTGGAACCTGAGCTGGGCGTGTGGTCTGTTACCCTCAGGCCACCACAGTCTAGGCAGTGGGAGAGGGACCAGGATGAGTTAAAAAGCCACAAAGCTGTTTGTTCTGAGATCTAACTGGATTATCTATGATTTTTTTTTTTTGAGATGGAGTCTCGCTCTGTTGCCCAGGCAGTGGCGTGATCTTGGCTCACCGCAACCTCCACCTGCCAGATTTTCAAGCGATTCTCCTGCCTCAGCCTCCCGAGCAGCTGGGATTATAGGCCTGTGGCACCATGCCTGGCTAATTTTTATATTTTTAGTAGAGGCAGGGTTTCACCATGTTGTTCAGGCTGGTCTCAATCTCCTGACCTCGTGATCCGCCTGCCTCGGCCCCCCAAAGTGCAGGGATTACAGGCGTGAGCCACGGTGCCCGGCCTCAACTGGATTACATTAATCAAGTGTTCCTCTGGTTCCTGCAGGCTTTTAATTAGTTCCAAAAAAGTTGATTTTGACTTTTTTGCCAGTTTTTTGTTGCTTCCTATTTTCCGTGTTTCATTTATGTCCTACACGGGATCTCAAATTTATATAAAAAGAAATCTTCCCTCAGTTCCACAGATGGGAAAAAATGATGAAAAGACACGCAGTGAAAATGAAATCGGTGTTGCCTGCTTGCTGGACACTACCGTTTGACCTGGGTGTTGGGTTCTTTCTGTCTCTGTTTCTCGATTTCTGCACAGGGATTTCTGCCGGCCTTAAGGCCCACAGGGAAATGATCCCTTTTCCAGCTCAGTGCCTGCTTTGTGGAGCATACTTGTCAATCTGGAATTTCATACAACTATGGTTTTGGATGAACTCTGTTACCTCTCCTAGCAATTAACAGAGAAAATTGACAGTTGATTGACAAGAATGAGAATCCGTTCTAAAGAATTCCAATAGAACGGAATCCTTTATTACTGAAAGAATGCTCAACTCAAGTGGACACAGATCCCTCATTTTGACTTCATTAGCTATGGCACTGAGAGACAACTTTTTGAAAATACACAGCTAAAGCTGTCTGAGCTTTAAGTGCTAGACAAGTTTTTCAGAATACACAGCTAAAACGGTATCTGTTTTAAGTGCTTTAGCACTTAAAGCAGGGACCGTTTTAGCTGTGTATTTTGCAAAATTGTGTGCTCTCCAAATAAAAAGCTACTTTTGTTGTTACTTTTGGTCCCCAGGAGAAATGGGAGTCCTTTTCAGACAGCATGGGAGACACATGGGTCCTTCGGAGTCCTCTTGTCTGCCACTGAGGGTGTAATGAGGGCGTGAATCACTTTGGGAGGTGTCCAGACACACAGGTAGGCTTGCTGCAGAGCAGAGCTTTTTCCTAGGCGTGTGCTTCTTGTCATCATGAGCCATGTCTGAACGAATTATTCACATTTCATATGGAACTCTTTAGAACAGATTCTCATTCTTGTCAATCCACTGTCAATTTTCTCTGTTAATTTCTAGGAGAGGCAACAGAGTTCATCGAAAACCATAGGTGTATGAACGTCCAGATTGATAAGTATACTCAACAAACCAGGCACTGAGCTGGAAAAGGGATCGTTTCCCAGTGGACCTTAAGGCCCACAGCAATCCCTGTGCAGAAATCGAGAAACAGAGACAGAAAGTCACCCGCCTAAGGCTTGTCACTTGAAAATGAGTGGCTGACTGACTGGCACAGGACTGGAAATCAAATCCAAATCTTCAGACCTCTCATTTGAGAGGGTGCACTGCCTCCCCCAGGCCCAATGTTACAGTACAATGGCTTCACAAGAGCTTTACTGGATTGAAGTCAACATCCAAAGACATTAGATTCCATCGGCACTGTCTTCGGTCCCTTGTCTCTAATGAGAATTTGCCCAGTTCAAATTTGAACATTGGGTCTAACCTGAGATATCTTGCCTTTCCACCTGAAACTCTTGAAAAGGCTTGATTCACTTAGGAGCTCCTGCTACAAAGTAAGAGTCAAGAACCCTCTTGGGCAAAGCTGAGCTGGCCTCAGTGGTACATGGGAAATGAGCTGGTTTCAATCACCACCTTCTCACCAATCATCAAGATAAATGTCTTAGAAAATACATGTATTGCGCTTTTAGGAGGGCTGGGTGTTATCCAAGCTTCTGAGTAACATGCTACCACAGGAAGAAGGATCTGCTGCTCAGGTCTGGAGACAGAAACACAGACACACACACACAGACACACACACACACACACACAGACACACACACACACACACACACACACACACACACAGGCTTCACACACCACTGGTAGTTTCCAGCCAAATACTTAGTAGTATGAGGTAGGCTTTGAACCCATCCATGCTGCAAAGGAAGAAACCCCTTTGCCTAATTCACACGTCCATTCTCCCTCCTTCTCATCCAACGCTGCCTCCTCCTCAAGCCCACACATTATTATGTAGAATGAAATTATTCATGGCTATGAAGTTAAAGCATTGTCAATGCTGCTCTGATTAAAAACAGCAGCACAGTCAAATGGAGAACATTCTTGCATATGAAATGTGATTAATTCGTTCAGACATGGCTCATGATGACAAGGAGCACAGCCCCAGGATGAAGCTCTGCCCTGTAGCAAGCCTACCTGTATGTCTCGACACCTCCCAAAGTGCTTCATGCCCTCATTGCACCCTCAGAGGCAGACAAGAGGACTCCGAAGGACTCGTGTACCTCCCATGCTGTCTGAAAAGGACTCCCATGTCTCCTGGGGACCAAAAGTAACAACAAAAATTGCTTTTTATTTGGAGAGCACACAACTATTTCAAAATACACAGCTAAAACGGTCCCCGCTTTAAGTTCTTTAGCACTTTAAGTCTTTTGAAAAGTGTCTGTTCATATCTTTTGCCCACTTTTCGATGTGGTTGTTTGTTTTTTTCTTGTAAATTTCTTTTTGTGCTTTGTAGATTCTGGATATTAGCTATTTGTCAGATGGGTAGCTTGTAAAAAAAATGTTCCCATTCTGTTCGTTGTGGGTTCACTCTAATGCTTGTTTCTTTTGCTATGCCAAACTCTTTAGTTTAATTAGATCCCATTTGTCTATTTTGGCTTTTGTTGCCAATGCTTTTGGTGTTTTGGTCATGAAGTCCTTGCCTATGCCTATGTCCTGAATGGTTTTGCCTAGGCTTTCTTCTAGGGTTTTTATGGTGCCAGGTCTTATGCTTAAATCTTTAATCCATCTGGAGTCAATTTTTGTATAAGATGTAAGGAAGGGGTCCAGTTTCAGCTTTCTGCACATGGCTAGCCAGGTTTGCCAACACCATTTATTAAACAGGTAATCTTTTTTCTGTTGCTTCTTTTTGTCAGGTTTGTCAAAGATCAGGTGGTTATAATATGTGGCGTTACTTCTGAGGCCTCTGTTCTATTCCATTGGTCTATATCTCTCTTTTGGTACCAGAACCATCATGTTTTGATTACTGTAGTATAGTTTGAAGTCAGGTAGTGTGGTGCATTCAGCTTTATTCTTTTTGCTTAGGATTTTCTTGGCTAGGTGGGCTGTTTTTGGGTTCCATATGAGGTTTAGGGTGGTTTTTTCCAGTCCTGTGAAAAGGTCGATGGTAGTTTGATGGGGATAGCATTGAATCTATAAATTACTTTGGGCAGTATAGCCATTTTCACAATATTGATTCTTCCTAAAAATGATCATGGAATGTTTTTCCATCTGTTTGTGTCCTCTCTTATTTCCTTGAGAAGTGGTTTGTAGTTCTCCTTGAAGAGGTACTTCACATCCTTTGTTAGTTGTATTCCTAGGTATTTTATTCTCTTTGTGGCAATTGTGAATGGGAGTTCAATCATGATTTGACTCTCTGTTTGTTTGTTGTTGGTGTATAGGAATGCTTGAGATTTTTGCACATTGATTTTGTATCCTGAGACTTTGCCAAAATTGCTTATCATCTTAAGGAGATTTTGGACTGAGACGATGGGGTCTTCTAAATATACAATCATGTCATCTGCAAATAGAGACAATTTGATTTCCTCTTTTCCTAATTGAATATGCTTTATTTCTTTTTCTTGCCTGATTGCTCTGGCTAAAACTTCCAATACTATGGTGAATACGAATGGTAAGAGAGGGCACCCTTGTCTAGTGCCATTTTTCACAGGGAATGCTTCCAGTTTTTGCCCATTCAGTATGATATTGGCTGTNTGTTGGTTTGTCATAAATAGCTTTTATTATTTTGAGATACGTTCCATCGATACCTAGCTTATTGAGGGTTTTTAGCATAAAGTGCTGTTGAATTTTGTCAAAGACCTTCTCTGCATCTATTGAGATAATCATGTGGTTTTTGTTTTTGGCTCTGTTTATGTGATGGATTATGTTTATAGGCTTGCGAATGTTGAACCAGCCTTGCATCCCTGGGATGAAGCCCACTTGATTGTGATGGATAAGCTTTTTGATGTGCTGTTTGTTTGCCAGTATTTTATTGAAGATTTTTGTATTGATGTTCATCATGGATATTGCCCTGAATTTTTCTTTTTTGGTTGTGTCTCTGCCAGGTTTTGGTATCAGGATGATGTTGGTCTCATAAAATGAGTTAGGGAGGATTCCTTCTTTTTGTATTGTTTGGAATAGTTTTAGAAGGAATAGTCCCAGCTCCTCTTTGTACATCTGGTAGAATTCAGCTATGAACCTGTGTGGCCCTAGATTTTTTTTGGTTGGTAGGCTATTAATTGCTGCCTCAACTGCAGACCTTGTTATTGGTCTACTCAGGTATTCAGCTTCTTCCTGGTTTAGTCTTGGGAGGATGTAAGTGTTTATTTTAAAAGAAGTAATTTACATGTAAGTTATGAAACATAATAAAACAACAAAAATACATCCATTGTCCAAGTTTAAAACATAGAACACAATTAATAGTTTTGAGGCCCTCCCTGAACCTATTATTCTCCCTCCCTTCTATGATTAACCACAATTCCAAATTTTGTGTTAACCTTTATGGTTTTATTGAAAATGTATGTGTCTTTAATAAAATTAACAATTAATGTTCTTTGAGTGCTTGCTTTTTGTTAGACACTGTTCTAAATCCTTTACTTATTCACATGATTTGGATGTTTGCCACCTCAAAATATCATGTTGAAATGTGATTCCCAGTGTTGGAGGTGGGACCTGGTGGGAGGTGATTGCATCATAGGGGTGGATCCCTCACAAATGGTTTAGCACTATCTGCTCAGTGATGAGTGCATTCTCACTCAGTTCACAGGAGATTTGGTTATTTAAAAGAGTCCAAGACCTCCCACTTTTCTCTCTCTTGTTCCCACTCTCGCCATGTGATACTCCAGCTCCCCTGTTGCTTTCCACCATGATTTGAAGCTTCCTGAGGCGTCACCAGAAGCAGATGCTGGCATCATGTTTTGTGTACAGCCTGCAGAACCATGAGCCAATTAAACCTCTTTTCTTTATAAAATTACCCAGTCTCTGGTATTCCTTTATAGAAATGCAAAAATAGACTGATACACCTGTGTTAACCCTAATCCTCACAAAAACCATATGAGGTAAATACTGTTATTAGCACTCCCCATTCAGTACATAGGTAAACTGAGGCATGAGAAGTTAAGTGACTTGCTCAGAATCACATAGTTCATAAGTGGCAGACCCTGGTTTCAAACCCAGGCAGTCAAGCTTAAGCTTCTGTACCCTTAACTATTAGCTATTTACCTCCTCTAAACAATATTTGGGCATACTTCTTTGCACTTTACAGATACTGCATTTTTTACAAATTGAAGGTTTGTAGTTACTTTCCGTCGAGAAAATCTATGCATACAATTTTTCCAACAGTGTGTACTCACTTCATGTCTCTGTACCACATTTTGGTATTTTTCACAATATTTTAAATTTTTTCACTTTTATTGTATTTATTTTGGTGATCTGTGATTAGTGATTTTGGGGTTACTATTTTAATTGCTTTCAGGTGCCACAAGCAGCACTCATATAAGACAGTGAACTTATTCTATAAATATTTGTGTTCTGACCATTCCATCGACCAGCACTTTGTCCATTTCTCTCCATCTCCTTAGATTCCCTGAGACACAACAATGTTGAAATTAGGCCAGTTACTCCCCCCTACAATGGCCTCTAACTATTCAAGTAGAAAGGAAGAGTCACATGTCTCTTACTTTAGGGAAAAATCTAGAAATGTTTGAGCTTAGTGTGGAAGGCATGTCAAAAGTTGAGACTGGCTGAAAGCTGTGCTTCTTGGATCAATTATCCAAGTTGTGAATGCAAAGGAAGAGTTCTTGAAGGAGATTAAAAGAGCTACTCCAGTGAACACATGAATGATAAGAAAGCAAGATAGCCTTATTGCAGATATGGAGAAAGTTTTAGTGGTCTGGACAGAAGATCAAACCAGCCACAACATTCCCTTAAGCCACAGCCTCATCCAGAGCCGGCTCCAATTCTCTTCAGTACTATGAATGATGAGAGAGGTGAGGAAGCTGCAGAAGAAAAGTTAGAAGCTATCAGAGGTTGAGTCATCAGACTTATGTTCTCTGTGCCATAAAAGTGCAAGGTAAAGGAGCAAGTGCTGATGTAGAAGTTGCAAGTTATCCAGAAGATCTAGCTAAGATCATCAGTAGCTACACTAAAAAGCAGATTTTCAGTGTAGATGAGACAATTTTCTATTTGAAGAAGATGTCATCTAGAAATCCCATAGCCAGAGAAGAGAAACAAATGCCTGGCTTTAAAGCTTAAGTCTGTAAAGTACAGGCTGACTCTCTTGATTTTGTAGTAAGTTCACTTTGATGTTCATTTACCATTCTGAAAACTCCAGGGCCCTTAAGAAGTATGCAAAATCTACTTTGCCTATGCTTTATAAATGGAACACCAAAGCCTGGGTGACAGTATATCTGTTTACAGCATGTTTTCCTGAATATTTTAAGCCTACTGTTGAAACCTTCTGCATAGAAAAAAAAGATACCTGTCCAAATATTACTGTTCATTGACAGTGTGCCTGCTAACACAACATCCATTCTAACACAATCCCATGGATTAAGGGACATTTTTGACTTTCAAGTCTTATTATTTAAGAAATACATTTTATGAGGCTACAGCTGCCATAAATAGTGATTCCTCTGGTGGATCTGGGCAAAGTCAATGAAACCCCTTCTGGAAAGGAATCATCATTTTATTATATTATTTTTGCTCACACAGAAAGACAACATGGAGTCATCATTTTAAATGCCATTAAGAATATTTGTGATTCATTGGGAGGACATCCAAAAATTGACATTAACATGAGTTTGGAAGAAGTTGATTCCAACCTTTACGAATGATTTGGAGGGGTTCAAGACTTTGGTGGAGGAAAGAACTGCAGATATGATGGAAATACCAAGAGAACTAGAACTAGGCGAGCATATGAAGATGTGACTGAATTGCTGCAGTATCATGATCAATAAATGAGGTTGCTTCTTATGGATGAGCAAAGTGGTTTCTTGAGATAGAATCTACTTCTGGTGAAGATGCTATGAACATTGTTGAAATGATAAAGGATTTAAAATATTACACAAACTTAGTTCATAAAGTATTGGCAGAGTTTGAGAGGTTTGACTTCAGTTTAGAAAGACATTCTACTGTGGATAAAATGCTATCAGATAGCATTGCATGCTTCAGAGAAATCTTTTGTAAGAGGGAGAGTCAATTGATGTAGCAAACTTCATTATCTTTTTAGTTTTAGAAAGTGCTGCAGCCACCCCAACCTTTAGCACCACCACCCTGATCAGTCAGGAGCAATCAACATTGAAGCATGACAAGCAAAAAGATAACTGAAGATCACTACAGGCTCAAATGAGTGTTAGCATATTTTAGCAATACAGTCATTTAAAATCAAAGTGTGGGCATTGTATTTATAGATATATTGCTATTGCACATTTAATAGACTACTGTATAGTGTAACATAGTTTTTATATGCATTAGGAAACCAAAATGTTTATGTGACTCATTTTATTACAATATTCATGAACTGAATCTTTAGTATCTCTGAAGTATGCCTTCAATGCCATTCTACTTATTTTCTAATCACATAAAAATAGAATCATAGAGTCTTAATTTTGTTTGCCAGAAGCACGCCCTCAGGTATGGACCATAATGCAAGTGGTTGATTTGGAAATTGTGCCACGAAAACCCAGTAGGGGAGCTGGGAACTGAGATGGGGGCGGAAAGGAGGCCAGCTCAGGGTTGTTACTAAGAGGTTACCACTGTGGGCAACTATATCCTACTCACACGGAGGAGCTCTGAGAGCCAGAGTAGTGTTGGCTGCCCTGGTTGGTTTTAGGCACATAGGCTCAAGAAGGGGGTCTCCCTATGTTGTCCAGGCTGGTCTCAAGTGCTTGGGCTCAAGTAATCCTCCTGCCTTGGTCTTCCAAAGCACTGGGATTATAGGCATGCGCCACCACACCAGACCCATCCTTTTATACTTGAAAGGTTAAATTGATATATTGCCCATTATTAGAAAAAGATGTCATAGATATGTTAAGCAATATCATTAACTTCTTCAGATATTTATTTTTCACTGTGAAGCTGGATGTTTAAGCAATAAGATTGTATTCCTGTCTGGTCTTCCTTAAAAAATTAAAGTGGCATTATTCTAAGAAAAGAAGTGTTATTACCCTACTGTTGTGTCTTTTTAGAGAGCAACTTAAATAGTATGGGAAAGTCACCTACAGCAAGGCTGGCAGGTTTAAGCTTGAGTGTGTGCAGTGTTTGTGTCATGCTGTGCTTCAAATTATCACAGAGAATACCTTTGTGAAAAAGACTTTAAACCACCACTCCCTCTAAAACAAAAAGGCCAGTAATATCATTATGTGAAAAATTGCTATAACTTCCCTGCATCTGTAAACTGCATTTACATTTACTTTGTTTTTTCTTTCTTTCTCCCCTTTAATGTTAGGTGTCTCTTTTATGGCGAAACAGTCACATGATGTCAGTCTCAGGGAGGTTTGAAAAACTATTCCATTGTGCCCATTTTACAACGAAGAAATGGACACTCCTAAGACTAAATGAATAACTTTAAAAAAAAAAGCCTGGGCCTGGTACACACCTCTCCTAAAGGTATGGCTGAATTATAATTTACTAAAAATTATTATCAGTAATATTCTAGATTTTGAATGAAATAACAAAATAACAACTGGTGTTAGTCTCATTACATTTTCCTAAGCTTTCTTAAAAAATGTAGTTCAAAACCTGAAAAATTATTTACCTGTTCTTTAATATTTTCAAATTCCTGACTCATGAAATTAATTAATTAAAAACAATACATATATGAAGAATCCAAAAGTTATTGTTGGAACTTTAGGAAATTATCTGCTCAAGAATCTATTTGTTCATATTTAAGAGGATTGACTTAATGAATGCATTTCTCTAATTTCTCTGTGCAAATTTTTTTTTTTTTTTTTTTTGAGAGTGAGTTTCACTCTGTCACCCAGGCTGGAGGGCAGTGGTGTGGGATCTCGGCTACTGCAACCTCTACCTCCTGGGTTCAGGCAATTCTCCTGCCTCAGCCTCCTGAGTAGCTGGGATTACAGGCACGCACCACTAGGCCCAGCTGATTTTTTGTATTTTTAGTAGAGACAGGGTTTCACCATGTTGACCAGGATGGTCTCGATCTCTTGACTTCGTGATCCACCCGCCTCGGCCTCCCAAAGTGCTGGGATTACAGGTGTGAGCCACCGCGCCCGGCTCTCTGTGCAAATTTTGCACTTCCAAATTGAGAACAGCAAATTTCAAACTGAGAACAGCAAATTTCAGCAATGTATGGTAGACCAGTGCTGCAGACTTTATCTGCTTCAGTAGCACTGCCAAGTGAATTATTAAAACATCTAAAAATTGTCTCATCCATTGTGGCTTATTCCAGTGAACAGAATTTAGAGTAAAAATCTATTTCACCTAGTACATCTCATTTAATTCCTATGACAACTCTGTGAGAGAAGAGATTTTGATTATTTATTAGTGGACATAAGAGACAGCCTTTGAGATTTGCTCAAGGACACAGGCCTCACTACACAGCAGACTTATTTAAAAATAGAGAACTCTCAATAATACCTGCAGTTTAGATTAAGCTTGTCCAACCTGTGGCCCATGGGCCACATGTGGTCCAGGATGGCTTTGAATGCAAATTCATAAACTTTCTTAAAACATTATTAGATTTTTTTTTTTTTTGCGATTTTTAAAAGCTAATCATCTATCATTAGTGTTAGTGTATTTTATGTGTGGCCGAAGATAATTCTCCTTCTTCCAATATGGCCCGTGGAAGCCAAAACACTGGGCACCCCTGGTTAGATAATAGCATTATACCAATGCTAATTTTCTTAGTTTTGTTAAATGTACCATGGTTTCATATTAATAGGTTGTTAATGTTAGGAAAGCTAACATTAACTAGGAAGGGTATACCCTGTACTATCTCTCTCTTCAACTTTTATATAAATCTAAAAATATTCCCTTTCTTCCTTCCTTCCTTCCTTCCTTCCTTCCTTCCTTCCTTCCCTCCTTCCTTCCTTTCAACAAGCTGCTGCTCTGTCACCCAGGCTGGAGTGCAGTGGTGTGATCACAGCACACCAAAACCTTGAACTCCTGGTCTCAAGCAATCCTCCTGCCTCAGCCTCCCCAGTACTGTGACTACAAGCATGTACAAATCCTGAGCTAGCTATGTTGCCAGGGCTGGTCTTGAACTCCTGGCCTCAAGCAATCCTCCTGCCTCAGCCTCCCAAAGTGCTGGGATTACAGGCCGGGCCCACCATGCGTGGTGCAAAAGTATAAAAATTTAAAAATAGATCTTCTAATTATTTCACAGTGTATTAGCATTTTATTTTATTACGTTATTTTGGCAGGGGGCAGGGTCTCACTCTGTCACCCAAGCTGGAGTGTATGGTGCAATCACAGCTCATTGTAGCCTTGATATCCCAGGCCCAAGCGATCCTCCTTGGGCTCAAGTGATCCCCCCATCAGGCTACCGAATAGCTGGGACTACATGCACGTGCCACCATCCCCAGTTAATGTATTAGCATTTTAGATTAGTCAGGGTAGAATATAATCTTTCCTCTTACAGATGGGGAAATTGGTACCAACACTGACTTTCCCCGGCTCAGACCAGGCTCAAGTCTCCCAGTTATGGAGGTGGTTATTCCGTAGCACCTACCTGACATGTAATGGATAAGTAGAAATCGCCTCCTTTTATTCAAAAAGTATATCAGTAGGCCCACAGATCCTACCTACACTTAGGAGCACATACAGACTGATGTGTGCAATTTTTTGCAATTCCTAAGTTCATCATATCTGTCTATCAAGTTTCCCATTACGTGGCTATTCAGACTGTGCACCCCCAGGAATTACTCCCATCTGGTTCCTGTGCTGCTGAAAGTCACTTTCTCCCTTACTCTACTTCTGCTACTTTTCTTTGCAACTGCAGCCTTCCTCCCATTTTAATTTGGTTTATCTCCTTCCCTTTTTTCTTAAATTCCATTGAGTGAGGTTGTGAGGGTCACACTCAAGGCAGAAGTTTGAAGACAGTGTTTCTCCTCACTTCCTGCCCTTTAAGAGACAGCTCAGTTCAGCAAGATTCAAGCACAGCTTACCTGATATACTCTCCTCTCATTCATGGCCCTAGGAAGAGAGAGAAAGCACACGTCTTCCAACTTCTGCTTACCTGATATACTCTCTTCTCATTCGTAAGTGAAAGCACATGTCTTCCAACTTCTTCACTGACTGTGACCCTCCCTACATCCAGCTATATGACATAATTCTATACACCAGCAAGGAATGTACGCAGTTAATTACATTGCTCCCATTTAAACCCTGACAGGAATTGGGTTCTGATTTTTTCCTTTAACTCAGTTGCTTCCTCCTTCACCTTCTCTTGACTTTCAGCTTCTGAATACTCCTGCACTTGGCTATTGGAAAAATCCTGTGATACCTGTTATTACTTAGCATATTTTAAGGGGGAAAAAAGATAAAGGTGCACAAATGCATCATTGCCAGTTTTCTTGTCTTTTCACAAAGGTATAGAACTTCAAAAGAGACAGAGTAGTAAAAGTAATATCATTTTTGTATTTTTCATGCTCCCTTTCAGTTTTGCTGCATATAGTAAAAGAATAAACACAATATTTTTTTTCTACTCATTCTCATCTCAACTTTTGACACTAATTAAAGAGTACTTTACTTTTCACACTACCAGGGTTAGCACAGACCCCACAGGTTAAGGGTTCAGTCTCAAAAGACCGCCCCCACTTCAGGCACCAATTTCAAGTGGCGCATCCCCACTGACTCAAACTTCTGCCTGCCTTAGCTACAAATCAGGGATTCCTACAAGCCCTTCCTCAAGTTTGATGATTTGCTGTGATGACTTACAGAACTCAGGGAAACACTTACTTACATTTACTAGTTTATCACTGAGGATATTGTAAGAGATACAGGTGAACACGCAGATGAAGTGGTACATAGGGCAAAGTCTGAAAGGGTCCTGAGTACAGAAGCTTCTGTCCCCGTGGGATTGGGGTGTGTCACTCACTGGTATGTGGATGTGTTCACCAACCTGGAAACTCTCTGAACCCCATCTTTTAGGGATTTTTTAATGGAGGTTTCGTCACATAGGCATGATCAATTATTAATTCAATCACTGGCCCCTCTTCCTCCCTGGAAGATCCAGGAATGGGGCTGAAAGTTCTAAGCTTCGAATCATGGTTTGGTCTTTCTGGTGATCAGTCCCCATCCTGAAGCTAGTTAGGGACTCACCAAGAGCTGCCTCATTAAAACAAAAGGTGCTTCTATAGCCCAGGACATTCTAAGGAGTTTGGGAGTTCTATGCTATGATTTGGGGGTGGAGATCAAACACATATTTCTTGTTATGTCACAATATGCACAGGCATCTCACACAATTATACTATATAAATTCTACTTTATATTTACTTTTGTCCTTTAACATTATATCATATGCATTTTTCCATTTTGCTGCAACTGTTGTAATGTTCATTTTAGTAGATGCATAATATGCATAATTTAACTGTGTCAGATGTTTAAAATACATCATTTGGTTTAATTCTCATAAAACCCTATAGGACAAGTATTATTTTATTCATTTCACAAAAGTAAAAACTGAGGCTGACAGGAGTTAAGTAACTCACTTAAATAAATGCATCTAGTGAGGATTAGGACAGGATTCAAACTAAGGTCTGTTGACTCCAAAGTCTACATTATTACTTGTCAGATAATAGAGTGAGGATCCACAGAAGAACTTCAGGCTTAATCAGGGGTTCAGTACCCCAGAGATTCTGGTGGCCTCACACCACAGGCATCTAGGGAATTGAAAAAAAATACTTACACTGGAGTCTCATCTCCAGAGACTCTGATTTCGTTGGTCTGGGTATAATCTGTGACTACGAAATAACTCCCCAAGTATTTTAATGTCCAGCCAGAATTCAGAACCACTTCTCTCCACTGTGATAGCTTTACTGTGGAGACAATGAACGCAGAGAAACACAGTTAAATTGCACCTGAAATGAATAGAGTTATTTAAGTTAACTTTAAAAGTGTTTTATAAGTTACACACCTCCTGCCAAATTGTGGAAGTCTATTCATATAGGTTTGAAAAGCTAGCATAGAGGTGTATTAATTGTTGCTATGGATGTAGACAATTAACTCTTGCAAAGCATGTCATGAGAAGAGAAAAAGGCCAAGAACAAGGCCCTGGGAGATAATATTTAAGAGATGTGGAGAGGAAGAGCAGAAGACCTATAGAGAAGATTTTTTTCCAGGATTTTTCAATGCTAAATGCTGCAGAAAGGCCATGTGGGAGAAGGCCTGAAAAGTACCCATTAGATTCAGTAATAAGTCCTCACTGGAACTGTCATAGGAGAATACTCATGGAGTAGTACAGGTGAGCCAGACTTTCAGTGAGTTGAGGCAAATGTGGGAGGTAAGGAAGTGGATATGATCTGTATGGACTTTGCTACAGAAATTTGGACTTTAAAAATGTTATCAATATGTTTTCAGCTGTAAGCATGAGAATATCCAAATTAAAAGCGGCTTATACTATGGAGATCTCCACTCCACACACACACACACACACACACACACACACACACACACACAGCGTAATAAGAAGCTAGAGGTGGGTGGTTCATAGTTTTAGACTCCAGTTGGCTTCTTTGGGATACTTTTGGCCACCCTTAATGGTCATAAGTGTGGGGGATAAGTCAGAGTGGTAAAAGAAGCTATAGGGAAAGAAGCAGACATTTTGAAAGGTCAGAAGGCTTTGCAAAGTGTCCAGGGAGAATAAGCTGAAGGCAGCTGTTCTCTTACCCTGAAGCACAGGGTGAGAAGTAGGTGCAAGGAAATGTAGGGGGGTTTATCTAAATAGATTTGTTTATGTTGTCTGGAAACTGACCTTTGATCGTCCACATGAGAGACTGCTCCCTGAAAGTGGGAACAACAAGGTTACTTACCACAGATTGTGTTGGCTCCAGGCTTTCGGCATTATGTCTGTACTGAATAAAAGCGAGCAGTGCCAGCTTATCAAGACGGTTCACTTTGTGGGCAATCCCCTAGTGCTCTTTCACTGTATACCTGTGTCTGAGTGCTCCTTTCATTCATTGCTCTGCCAGAGTCTGCGGGACAGACTCAGCACATAAGATGTTGGAAACATCTCCAGATATCATGTCCTCAACATGAAAATGTCTAGAAAGGTAACTGTCCTCATAGGTCTCTCTCTTTTTTTTTTTTGAGACGGAGTTTCACTCTCATTACCCAGGCTGGAGTGCAATGGCACGATCTCGGCTCACCGCAGCCTCCGCCTCCTGGGTTCAGGCAATTCTCCTGCCTCAGCCTCCTGAGTAGCTGGGATTACAGGCACGTGCCACCATGCCCAGCTGATTTTTTGTATTTTTAGTAGAGACGGGGTTTCACCATGTTGACCAGGATGGTCTCGATTTCTTGACCTTGTGATTCACCCGCCTCGGCCTCCCAAAGTGCTGGAATTACAGGCGTGAGCCACCGCGCCCGACATAGCTCTCTCTCTTACCAGGGAGAAAACCTTCCTGAAAGCCTCCAGTGGACTTGCCCTAATGACTCATTGACCTAAACACTCATATCCCTTCCCACAGCTGCAAGGGAGTCTCAGAAAGTGACTATATGGTGTGTTTTTCCTTTACGTTTGGAGGGAGGCTCTGGTTTTAGGGAAGGGGAAGGAGAAGAATGGCTGTATAGCCGACCAAGAGTTCTATAAAGGGTATGATGAGGGTGTGGTAGCCAGAAAGAGACATGGGCTCAGTGCAAGTTTTGTTTGTTTTTTGCTTGTTTGTTTTTAACATGGTTGGACTCATCATGTTTAAATGCCTCTCAAAGAAAAAATATAATCAGAATAGTGAGACTTCTGTGATCATGGAATGCAATGAGACATAAAATATGAGAGATGGGCAAGCATTTCTTCCATTCTAATGGAGAGGAGGAGTAATGGAAAAGGTTGGATATAGGTGAATTTATGGGTTTGTTGGGGAGTTGAGGAAATTCCCATCTGATAGCTTCTCTTTCTTCCCTGTGAAGTAGGCAGCTGAGTTATCTGCTGAGAGTAAAGGAGGAGCAGAGAGAGGCCAGGAGCCTGAATAAAGTAGACAACAGAAAGAGAGTTGCCCAGGCAACGCAGGATTTCCAGATGATTTTAAGGGCACAATTGAGGTTTGCTGCTCTCAATTTAAGATTACTGCAATCAGGGGCATTTATGATTTTTCTTCCCTCCAGCCTCACTAGACCTAGTTAGTTACAGGTGTTAAGAACACAGAAGGAGGACAGGGCGCGGTGGCTCACACCTGTCATTCCAGCACTTTGGGAGGCCGAGGCGGGTGGATCATGAGGTCAAGAGATCGAGACCATCCATGGTAAACATGGTGAAACCCCGTCTCTACTAAAAATACAAAAAATTAGCTGGGCATGGTGGCGCGTGCCTGTAATCCCAGCTACTCAGGAGGCTGAGGCAGGAGAATTGCCTGAACCCAGGAGGCGGAGGTTGCGGTGAGCCAATATCTGGACATTTTCATGTTGAGGACATGATATCGTGCCATTGCACTCCAGCCTGGGTAACAAGAGCGAAACTCCATCTCAAAAAAAAAAAGAACACAGAAGGATTAACATGTCAGGGGAGGACTTCCTGCACAGGGGTGATAAAATAAATGAGGCAAAAGAAGATATTATCAAAAGAGCATTCAGAGTGATAAAACACAGAATCTAAATGGGAAGAAAGTGAAAACAGAGGAGTAGATATACCAGGAGAAAGTCAAAGGACCAAAGGGTCAGAGGCACTAAGGTGGCCAAATAAATGATATATTGACCATGAGTGAGATAATTGGAAGATAAGGCTCACCAAACGGCCTGGATTTATTTCGGACTTGGCACAGTTCTGAATGTTAACAAAGTTCAGAATGAAATGGGAATGAGTGGCTGAAGCAGACTGAAGAAGAAGAATTGAAAAGTCATGGTATTTACAAGAGTAAACTATACAGCCTTGGTCCAATTTGTAAAAATAAAAGTGGATGAAATAAGGACTTTTCAAGTTTCAATGTGCATGTGAATCCTCTGGGTATTTATTAAAATGTAGATTGACATTCAGTAGCTTTGGGGTGAGGCTTGAAATTCTGCATTCCTGGCCAGGAAAGGTGGCTCATGTGTAATCCCAGCACTTTGGGAGGCTGAGGCAGGCAGATCATGAAGTCAAGAGATCAAGACCATCCTGGCTAATGCAGTGTAACACCGTCTACTAAAAACACAACAATTAGCTGGGCATGGTGGCACACACCTGTAGTCCCAGCTACTTGGGAGAGTGAGGCAGGAGAATCGCTTGAACCCGGAAGGCGGAGGTTGCAGTGAACTGAGATCGTGCCACTGCACTCCAGCCTGGGCTACAGAGTGAGGCTCTGTATCAAAAAAAAAAAAAAAAAAAAAAAAGAAGAAAGACATTTTGCATTGCCAGCAAGGTGATGGCCATGCTGTTGGTCTGGAAATCCACACTTTGAGCACAAGTCACTGGAGAATCTTAACACTGACTTCTGCATATACTATCATCTTTTAAACATTCTTCTATCCCACATGGCTGAGGGAGACCTTCAGACCTTAGAGGCTAGGTGCTACTTGGTCCCTCCTACTGGCTGGGGGTGAAAAGCTTGATGCAACTATAAATCCATCCATAATCCAGACTGAGCCAATTGAAACTCCTTGTGAGAATCTGAACTGAGAAATAGAGACTGGGCCTGCCAAGAAGTGGTGGACACTGGAGCTGTAAGGTCCATTTTCCTTGAGCTTAGCACCAAAACAAACTAAAGGCATATGCAAGTTGAAGTTTTGGGAAAGTAGTGATCATGAGGAAGCAGAGGAAGCTGGTTTTCAGGAAAACAGTTGGAGCTGAGGCATAGAATCTTGATGAGACAAGAATAAGCAGCTCTAGAGTGTGAAGATCATGATACCTTATGCAACCATCCACCTTAAACATAACTTCCACAGATATCTGGACTCTCTGGACTGGCTTTTTGCCTCTCCTTCTCGTCTTGGCTAACTCACACTCTCCTTTTGGGTCTTTATTTAGAAGACTTCCTGGGGAAAACTTTTCCTGCCACCTGAAACTACTGGGTATCCTCCCATGTATCCCCATAATACCCCATCATGTCCAGTTCACAGCCCTTGTCACCATTTATGACAGCCACCATTTGGATACTTACCATTTGTTGGTGCCTTATATATTCTTTATTAAATACATTTTTTAAAAAACAGTTGAACTATAGATACTATAGTTCCACTTATTATGATATTCACTTTTTACATTTGAAGGAGCTCAAGAGAGGTTGTTAGATAACTTGTCTAAGATCACATAGCTTGTCGCTGGTGGCGTCAGGGTTTTAGGGCAGAAACGATTAACCTCAAAGCTTGTGCTCATAGCCATCATATCTCTTTTCTTTAGATTGTAATTATGTATCTCTGTTTTCCACTCCAGCTTCAAGACTATGACTATGCCTGTGTCTTCATCACTATATTACCATGTCTGGTAGTTGTCTGGTACATAGCAGATTCTCAAAAGTATTTTGTTGAACGTGGCTGAATGTGAGTGAATAAAGTTATTTGTACAACCAATCTTCTAAGATAACTGGGTGCAGGATTTTGTAGCATTGCTGTTTAATCAGGATGTCCTGAACAAACAAACATGATTGTAAAATACGTAACTTGTAGATCAGATATGCACCATACTAATTCTGCTCCGTGTTGCAAATTCCAGATCTATGTATCTACGTGGTTTTTAGACCATCCCTTGTCGTAAACTGCTGGGTAGACGCCTGGAATCATGGCTTGGATTCTAAATGTTGTGTGGGTACAACTTCCAACCCAGACCCTCCCTGCACACAAACATTTTCAGAACTCTCTTCAATCTAGGTGCTATATAGTGTCCTGAGAATCCACCGTAGCTGTATTTTTTTCCTAATATTTATACATGATTCGAAATGTAGAGTGACGTTGTTACTTTTCATGACCTGTTCACTTGCAGTTGTCTGTGCCCTAAAGCCTGGAAGAGGAGATTGGTACGGGAAGCACCGGCTCCATTGCTGCAAACTTGCTTAGTCAGCACCATCACTGCCGGCATGAGTGGACAAGTCAAATAAGTATCTAGCACTACTGCCTCCTGACTGTTTCTGTAAACAACATAAGATCTCTGCCACAGAACAAATCAAGGCAAACATGCAAACAACCCTAAACCAAAATTACCAGTGACTGCCATTCTGTCCTCGTTAAGCGAAGACTGAGGGAGTTAAAGCAGGTCGATTGTTTTTAAAATGCTTTCAGCCAGGTGTAAGGCTATCTGCAGAAATGTGCTTTGCCCACGTGGATCGCATGGACGCTAATTACTAAGAAGCTGAGAAACGTGTAGCAGCGGAGATTGGCCGCTTCACGGGGAATAAGCTGGCACCTCTAGAAATAAAGCTCCGCAGCCAATGTGGCGCCTCGGCCCGCGGGATTGGTGGCCTCGGTTATGACGTGACCTGGGCTGGGCGGGCCGGGCCGGCTGTAGACGGAGGCCGCGGGCCGAGTCTAGGGAGCTGAGAAGCAGCGGAGAAGGAATCTGCAGCGCTGCGCCGGGATCGCGCGCCCGCCCTCGGCCAGCGAGGAAGGTCTACTCCCACTCATCTGGCCCGCGTCCCCGGCCGCGGCACCAGATTCCGGCGTGGGTGTGCACCCAGGGCCCTCGCTGCCCGGCGCGGCCAGGGCTCCCCAGTGTGCGGGCTCCAAGGGGATGCCCAGGTTAGGCGGGCGCGGGGCCAATCTGGGCAGGGCCGAGGCGGGATTCTCCCTCTAGCTGTGCCCAGGCCGTACTCCTGCTGCCGTTCCGGCAGGGAGCGCGGCGAGAGCAGGAGGTGCGGGAGGTTTGGCGAGCACGCCGGCCCTGGGTAGCTGCAGCACAGGAGACGGATCCAAGTTGCTTGGCTCGGCCCGGGCAGCGACCTGAACCCGCCGCGCCGCGGGGTGGGTGTGCAGAGCGCTGGGCTGTGCCTCGGCAATTTCACTTCTCCCGCCGCTGGGGAACGGAGCGGGGGAGGCGCAGAGGGCTAGGAGAGGGGTTCGCAATGCGTTCTTCCAAGAAAACTTTTTCTCCCTTGAACGTGAAGGAATACGTGCTCACTGTAGAAAACTGGGAAAACATGGGAAAGTACTGTGTAAAAAATGGGGGGGAGGGGGGCCGAGGCGTGGGAGTCACTCCGGGGCGGGGGCACAGCGATTCGCTGTGCTAACCGCAGCGAGGTTCGAGCGGCGGGCGGTGCTGCCCCAGGGGCCGGGGGGGCGGAGAGCCGCGCGGCGCCGAGGGCTGAGATTTGAGGAAGTGGGAGCTGCCCGGGCGGGGGCGTCCCGCCGAGAGTCCGCCACGCAGCGTTTGTTTCCTTTCACTTCCTGCGGCAGCTGCTCTAGATGAGGAGGTGCGCGTGGCCCGGGCAGAGCGGCCGGATTCTCCGGGTGTGAGCGCCCACCCACCGCCAGCGCCAGCGCTTCCTTGACCGCTCAGGTTCGGCTATGCGGGAGCCGTGAGGAGGAGGCTTGCAGTGGTGGACCTGAGAGCTCGGGACGTCATGCTGGCTTGCTTTTAAGTGGCTTGGGGAAAGTGAAGAAACCCCAAAATGGAGGACTTCGCTACCAGGACCTACGGCACCAGTGGCCTGGACAACAGACCTCTATTCGGGGAGACGTCCGCCAAGGTGAGTGCGGACTGTGGCTCCAGGAGCGGATGGGGGGTGTGTCTGCCGCCCGCCCTCCCGCCGAGTCCCGGCTGGGTCCTTCTGCGGCTCCTAAAAGCACTTTTAGGGAGGAAGTTGGTTCTGCAATCCCGCTTCCCTCTCAGGATGTTTGCCCGGCCACTTGTCGCCTGCTTTGGGACATGGTTGGCCAAGAGCCTTGAAGGCTGGAGAAAAGTTCAGAAAGTTCTGGGTGATTGGAAGCCCTTCTGGGGGGTGCGGAAGCCTCTCTGGAGGGGAGGTTGATTTAGTAGTTGCACAGCTGCACCTTCAGCAGGAGTACTGACTCTCCAAAGGCTTCAGGTGTGCGCCCACAGCTTCCTAAGAGAGCCAAAAAGGGTGCTTCTGATTCCTGTTTACAGAACTCTTAAGGGTTCGCTGCTGAGCAGTGAAGCAGCAAGCAAGGAAAGAGGGGAGAGGCTTGAGGTGAGGGGCTCTAGAATGATAGCTTCTATCCCAGGAAGTGATCAAAGGGCCCCTGAACCCAAGCAAGCAATCGTACATTATTCTAGACTTTAAAAAGCATAACATCTTTTAAAAAGGATTAATTATGTGATGTGCTGGGCCAACAATTGAGGAGAGATGTTTTTCTATCGTCAGCATTAACTTTCTGAGTACTTTGGGCAAGATACGCCTAGTTTATTTTTTCACCTGGAAAGTGGCACTGGTTGACTGGTCCCAGTGCAGTGTTGTTGCCAACTGATCACAGCCAGTTACAGATTTCTTGGTTCCTTCTCCAGTCCCCCTGCTTCACTTGACTGGCCTAAAAGAAAAAAAAAAGTGGTATTGGTGATCTTGGACTTATGATAAACTGATAATGCACTTGTAAGAGTCCAGAGCTTCTGGAATTTCTTAGTTTTGGTGAGAGCCCTCCAGCAGACAGAATAGGGAACTGGTACACCTAGCAGTCTGGATGATAGCCCTGAATTTGGAAGCTGTGAGGCTGCCAAAGGACTACTTTATTTTTTAAACTCCACGTGGATTTTACTTTCTCTTTTCAATCAAAATGTTTTAATATGGAAAGCATTTTAAATTCTATCTCTAGGAAGATGCACCTTGTTCATCTTGTGGCTTTGTGTAATCCCAGCCCACAGTGCTCCTGGTTTGAGATGCATACCTCCTCCAGTAGATGTTCCATTTTATGCAAACGTTATTGAGCATTACATATTTAGCCCTGGGGAGCCAATGAACCCTGTCAGATGGGAAAAAAATGTAGACAAATGTGATGTGGTTGGATCTGTGCTATGACAGGGACATGTTGGGGTGGAGACAAGAACTGGTTGATTTTGTATGGGAAATTTGTCCATCTGTCCCAAGAGCTAAGAGAGGGCCTCTGCAACATATTTCAGCACATAGATTGGGGGTCTGGGTGATCCAGACCCCTCACCTTTTTTCACCCATTGCTCTTGTAATTATAGATGACTTTGGTAGTGGACTCATCCGTTTATGCAGACACTTAGAAATATTGATGTTTTTCAAATTAGTTTGGGACAAAACGTCCAATTAAGTTTCCTATTGCCCATGATCCATTTGAAACCCATCCAAGAACTTTACTATTCCAGATGAATCTTTTGTTGCATATTTACTTACTATAAGAATATATCACACTGCGATTATTTAGGAAACTTTAGGGTATTGTAATCATAGCTTCAGCTTTTCAGAAAAAAAAGTTAATACATATTAATTCCTGATCTCTCAATATTTCTCCCTTTAGCTCCGTCTATGAAGTGAACAGGGTGATTGGACATAGAGAAATTCCACGGAATGGAGAAGGGAGAGAGACCCCTAGTCTGAGGGTGGGAGAAGACATGTATACAAATGGAGATGCTTCGTTGGAGAGAAGAGAGGCATCCATATGTGCTCACAGCAAATGAAGATTTGAGGGCCTGGAGGGTGAGGCCCAGGAATGGCCTCAATAGTGAAAGGATAGGGCGTGTTACAGTGGAGCCATTTCCACAGAGGACAGCAACTGCTAGAGCAGGGTCCTGGGGACACTGAGAAACCCATCACTTGCCCTTGTGTGTGAATGTCTCCAGCTTGCTGTTTTACATGCCAGGAAACAACACAATAGCCACTTGACAGTGGAAACTTGCTGTTAGTGAACTACCAGTTCTGAGAAAATCGAGAAAGCGTAAAGCCCAGTTCCTGTCCTAGTCTGACAGGTGGTTTCCTGTGCATTTTGTAATCTTACTTGCTTTATGAGAACTGATATAAATAGCCTCTCAACTTTAGGTGCAAACTCTAACTTTAAGACAAGGAGAACTGAAGCTCAGAGAGCGGAGAAGAGTGCATTTGTGTTTCCTTGGTGCCAGGCAACATGGTGGGCATTCAGCTTTCCCCTGTTTGATCATCAACTTCCTTTGTGAGATGGGTGTTCTTATTTCTGTTATACAACAAAGGAAGTGGAAGAACCCTCAGAGGGAGTTACTTGTTCAGTCATAAAAGTAGTTTCCTCTGGTAATGTTTCACCAACTTCCTTTCATGAGTTGAATAGTGAGGTCAGTATAACTTAATTATGACAGTTTTTGCTTCTCAAAGGACTCCAGACATCTGCATAACCTGTTGCCCTTTCACAGAACGTAGGAGTTAAAGTGGTTTACTTCAAGTTGTGAGGTGACTGAGAGATAATGAAATCTATTATAGAACAGTGAATATTAATATATAACCAAGTTGGCCTTGAGCAGCATCCTCTTGGGGAAGCCCCTCAGGGAACGGTTGTCTTTATCTGTGCTGGGTGCACATAGTGATTTCAGTTGCTGAAATCCCAGGTTCAATCTTCAGCATGAAAATTGTTCATTCTAAGTGTATTCCTATCTAGGAATAGCTTTACAGGTATAGTCATAGAAAGGCAAAGTGAAACAATTTTCTATTTTTCCATAAATATCTGTAGGATTTTTTTTTTCTTTGAGGCAGGGACTCACTTCGTCACTCAGATTGGAGTGCAGTGGCACGACCACCGCTAACTGCAGTCTCCACCTCCTAGGCTCAAGTGACCCTCCCACTTCAGCCTCCTGAGTAGCAGAGACTATGGACGCTTTCTACCAAGCCCGGCTAACTTTTTAATTTGTTGTAGTGATGGGGCTTCCTATATTGCTCAGGCTGGTCTCAAACTCATGCCCTCAAGCTGGTCTCAAACATCGGCCTCTAAAGTGCTGGGATTATAGGCATGAACCATTGTGCCTGTCCTAGGGATTATTGACAGAAAAGGAAAGGTGTTCATTTTTGTAGGAAACATAGACTTCATTCCTTGAAACCTATGAATTTTTTATGTTGTTAGGTTGACTGTCTTATGAATCCTAGTTTGAATGCCCAGATGATTTTTACATCTTTTTTAAACCATTCCCCAGTATTGTGCTATAGTACTTCCCTTTCAAGTTAGAAATATGGCACAGATACCAAGATGGTAAGAAATATCTGAAGTTTCCAAGTCTGTGTTGTGGCTTAGCATTTTCTGAAAGAGTGCTAGAAATAGGATATGAGCAGCCATATATGTAATTTATATTTCTTATAGCCATATAAAAAAGTATAAAGAATCAAGTGAAGTACTAATAACTTTAACCCCATATTTCCAAAATGTTAATACTATCATTTCAACATACAATCCATACTAAAAAAAATTTTTGCTGGGCATGGTGGCTCATGCCTGTAATCACAGCACTTTGAGAGGCTGAGGTGGGAGAATCACTTGAGCCCAGGATTTTGAGACCAACTTGGGCAACACAGGAGATCCTGTCAGTATAGGAAAAAAAATAGCTGGGCATGGTGGAACACACTTGTGGTCCCAGCTGCAGACTCGTTCCACTGTGCTCCAGCCTGAGTGACAGAACAACACTGCCTCAAGAAACTGAGATATTTCTACAATTTTTTTTGTACTAAGCCTTTGAAATCCAGTATGTGTTTTACACTAACAGCCCATCTGAATTCACACTAGCCATGCTTCAGATGCTCAGCAACTACATATGGCTAATACAGGCTGATGTCCCAAATCCAAAGTATGAAATGCTCTAAAATCCAAAACTTTTTGAGCACTGTCTTGATGTTACAAGTGGGAATTGCCACGCAAAAGTACTTAACACAAAATTTGTTTCATGCACAGAAATTTTTAAAATACTGTATAAAATTTGCCTTTCAGGCTATGTATCCAAGATATATGTGAAACCAATTTTGTGCTTAGACTGGTGTCCCATCCCAAGGTCTCAAGTATATATAAATATTCCAAAGCCTGAAGACAACCTGAAATCAAACACCTCTGGGCCCAAGCATTTTAGATAAAGGATACCCAGCCATTTCAGACAGCTTAGTTGTATAAAGCAGCTGAAGTGTTAGTCATGGTGCTTCCATAGCTGCATTTATGAAACATTTTTCTTTATTGTGGGACTCCTGGAAGGTTTAATATGCCAGTTTTCATTGTGACCCTAGTTGGTGAGGGTGGGTAGGTAGCACTTCCTAAACTGTTTAGGTGGTGTGGCCTTTTCAGCCCTAGCACAGTCCCTTACCCAGTTCTTACCTCCGGCTTCCTAGGAGCGTTCACTAAACAAGTTTCTACAGAAACTTTGGGAAACATGGTTCAATGAATTTCCTTCCTCTGCTTTTCCCTCCCCTCCTGTCCCCTAGTGTGAAGGAAAACCTGGAGATAGTCTCCCCTCTTCTGCCCACAGCTACCTTTAAAAGTTTGCTTTAGTATAACACACGGCTTAGGCAGTCTTTCCCACTGTCTATGTTAGAAGGGCACTAAATTACTCTCTGGGCTCCTGAGTCAGTCTTGATCTCAACTTGTTAGCTGACTGTGGAATCATCTGAAATCAGTTTCAGTTCATCTAGACTGGTAAACCTAGAAGGGGAAGGAGAGAATGGTTTTCTCAGTGGAGAAAGCAAAGCAGCATCCCATAGCTAGGGCAAATGGGAAAAGGATGAATGAACACTCTCCACGTGGTGCAATGTAGGGCAAACCAGTGTCTAGATCAGCCTACTCTGGTTGTTCACTGATCACAAAATAAGTGATTCATCCTTTGAGAAGGGTGGTGACCAAGTTCTTGCCCCTTTATTCTTTCTTGGATGTGATATATGAAGTCCGTGTCTTGGAGAGAGGGTACATACACTGAATTCCCCAGTAGATACCATAGTGGGAGGGAGACCCTCTGTGAAGGAGGCAAGTTAGTGGCCTCTGAGGCTCAGATCTTTGGTTCCTCAAAGACAAAAGTATCTTCATTTATCCCCCTTCCTCCGATAAAAGCAAACAAAGATGGTGAAAAGCAAGGGCTTTTTATGATTAATGTTAGTCAGGCAATTCAAACTTGAGGATTTGGCCTCTGCAAATAATCACGTAAGATTAGAGTTGCTACTTCATGCCATTTTTGTTGTTGTTGCTTAAATACAAGGCTCAGTAGGGATGGTGAAAAAATAATGTCTAAAAATGCAAGGAAGAAGGTAAAAAAGAATAAAGCTATTGTAATATTGGGGTTCAGGGTGCCCTCAGCTCCCCTGAGAGGATGTTTCCCCAGGTTCTTGATTGCTTGTCCTCTCAAGAATGAGAGAGGGGACCACGGCGCAGTGTGCAGTAAATGCCGGACTCAAAAGTATTTGTAGAAAAGTGATTTTATTTAAAGAGCGAGAGAAACAGGAGAAGGAGAGAGTAGGAAACAGCTAACTCTCACACTGAGTGAGAGAATCCAGAAAGATGGAATCCAGGAGAGAAAAAGAGCTTCCACACTGAGTGGAAGGGAATAGAGAGAGATGGAGTTTAGGTGGGGAAGACAGACTTCCACGAGAGAGTGTGGAAGGGGACCCCAGAGGGGAAATCCAGGAGAGAGAAAGACGGCTTCCACGAAGACAGTGTTCATGGAAGGGGACCCTAACATGCAGTCTGAAGAGGTGTAGAAGAAGGGGACTTTTAACCTGGGAGACCCCTGGCCAATGAAAGGAGTTCCTTAGAACTTCCGCTGGAGTCATTGAGTTTCTTCTCACGCCTGTGAAATTCAAACAGTTAAATCTCCTGGATGGAGAGAGATGGGAGGGGGACATGGCGCTGGGAAGTTCTTCCACTTCAAACTATGTCCCCCTGTGGACCTGGAAAGAGTACACATTCCCTCACTATGATTAAGATAGCTGGGTCTGTGCTGACAGCCCCTCTCGCTCCCTGTCTTAGAGCTACCAGTGTGCTTTTCTCTGAGGAGTGCAGGCTTTAGTGTATTTCCTCTAGACAGAGCTTCTAGGTGATCATCCAAGCACAGCTATCTCTCTCAAAGGAGGGCTAGTCACCCAAAGGGGAAACAGTTATTTCCTATCCTCTTATTCAGCTTGCCAAAACAACTTTGCCTTTTTTTTGTGCTAAAAAAGTAATTAGGAAAAATAAATGTCGTAACTTTTTTGTTAATACTCTGTAAGTTTTCTCTCTCTCACCCCTAGACCAGTGGACTCGAATCTCTGGGGGTGGGTCGCAGGCACTGGTATTTCTGGAAGGTCCTCAGGGGATGCTGGTGCATAGGAAGGGTTGAGATGCCCCGGCCTTAGTCTTTCTCTGTGTAAGCCCAGTCCAGGCTAATACCTCTCCAGGGACCTCTTTCCTTTAGCTGCCTCCTTGCTCTTCACGAATGCTGCTCTCTTTTCTGTTGTGTCCTCTCTTCTCTAAATATCTGAATTCTGCTCGGTCCAGTTCCTCACTTTGGAACCTTCCTTGCAATCCAGCCTCTTCTAGCGTTTCTTCTGTGAGCCTGGCTGTCAAAGATGCCCCCTGGCACTTAGTCCTTGTGCTGTGAGGGACTCATACAGATCTTGCCTCCTAACTAGAGAGTAAGCTCTTCTTAAATGACAGGTGCCATTTTCCTCATTTTTGTAGGCTTTTTAGCCCTAGGGACAACGGCTTACCAAGTTGTTGATTTTGTGTATATTAAGTTTAAAGCAAAGTGAGAATTTAAGTGTTATCAAAAAGTAACCTAAATTCTTGGGACATTCTGAACCCACAGTAGAAGGCAGGGACTGTTGTTTAGAAACCTGGATATGCTAGATCTCAAAACAGGAATCTGCGTCAATCTCTCATGCAATTACAGTCACTTTTCTCTCTCTCTTTTTCTTTCTGTTGAGCTATATATAGCAGAGGCCAGTAGTAGATATAATATTGTATTTAAGAAAAAAAAAAACAAACTGAGGCGTGGTCTCAAAGAAGCTGATGGTCTACTGAATTTTCTTCTATATGTGATTTTTGCTGGTCTTTGGTAATGTCCGGACTTACTGAATTGAGTCACTTTTTTCTTACGGTTGCTCGTAGGCTATATATGGGTATAGTGACCATATTTTCTGAGCTCCTGAAGGAACATGTGGGTGGATAACCTTCGTGTCCCTGTGAGAACAGTGGAATGCATTTGTAATTGGGGCTGCTGTATAAATTGAGGCCAAAGTGTGGGGCCAGCTCAGCGCTCTGTCAGCTCTGAGGAGCTTGATCTCTCATTGGTAAGATTCCCTTTTAGACATGGTATAAATAGTGCAAATACCATATTACCTGCCATTTACTGAGCCTCTACTGAATGTCAGGTACTCTGTTGTAGCGGCTTTATGTGTATTCTCTTCTAATCCTCCATCACAACCCCCCCATGTTAGACCATTGTACAAATATGAAAACTAAGGCTTGAAAGTTGTAACTTGACTACAGTTCCACATATAGCCGTGGAAGTCGTGTGTTTGGGAGAGAAGTGAGTGTGAAAGTTGTAAAGGGTGCGTGTGCCTGAATTCCCATAAATGCTTTCTTGTGCACCACCTCTGCTCTTGGCACTGTTCAAAGTCCGACATTGCTCTGGGAAGTCTCAGAACAGTAGTACCTGTGAGTGGTAATTTACTGTGTCCTAGAGTTAGCCAGTGAGACAAAAATGTCACCTTGCTTTCCACGTATGTGGCCGCTGTCCCTCTGGTTGTCTGTATTGACGGTGCGAGGGGAAGCTTCTGTACAGGGAGAGCCATGCTGTTCTGAGGGACCCATATTAAATCCCTGGATACAGGGCCTGAGGTTTCTTGATTCAGCTGGGCTCAAAATAAACCTTCTCCCACATTTTGCATCCTCTCAGTATGTTGTGTTTTTTTTTTTTTTGTTTGTTTGTTTTTTTGCCCCTTAGGCTTCTGGCTAGGCCACTTCCACAGGTTTTATGGTGAGAAGTTTTCCACTGTGATTTGGAAGAAGAGAAGCAAAGTCATTTCTAAGAATCAAAGTTTATTTATGGTATTAGAACCCTTAAGTTTTCTTGAGAAATGCAGAACTCTGGAGACAGAATTGCAAGATGTGGCTCAAGGGTCTGAATGTCTCAGTCCAGGTAAACAGCAGTAGGAAGTAGCACCCTTTGGGCATTTCAATGCTAAATTTGTTGCCTTGCTCTTTGCCCCTCCCAGGAGAAGACAATCACTGTCTTCAGTGACCTGAGGAACATGTGGGTAGGGAGCATAAGCAGTGAGTGTAAAATGGGAATGAGATTTTTATAAAAGGAAGAACAAAGTGCCAGGAGGTTTTGTTCTCAGACCAAACCAAGAGTTGGGCTGCTATTTCTTGTGACCCAGTAATGAGACGCAGATGAACTGGGGAGGAAGAGAGTTTTTATTTCTACAACTGGTTATAGGGAGAAGGCCCAAAAATTATCACCAGACCAACTCAAAATTGAAAAGTTTTCCATAGCTTATATGCCTTCTAAGCTATGTGTCTACATGTAAGTGTATATTCATCTAAACACATAAGTGATTAACTTCTTTTAATCTATCACTAAGGTCTGAGTCCTGAAGACCTCCTTCTGGAGCCTTTGTAAGTTTACTTAATCTAAATGAGTCTAGGTGCTGGGGTGATTACCTTTATCTTATCTCTTGCTAAATCATAAAGATCTGGGGAGTTCCTTTTGACCCCAATAAACTTGGTTGTGGAGGCCTGGGGAGTTGCCTGAATCCTAAAAGCATCCTCTTAAGAATTATTTCTTTATCTTGTCATGCTTCAAGGCCCAGGAAAAGTCTAGGCAAAACTCTTGGTGGGCTCTTTGTTACAATCCAGACTTTTGTATAGGGGCACCAGCTCAATCGGCTTTTAATGTTTGACCTAGCTACTCAGTCAGTGAGACAGTTGAAATGGAGGCCTGCATTAGTGAGACCTGGCCTGCCACAGTATGGAGGAAGGGGTAATGCTGGTGGGGGCATCAATCTGGAGGGTTTCTGAGTCTTGGACCTGGAAGGAGGAGTAGGATTTTTTGGCAGGCAGAAGTGACAGGGAGTCCCAAGCAGTGGGTTCTGCTTGAGTTCTAAGGGGTGGAAGCAGGAAATGGCAAGGGAACTAAGTGTTCCCTTGTGATTGGATACCCAGGACTTGGAAGGCTGGGCTGGATAAGGAGCCTGTAGTGATGTGTTGAAGATTTGAAATTTCTTCTGGAAGCTTAAGTGTGCATGTATGTATTATTCTATTCAGCTTTTTTTTTTTTTTTTTAACACCAACTCTTTATTAACAAAATGAATTACATTTTTAATACCAAAAAGAGTAGTTTTGCCACATGAATAAAAGGTAGAATATATAAATAATGGGTGAGGATATCTGTATCCTTCTATATAAGGCCAGTAAGAAAATCCCAACAATTAAGACTAATTTTTCAATGGTTTGTTAATCACAAAACAATTAAACAACTATGTAAAAATTAAGACTATCTGCATATTGGAAGTACATTTCAGTTCACACATGCATTCAACACATTTTAAAGTGGATAGAGAAAATTTTATTAACTGGCTGAGGAAAAAAAAAAACCTACATATTAAACTTACATATTCTTGCTTAAGGAGTACTAATATTCTTGCTTAAGGAGTACTCACCTCAGTGTTTCTTTGCAGAAGCAGTGGAAATCCTTGATTCAATTATTAACAATGTGCATACTGCATCCCGGAAAATGTACTAGGTGCTGTATAACATATCTTTTCTGGGGCATAGGTACTGCAGGGAAGATAGAAAAGCATTAAACAAATGCTTGTTCCTCTTCCAGCTTTAGTCACGCTGGCCTCCTTTTTGTTCTTCCAACTTGTCTTAGTCTGTGCTGCTATAACAAAATACCACAGATTGGGTAATTTATAAAGAACAGAAATTTATTTTCTCACAGCTTTGAAGGCTGGAAGTCAAGATCAAGGCATCAGCAGGTTTGGCATCTGGTGAGGGCTGTTGTGCTTCCAAGATAGCGTCTTGTTGCTGTGTCCTCTGGAGGTGAGGAATGATGTGTCCTCACATGGTTGAAGGGGATGAAATGACAGGAGAGCACTCCCTTCGCCCCCAAGCTCTTTTATAAGGGTGTTAATTCTATCTATGAGGGCAGAACGCTGATGACTTAATTCCCTCCCAAAGTTCACACTTCTTAATACTTTGCTTTGGGGATTAAATTTCAACATGAATTTTGGAGGGCCACCATTATTCAAAGCATAGTACAATTCATTAAGGTTATTCCTGCTTCAGGGCATTTGCACTTGCTGCACTGTCCTGTCAACAGTAACTTTCTCTCCCAGATCCTTACATGTCTCATTCCTTTTTCTTACAAAGGCCCTTGCTTAGAAGTTACATTCTTGGGGATTTCCTTGACCTTGCTTTTTTAAAACAGCCTCCTCTACCCCCTGTCTTCACCCTGGCCACTGTTAATCTACCCAGTTTTATTTTTTCCTACCACTTAGCATGCAGAAAGAGTAGAGAATGAATGTTTATGCTGAAGTGTGACCAGGACGGGAGGAAGGCTTTTCTCATGTTGAAAGAATGAGAATCTCATGATTCCCTCATGAGGAAGAGATTCAACATAGGGGTAAGAATACAGATAATAAATGGAGCCAGGGCAAGGGCACAGGATTGGCAGAGAATTAGGTCACTTTTTTTGTCCTTTTCAGGCTGGAAGGGAGATTAGAGAAGAGGAACATTTATCTCCTTAGCATCTTGTTTTGTAGGATATTGATATGGCTTGGCTCTGTGTCCCTACACAAATCTCATGTTGAATTGTAATCCCCACGTTTTGAAGGAGGGACCTGCTGGGAGGTGATTGGATCATGGGGGCAGTTAGGACCATAGTTCTCATGGCATCCGATGGGTTAAATGTGTGGCAGCTCACCACTCACTTGCTCTCCCCTGCCACCATGTGCCTTGTGTCCCCTTCACGTTCCACCATGTTTTTAAGTTTCCTCAGGGCTCCCCAGTCATGTGAAATTGAGAGGCAATTAAACCTCTTTTCTTTGTAAATTACTCAGTCTCAGGTAGTTCTTATTTATAGCAGTGTGAGAATAGACTAATACAGAAAATTGGTTCCAGGAGTGGGATACTGCTTTAAGGATACCTGAAAATGTGGAAGCAGCTTTGGAACTGAGTAACAGGCAGAGGTCAGAACAGTTTGGAGGGCTTATAAGAAGACAGGAAGATGTGGGAAAATTTTGAACTTCTAGAGACTTGCTGAACTGAATGGTTTTGACCAAAATGCTGATAGTGATATGGACAGTGAAGTCCAGGCTAAGGTGGTCTCAGATAGAGATAAGGAACTTATTGGGAAATGGAGTAAAGGTCACTCTTGCTATACTTTAGCAAAGAGACTGGTGGCATTTTCCCCCTTTCCTAGAGACCTATGGAACTTTGAACTTGAGATAGGTGATTTAGGGTATTGGCTGGAAGAAATTTCTAAGCAGCAAAACATTCAAGATGGGGCCTGGCTACTCCTTACAGTGTGCAGTCATATGTGTTCACAAATAGATGATCAGAAATTGGAACTAGTGTTTAAAAGGGAAGCAGAGCATAAATGTTTGGGAAATTTGCAGCCTGGCCATGCAATAGAAAAGAAAAACCCATTTTCTGGGGAGAAATTCAAGCCAGCTACAGAAATTTGCTTGAGAGGAGCTGAATGTTAATATCTAAGACAATGGGGAATATGTCTCCAGGGGGAATTTCAGAGATCTTCACAGCAGACCCCACATTACAGGACCAGAGGCCTACAAGGGAAAAATGTTTTTGTGGGTCAGGCCTTGGGCCATGGTGCCCTGTGTCCCAGCTGGTCCAGCTCCAGCTGTGGCTAAAAGGGCCAAGATATAGCTTGAGCTGTTGCTTCAGAGGGTGCAGGCCCCAAACCATTGTGGCTTCCATGTGGTGTTGGGTCTGTGGGTGTGCAGGAGGCAAGAGTTTGGGAGCCTCTGCCTAGATTTCAGAGGATGTATGGAAATGCCTGGATGTCCACGCAGAAGTCTGCTGCAAGGGGGAGCCCTCATGGATTGTATTGTAAGCCTGGAAAAGCATCAGACACTCAGCACCAGCCTGCAAAAGCAGCTGTGGGGGCTCTACCCTGCAGAACCACAGGGGAAGAGCTGCTTAAGCCTTAGGAGCCCACTCCTTGCATTAGTGTGGCCTGGATGTGAAAAACAGAGCCGAAGGAGATTATTTTGGACCTTTAAGATTTAATGACTGCCCCGCTGAGTTTCAGACTTGCATTGGGCCTATAGCCCCTTTGTTTGGCTGATTTCTCCCTTTGGAATGGGTCTGTTTACCCAATGGCTCTACCCCCATTGTATCTTGCAAATAACTAGTTTTTGATTTTACAGGCTCATAGGCAGAAGGGACTTGCTTGTCTCAGATGAGACTTTGGACTTGGACTTTTGAGTTCATGCTGGAATGAGTTTAAGACTTTGGGGGACTGTTTGGAAGGCATGATTGGTTTTGAAATGTGAGAAGTACATGAGGTTTTGGAGGGCCCAGGGGCAGAATGATATGGTTTGGCTGTGTCCCTACCAAAATACCATGTCAAATTGTAGTCCCCACGTGTTGAGGGTCCCGGAGGGAGGTGATTGGGTCATGGGGGCAGTTTGTAATGGTTTAGCACCATCACCCTCATGCTGTCTCATGAGCAAGTTCTCATGAGATCAGGTGATTTAAATGTGTGTGGCGGTTCTCTCCTCTCATGTTCATTCTCTCTGTCTCTCTCTGTCTCTCTTTTCCTCTGTCTCCCTTTCTCTTTCCCTCTCTCTTCCACACTCTTGCACCCACTCCTGCTGCCATGTAATACCTGGCTTGCTTCTGTAAGCTTTATTGCCGATGTAAAATGAGGAAACTGAGGCAAGTATTGAGAAAATGAGAAGCTAATTTATTTAGCTCCTGAGCGAGGTTCTGTGGTCCAGGAAGGGGCCAAAGAAGTTGTGCCCGGCTGTTTAGGTCATGGGATTTTATGGGAAGGGAAGGTGATTGATTGGCTATTGGGTAAACAAAGCAAAGGCAATTTTATTGGCTGTCAGGAAGCAGGAAGTGCCTGAAACTAGTTGCTATTGGTAGGCGGGCAGGACTTTGGGTAAGTGGGTCTTGATTGGCTGTTGGGGAAACAAAGTGAAGGCAATCCTATTGGCTATTAAGAAGCAGGAAATGCCTGGAGCTAGTGGTTATGGGTAGGTGGGCGGGACCTTGGGCCTTGATTGACTGTTGGGGAAACAAAGTGAAGACAATTTTATTGGCTATTAAGAAGCAGGAAATGCCTGGAGCTAGTGGTTATGGGTAGTTGGGCGGAACCTTGGGTAAGCAGGCCTTCCTGGGGCATACAGAGCAGACTGCTACCGGGCAGGGTCTGATGGGCCTGCTTTTAAAAAATTTTCCTGCAGGGTTTATTAACAGTGGGCTGGGGGTTGAATGCATAATTTAGTCCTGAATGTGGGCTTGGGTCTGGCATACGGAGGCGGGTGCGGGGAAGCCGTGCGGCAAGGCCAGATAACGAGCTTGGGTGATGATGCAGTTATCAGGCGCGGAGAGAGATGGATGTGTCCGTTTAACCCTCTGTGAGGCAGCCGGCCTTACATTTTGACCTTTTGTATGGTACAGGACGCCGATGTTTTCTGGCTACTTCCTGCTGAACAGGGGTGGAGTGGGGGGGTGGGTCAGTTGGCCGGTGCCTCGGTTGTGAGTTGGATGTAGGGGTGAAGCAGCGTTTGATTTACAGCTACCTTGGAAATTTCCCTTATGCAAGCTTGTAAAAACCTGAGAAAGAAAGGGGCTAGCATTAGCAAAAGACAAATTACGATAATGGGAGTGATGATAGGGGTTAGCCAGGTAAGTATGG
>NW_016107341.1:45414-112930 GCF_001604975.1 Cebus imitator
GAGTAGCTGGGATTACAGGCACCCGCCACCATGCCCAGCTAATTTTTTGCAGTTTTAGTAGAGACGGGGTTTCACCATGTTGACCAGGATGGTCTTGATCTCTTGACCTTGTGATCCACCCGCCTCGGCCTCCCAAAGTGCTGGGATTACAGGCGTGAGCCACCGTGCCCGGCCGCAAAATTAGTTTTAAAAAGCTCATCCAGGAAGCACATATAGGAACTGCATGTTTTGAGCCCTTGGAGGACTAGACCTCCAGAGAGAGAAACTGAGACACGTAAGAGGGCAGCAACAATTCAGTGTGACACACTGTAGAGCCCCACCCAGAATCAGAATGTTTTGATCCACTACACTAAACCCTAGGCCACGGCTCAGTTCCTCCTTTTAGGAAAAAGTGTTGGGAACAAATTTTCTAAGAATATGGGAAAACGAGGAGAACGATGCCTCTGATGCACCTCCTTTGGTTTTATGGGGCCTCTACTTGCAAGTGGTTACATAAATGGAAGGGCATGCCAAGTTTTCTAGTACTCCAGCTGGTTACACATTAGGTCTATTCTTGTGCACATTTTAAACCGATGGGCAAATTACATCAGGGAAAATTCAGAACCTAAAGTTCAACCTGCAACTCTAAAGATTCTAAGTTCTCTATCTACCTCTCTACTTTCTTTCCCATCTGCTTCGTCTGCTATTATTAGCACATTTCTACTGAGATAAAACCCACTGTTTGCATCCAGCCAAAAAGATGTTATTGTTTTTGCAGACTGGTAAGTTTGTATTAATATCTCATGGAGAAAATTTTGAAGTGAAAGCTATGTGATCTTTATATGACTGTGTGTGTTTATGTGTACAAACATGTATTTTTTCATGTGTTTTTGGCCAAAAGGTACTACATTGGCTTAAAGTTGAATGGGTACTCATACATTAAATAATAAGCCCAAATGCTTTTCAAGTTCATGTGACAAGTAAAATCTTTTATAAATAAGCTGGCTTTAAAATTATTGGTAAAGTAATTGTAAGGTTTATTGCCAATGTAAAATGAGGAAACTGAGGCAAGTATGAGAAAATGAGAAGCCAATTTATTCAGCTCCTGGGCGAGGATCTGTGGTCCAGGAAGGGGCCAAAGAAGTCACGCCCGGCTGTTTAGGTCATGGGGTTTTATGGGAAGGGAAGGCAATTGATTGGCTATTAAGAAGCAGGAAATACCTGGAGCTAGTGGTCATGGGTAGGCGGCAGGACCTTGGGTAAGCGGGCCTTCCGGGGGCATACAGAGCAGACTGCTACCAGGCAGGGTCTGATGGGGCTTCTTTTAAAAAATTTTCCTGCAGGGTTTATCAACAGCGGGCTGGGGTTGAATGCATAATTTAGTGCTGAATGTGGGCTTGGGTCTGGTATGTGGAGGCAGGCGCGGGGAAGCCCTGCGGCCAGGCCAGATAACAAGCTTGGGTGATGACGCAATTACCAGGCGCGGAGAGAGATGGATGTGTCTGTTTAACCCTCTGCGAGGCAGCGTGCCTTACATTCCAACCTTTTGTATGACATAGGACGCCGCTTCTTTCTGGTTACTTCCTGCTGAACAGGGGCGGAATGGAGAGGGGGTCAGCGGCTGGTGCCTCGGTTGTGAGTTGGACGTAGGGTTGAAACAGTATTTGATTTACAGCTACCCTGGAAATTTCCCTCATGTGAGTTTGTAAAAACCTGAGAAAGAAAGGGGCTAGTATTAGCAAAAGACAAATTACGATAATGGGAGTGATGATAGGGGTTAGCCAGGTAAGTATGAGGGACTGCTACCAGTTAAGAGAAGAGGCTGGTACGCTTTGTCCTTTTTGGAGGTCTTTTTGAAGATGATAGAGAGTGTTGACATTTTCCTCCCCTAGACCGGTTTTATTAAGGTGATAACAACAATTGTTTCTGGAGAAATAAGCAGGTACCTCCTTTTTTATGCTGTTAACAGGTTTAGGACCCACCAATTTTGGAGAGTTACTTGAGCCAGTGACGTGATTTGTTGTTGGAGGGATACTAGAGAGGCAGCTGATGCTTTAATGGCTATCTGGAGTTTGTTTTCTAGTTGAGGGGCTGAAGTGACGCTGTAACTTAGAGCGCCACTCCCTACTCCTACAGCTGGTAGAGAGGAAGCTGGGAGAGGCCGACCATTATTGGGAGGAAGATTAGTTAAGCCCTCCTGAGGTTTAGTAAGTGTATTTATGAGTTTAGGACAGGAATGGCTGGGGAGGGAGAGTGGAGCAGAACAGGAAGCAGAATAGCCGGGTTGAGTGGGGAAGTAGGATGGAGGCTGACTGAAGGATTTTTAATAAAGAGTAGATGAAACTTTTGTAGATGAGAGGGCCCTAGGTGAGTGAGAGATTTGTGTGAGAGAAGGTTAGTTAGCTGATGAGGTGAGAACACTGAAATCGACTGGCTGAAGGTAATTTTTAGGGGTTGCAGGCAAGGCTGCCACCCCTTGACTTTGGGGTTAAACTGGACAAATAGGCTACAGGACGATATGTGGGGTTTTAAAAGCTTGCTTTACAACCCCTGGATGGGAGAGGGCTTAAGGAGTGAGAGAATGGGTGCCCCTCGAGGTTACAGGCTAAGGAAGGAGTCTGGTTGGGTCAGGAGGGCTTTTCATTAATTCCCATAAGTGACACCTGGGAAGGTATGCTAGTTCCTGAGGAGGAAGGCAATACAGAACAGGTAGCCCCTGTATTTGCCAAGAAGTAAATGGACTTACCCGCTACCTTGGGCTTGGCAAGGGTGAGAGGGGTCTCCGAGTCTGGGCCACATTAGTTGTCCAGGAGGCTGAGGAGTTTAAACGAAGGGACTGCATCCTTTGGACTGGCTTGACCCTCACATGGAGGTGTGGGGGGTGAGCCTGTAGTCCAGAACGGGCAGTCTACCTTCTAGTGTCTGTTCTGTTTGCAGGTAGGGCAGGGTCCAAGGGCCGGACGCGGACAGGGGCACTGTTGGGCCCAGTGTCCCTCCTGGCTGCATTTGAAACAGGGCCTGGGCGGGACCTTTGAAGCAGTCTGGGCGGGTCTAGAGGGTCCTAAGGGATCCTCTTGGAGGGGCTTTGATAGGCCCTTTGTACCAGACACTTGGTAAGCTGCTGGCCTTAGAGCTGCTACAAGAGCTTGGGTTTGGAGGCTTACCTGTTGCTGTAAATGGGCCTGGTGGGTGGCTTTAGCCTTTTCCTCTCGGCCATTAAAAACTTTAAATGCCAGGTTTACCAGGTCTTGTATGGGAGTTTGGGGACCCTCTTCTGCCTTTTTTAGTTTTTTTCCTAATATCTGGTGCTGACTGGGAGATAAAATGGGCTGCTGGGAGGGTAGTCCCAGCCAAAGAGTTTGGATTTACTTGAGTATGAAGGACCATAGCGTTAGTTAGTTGGTCTAGGAAAGCAGCTGGATTTTTAGTAGGACCTTGGGTTATTTCCCGCAGTTTATTATAATTAACTACCTTTTGGGCTGCATTTTCCATGCCCGCCAGGAGGCACTGTAGCATCTGGTTTCGGTGGCGGTGGCCATTTTGGCCAGTTAGATAGTCCTACTTAGGATTAGCCTCATGGACTGCCAATGCACCCACTGGCATCTGAGGATTAGTGAGATGTACCTGATCAGCGTGTGCCCTGACTGCCACAAGGATGCGGTTATGCTTATCAGGAGTAAGGGTAGAGGACAGGATTACATAAGTGTCATGCTAGGTAAGGTCATATGCCTGAGTGAGATAACGAAATTCCTTGATGTAAGCAGTAGGATTGGCGGAGAATGACCCTAAGCGTTTTTCAAGGGTGGACAGATCAGTAAGGGAGAAAGGAACATGTACTCGGACCACACCCTCTGCTCCGGCCACCTCGTGGAGAGGACAAAGGAGGGAGTTTTTGTTGCTGGGAGTGCTGTGTGAGTGAGTGTGAGCACTAACAGGAGAGGCTATGTTAGAACTTGGAGGATGAGGAGCAGGAGGGGGTTGGGGGTCCAGGTATGGTGGGGGATTAGAGGGTCAAGTGGGGGGTAGGGAGAGTTCCTCAGGCAGATTGGGTTCGGAAAAAGAAGAGGAGGTTGGTGAAGGGGCCGAGGGCAGTGTGGGGACGTTTTTGGCCAGGAGTACTTGGGCAGTACTGCAGGATGAGCAGAGGCCGGGGTGGGAATGAAGATGCCAGAAAGTTTGAATATAGGGAACCTCCGCCCACTTGCCGTTCTTCTGGCAAAAGTTGTCTAAATCTGTTAAAACGTTAAAGTCGAGGGTGCCCTTAGGATGCCACCTGGACTGGTTGTCTAGAGGATACTGTGGCCAAGCTCCAGAGGACAGGAAGAGTAACCTTTTCTTTTTTATAGAAAGACCCAGTCTGGGTAGATTTTGGACTAGGCATCCTAATGGTGACTTGAAGTCTGGGCAGGATTTCTGATTACCCATATTTCATGTTTTTAGTGGCCTAAGGGTGAGAAGTGGACACGGAAAGAAATTATACCCAACACGGGCAGAAAAGCCTTTTTCCTGGAGGGGGTGGCTGAGAGAACCTACAGGCTGCAATGACAATAATGAGAAAGAAAATAAAGACGGACAGGGCTAGAGCTATTTGCCACATGGCAGAATTAGAGAAAGTGAAAGGAGTGGAACTGGGAAGTGGGGTTTTAGTGGTAGAAGAAAAGTAGAAGGAAAAAGGAGAACAGTTATCTTTAGAGGTTGGAACTCAATGAAGGTCTCCTGAAGCCAGTGGTTTGTTACCCACTGTAGAATATCTGTTACCTCAAGGGAAGCAGGCTTGAACCACTGTATATCAGCTAGTAAGAGCCTAACAAAGCTGGCAAATCTACAGTAGAGACAAGACCACATATAGAATTGACAGACAAAGGGTGGATGCCCCCCAGGTGGGAGACCAGTCTGATGCCTTCCCGGCCACGTCCCCTAAGGAATGTTTCAGGGGCGTCTTGGCTAAGCTGTACCCGTATGACCCCCAGGCCTTGTCACCCCAGAACTGTTAGCCCTGAGGTGAATCACTGTTATGCCTTATGACGTCCCCGTGGAACCACAGGTGGAGGCCGACACAAACCCTGTAGCCATTAAGCCGTGGGACTACACATGAACTCACTCACTCACACACACGCTCAGGAATAGAGAGAGAGAGAGAGAAAAAACCAAATGCACCTGTGCGGGAGCTGGCTTGCCAAAGGACAAGTTTGAGATTGAGAGCCAGAGGTCTGATTTTAGTCCTAGGCAGAGCCCAGGCTTGTGAACAGGGTTTCTGATTACCTAAACCTTAGCCACTGCTGCAGAGATGATCAGAAGGGCCACTTAGCGTCCTGGGCCATCCCCCAAACACTGGAGACTACGAGAGGGCTCAGGAAGGTGGGGACGTCTCCTTCAGATTCCTGGCCCTGAGTGACCCCTTACAGGGAGAAGACAAGAATGTAGGGACGTCTCCGCTACGCTCAGATCCTCAGAACAAGGCTGGGGCCCTGGGCCCATGGTGAGAGATGAGAAGGAGTCCCTGACCCGGCCACGGTTACAAGCAGGAAGTCCACAGAGCAGGCAGTGGGAAAAGTTATGGGCAACAGAAGGTTTACCTCGTGGCAGAGTGGCTTCTGGTCCGGCCTCGGGTGGAGGAGTCAGTTCCCCCCCAGGAGGGGTCTTACAACTCCTCCCGGGTTTTGGCACCAAAATGTAAGGTTTATTGCCGATGTAAAATGAGGAAACTGAGGCAAGTATGAGAAAATGAGAAGCCAATTTATTTAGCTCCTGGGCAAGGCTCTGTGGTCCAGGAAGGGGCCAAAGAAGTTGCGCCTGGCTGTTTAGGTCATGGGGTTTTATGGGAAGGGAAGGCGATTGATTGGCTATTGGGTAAACAAAGCAAAGGCAATTTTATTGGCTGTCAGGAAGCAGGAAGTGCCTGAAACTAGTTGCTGTTGGTAGGCGGGTAGGACTTTGGGTAAGTGGGTCTTGATTGGCTGTTGGGGAAACAAAGTGAAGGCAATCCTATTGGCTATTAAGAAGCAGGAAATGGGCCGGGCGCAGTGGCTCACACCTGTAATCCCAGCACTTTGGGAGGCCGAGGCGGGTGGATCACGAGGTCAAGAGCTCGAGACCATCCTGGTCAACATGGTGAAACCCCGTCTCTACTAAAAATACAAAAAATCAGCTGGGCATGGTGGCGCATGCCTGTAATCCAGCTACTCAGGAGGCTGAGGCAGGAGAATTGCCTGAACCCAGGAGGCGGAGGTTGTGGGGAGCCGAGATTGCGCCATTGCACTCCAGCCTGGGTAACAAGAGTGAAACTGCGTCTCAAAAAAAAAAAAAAAAAAGAAGCAGGAATTGCCTGGAGCTAGTGGTTATGGGTAGGTGGGCGGGACCTTGGGTAAGCGGGCCTTCCTGGGGCATACAGAGCAGACTGCTACCGGGCAGGGTCTGATGGGCCTTCTTTTAAAAAAATTTCCTCAGGGTTTATTAACAGCGGGCTGGGGGTTAAATGCATAATTTATAGTGCTGAATGTGGGCTTGGGTCTGGTATGCAGAGGCGAGTGCGGGGAAGCCATGCGGCAAGGCCAGATAATGAGCTTGGGTAATGACGCAGTTATCAGGCGTGGAGAAAGATGGATGTGTCCGTTTAACCCTCTGTGAGGCAGCCAGCCTTACAGCTTCCCCTTCACCTTCCACTGTGATTGTAAGTTTCCTGAGGTCTCCCAGCCATGTGGAACTGTCATTCAATTAAACCTCGTTTCTTTAAAAATTACCCAGTCTCAGATAGTTCTTTTTAGTAGTATGAGAATGGATTAATACATATCTCTACTGATGTGAAAGTCTTCCAGAGTGGGACTGGGAACCTGAGGAGACCTGAAGCTTCAAACTGCTTTCCAGAGAGAAGCAGGGGCAGTCCACCTAAAGTAAGAGGTCATGGAAATACAATGAAGGCCCAGCTGAGCATAGAAAACATCAATTTGTAGTAAGCGCAGTTATTGTGTTATTTCAACAAATATTGATCATCTCCTCTGCTAGGCATTGTGGTTGGCAGAGTGATACGGCCAGTGCCATCACCCACCCATACAGTGGCACCTTTGTACAGTCAGAAGGTTATTTACACCCTGGGTAGTGGTAGCCCTCACAAACATGTGGCTTGACTTTGTCTGAATTAGAAAAAAGTGCAGTTGCCTCTGGTTGGATGCAGGTTGATCAGGGTGCACAACTTGGAAAGTGTAACATTGGACAGAAATTCAGCCATGTAGCCATACATGGTGAGCCAAAATTCAACAGTGAACAAGGTAGACATGGTCCTTGCCTTCCCAGACCTTCCAAGGTAGAGGAAGAAACAGAGGAGTAAACTGATGTTTGTAGTTAGGGCAGCTTAAAGACTTCAGAGCAAGGATTATTCTGGTGTCTAGAAGTGGTTGGGGGTCTGGGGGTGACCTGGGGCTAGGTGTTCAAAGAAAGCATCAGAACAGATGAACACATCCACTAGGGAATCTTCCATGCATTGCTGAAATTGCTGACTTCATGGTCACTTATTGGTAGGGAGGCTCTCTAGTGGATATGGGTAAAGACCATAGTTAGGGGCCATTGAGGATGGGGAGGGAGGAGGATAGGAGGAAAAGGGATTTGGCATGGCAGGTGCTGAAATACTTGTTGTAACTGAGAAAAGGAAGGGAAATGGTTGGCATGAGACTGCACAGGGACATACACTTTAAAAAGAAGATATTACTGAAATTGCCATCCCAGCATGGTCTGAGGGGCAGGGAATGCCCTGGCTTCCCACTCTTGCCCAGCCCAGTGAGACCCAGCCGAGTACACAAGGGCATGAGCTCTATTAGGTTGCAGTTTGCTCATGTGGAACAGCTTTCAAAGGTAGCATTGCTGACAGAGGAGGACAATTGCAGGTGTAAAGTCTGACCTGGAAATGGATTGAGCACCTGGTGAGGGATGTGGGTCTATAGGACTCCATGTGTTGCTGTCTGAGGAGAAAGACTTTTGTGTAATCACACAGAAAGTTTAGAAGTAACACCAAAAAGTCTTTTCACACTTTTTGCCCTACCTTCTCCCTAAGAATGTAGAAGGGAATGTTTTCCTGGCATTGCCCATCCAGAATTTTGCTTTTCTGCAAAGAGCTTTCTCTGTTTTGCCTTGCCCCTCTCTGGGAATGTTGGGAGCATTGCCAAAGGATGAATTTGTCAGCTGGAGTTCAGAGTTGTGATGCCTTAGAAATCAGTCCTTGGTTCTGCTCTAGCAGAAAGTAACTGGGCTTTTGCTCAGGAAAACCTGGACCTCAGAGAGCCCCATGGTTTACCATTGGTATTTCTTTGGGAACAACAGAGCCTAGCCTGGGAGGCATCTGTTAGGGTGTTGCACCTTTGTGGCTGGCAATTAATGACCTCCTGGTCTGCAGGACCAGGCCACAGCTTCTGTGGTGCTGTTGCATGCCTGTCCTACAGCAGTGAGACACACTCTGTTCCAATAGGCCAGGCCCCGATGAGTGATAAGATGAGATGAATAGTCTCTACTGGTGAGAGACACGCTAAAGAAAAAGCTGTTGGCCACTTCTGCTTTGAGTCTTTCGTTTACTCAACATTCATTGAGTGCCTACAGATGTCACACTGTAGGGAAGGAAAACAAGTGTAGTAGTTTCCACTTATCCACATTTTCACTTTTCTAGGTTTCTGTTACCTATAGTCAGCTATAGTCCAAAAATATTAAATGGAAAATTTCGGAAATAATTTGTCAGTTTTAAATTGTGCACTGTTCTATGTAATATGATTAACCTTCACTCTGTCCTGCTTCTGCTGGGGACATGTATCATCCCTTTATCTAGTGTATCCACACAGTAGATGCTACCTGTCCATTAGTCACTTCGTAGTCATCTTGTTTATCTGATTGACAAAATAGAATATGTATAGGGTTTGGTACTATCTGTGGTTTTGGGCATCCACTGGTGGTCTTGGAGTGTATCCCTCACAGATAAGGGGAGATTACTGTATACTGTCTTTCTCACTGTTAACTAACTGCCAGTCTTAGTGGGGGATACAAGCAATACATTTTGGTATAGTTAAGTGTAAAGACTGAGCAAAGTGATCTGGGTGCTCTGAGACAAAAATGGCTTGCCCTCTGAAGGGAGTGCCCAGAGTGGTGCCCAGAAAGGATTTACAGTGAAGTTGATATTTGTGTTGAGCTGTGAAGGATGATGATACAGTTTGGCTTGGTCCTCACCCAAATCTCATCTTGAGTTGTAGCTTCCATAATCCCAAGTGTTGTGGGAGGGACCCAGTGGGAGATGATTGAATCATGGGGGCAGTTTCCCCCATACTGTTCTTGTAGTGAATAAGTCTCATGAGATCTGATGATTTTATAAGAGGTTTCCCCTTTTGCTTGGCTCTCATTTTTCTCTCTTGCCTGCCACCATGTAAGTCGTGCCTTTTCCCTTCTGCCATTTGGAACTATGAGTCCATTAAATCTCTTTTTCTTTACAAATTATCCAGTCTCGAGTATGTCTTTATCAGCAGCGTGAAAATGGACTAATACAATAAATTGGTACCAGGAGTGGGTTGCTGCTGTAAAGATACCCAAAAATGGGGAAGCAACTTTGGAACTGAGTAACAGGTGGAGGTTGGAACAGTTTGGAGGGCTAAGAAGAAGACAGGAAAATGTGGAAAAGTTTGGAACTTCCTAGAGACTTGGAGGGCTCACAAGACAGGAAGATGTGGGAAAGTTTGCTTCCTAGAGATTTATTGAATGGCTTTGACCAAAATACTGATTGTGATATGGACAATAAGGTTCATGACAAGGTGGTCTCAGATGGAGATGAGGAACTTGTTGGGGACTGGAACAAAGATGACTGGTTATGTTTTAGAAACGAGACTGATGGCATTTTGCCCCAGCCCTAGAGAATTGTGGAACTTTGAACTTGAGAGAGATGGCTTAGGGTATCTGGCAGAAAAATTTCTAAGCAGCAAAGCATTCAAGATGTGACTTAGGTGCTGTTAAAATCATTCAGTTTTAAAAGGGAAACAGAGCATAAAGGTTCAGAAAATTTGCAGCCTGACAATACGGTAGAAGAAAAAACATTTTCTGAGGAGAAATCCAAGTTGGCTGTGGAAATTTGCATAAATAATGAGGAGCCAAATGGTAATTGCGGAGACAATGGGAAAAATGTCTCCAGGGCATATCAGAGACCTTTGAGGCAGCCCCTCCCATCACTTGCCCAGAGGCCTAGGAGGAAAAAATGGTTTTGTGGGCTGGGCCCAGGCCCCCCCCCCCCCCCCCCCATATGCAGCCTAGGAACTTGGTGCTCTGTGTCCTAACAGCTCTAGCCATGGCTAAAAGGGGCCAAGGTACAGCTCAGGCTATGGCTTCAGAGCTGCACGTTGCAGCTTCCATGTTGTGTTGAGGCTGTGGGTGCACAGAAATCAAGAATTGTGGTCTGGGAACCTCTGCCTAGATTTCAGAGGATGTATGAAAATGCCAGGATGTACAGGCAGAAATTGCTGCAGGGCAAGGCCCTCATGGAGAACCTCTGCTAGGGCAGTGCAGAAGGGAAATGTGGGGCTGAAGCCCCCACACAGAGTCCCCAGGGGGCATTGCCTAATGAAGCTGTGAGAAGAAGGCACCATCCTGCAGATGCCAAAATGGTAGATCCACCGAAAGTTTGCACCCTGTGCCTGGAAAAGCCAGCCTGTGAAAGCAGCTGGGAGGGAGGCTGTACCTTGCAAAGCCACAGGGGCAGAGCTGCCCAAGACCATGGGAACCCACCTCTTGCATCAGCATAACCTGGATGTGAGACATGGAGTTGAAGCAGATTATTTTGGAGCTGTAAGAATTGACTGCCCTGCTGGTTTTCAGACTTGCATGGGGCCTGTAGCCCCTTTGTTTTGGCCAGTTTTTCTGATGTGGAATGAGTGTATTTACCCAATGCCCATACCCTCATTGTATGTAGGAAGTAACTAATTTGCTTTTGATTTTATAGGCTTATAGGTGGACTTGTCTCAGATGAGACTTTGGACTGTGGACTTTTGAGTTAATGCTGAAGTGAGTTAAGACTTGGAAGCACTGTTGCAAAGGCATGATTGGTTTTGAAATGTGAGGACATGAGACTTGGGAAAGGTTAGGGGTGAAATGATATGGTTTGGCTGTGTCTCCACCCAAATCTCATCTTGAATTGTAACTTCCATAATTCCCACGTGTTGTAGGAGGGACCTGGTGGGAGATAATTGAATCATGGGGGCAGTTCCCCCCATACTGTTCTCATGGCAGTGAATAAGTCTCACGAGATCTGATGGTTTTACACGAGGTCTCCCCTTTTGCTTGGCTCTCATTTTCTCTCTTGCCTGCCTCCATGTAAGAGCTGCTTATCACCACATGCCATGATTGTGAGGCTGTCCCAGTTATGTGGAACTATGAGTCCTTTAAACCTCTTTTTCTTTATAAACTACCCAGTTTGGGGTATGTCTTTATCTGCAGCATGAAAACTAATACAGATGAGTAGTCAAAATTGGGAGTAGTATTTTAACCACCTAGAGCTTTTTTGGGAACTGTGAGTTGACATTATGCCTTTGGGATTTTTTTATGGACCAATATAAGAAATTACTGTGTATGAATTATCTGCATTTTCTGTGTCCCTAGATGTCTCCCAAATCATGGGACAGATTGTTTTTAAAGCCAGGAGAGTTTTGACTCTTCTAATTATCCAGAATGCCTACTTTTATTAGTGAGAACTTAAAATTTTATTGTACTTCATACTAACATTTGAGTTTAAATGAGAAATGTTTTCTTTAGATAATCTTTTTCTTATTTTTTTTGAGATAGTCTAACTCTGTCTAGGCTGGAGTGCAGTGATGGGATCATTGCTCACTGCAGCCTTGACCTCCTGGGCTCAAGTGATCCTCCCACCTCAGCCTCCCAAGTAGCTGGGACTACAGGCACACGCCATCAAACCCAGATAATTTTCATATTTTTTGTAGATACAAGGTCTCAGTATTTTTTTCACGTTGGTCTTGAATCTCTGAGCTCAAGTGATCCTCTTACCTTGGCCTCCCAAAGTGCTGGGATTATAGGAGTGAGCCACCACGCCTGGCATTTGTAAATTCTTTAACTCTTCTCCCTTCCCCGCCAGATCCCCCAACCCCATTCTCCAAACCCATTTAGAAATGTTGTCTTCCTCTTTTTACCATTGGTTAATTAGGTTAGAGTTTTATTATAGTAGCACATGCCCTTCAAATTCATTTTGGAAGTAGGCAAAACATTGCCATGGAAATGGAAGGCTGAATACAATGTTGCTTGCTATGTTAGCATTCCAAAATGTTTAGAACCAGGATATTCCCAAGGAGCTGAGGAGCTGAGGGCAGAGCTAGCTTTTGGTTATTTCAGATGTTTTTCCAGTTTCCTCCCAGGACTGTCATTACCACCTGATCATTTAAAATGAGTTTGAGGTTCTCTGGTATCAAGTTGCTGGCTGATGACTGACCAGGCAAGTATAGGGGTTCTCTAGTTTTTAATCACTGGGAGATTAGTCCGTCTTCTCTGGCCCAAGTGCAGTCTGGTGATTCAGAACCATAAAGTGTAAGAACTGGAAGCAACCAGCTATCATTTAGCCCAGTCTTCTCATTTGACAGTCAAATGGATTAAGGAATTCTTTTGAGGTCACAAAGCTAGCTAGTGGCAGAATGAGATGAGAACCTTGGTTTCTTGACTGTCAGGAGGTCCATATTTATTAGTTTAAGGACTGTTAGATCTTTTGAACTGCTCATTAAGCTTGCATTTTGCAAAGAGCATTGGATAGGAAGCTTTCTGCCATTACCTAGCTGTGTGACCTTTGGCAAGTCAGTCTTATGGAACCTAGTTACCCATTGGTAAATGGAGATAACGTATTCCTTACTTGCTTTAGAGTTTCTTTCCACCATTCCAGATACAAACCAGTTGCATACACTTCCATCTTTTTCTTCTTCCTCATTTCAAAAGAAGACAAAGACATGAATCCTTCGGGCTCAGGCTAATCTCTTCACTCTGCATTGCAACCTAGCTCTTTTCAGCTGTCATGAAACTTGGTCAGCAATCTCGATTTGTCCCATTGCTTTTTTGTAACAGCAATGCTTTTGTTCTCCCATGGGTCTTTGGGAGAACAAACTCCCATGGGAGTTTCTTTCATGAACCATCCTTCCTTTCCTTTTCATCTGCTAGTCCTTGAGAGTTTTGACTTCTCTAGTATTTGCTTCCTGACTGCCCAAGATAGCTCACTTTCTGTCTTCTTGGTGCCCTCCTGAACTCTCGGTAGTGTAAACTTCTGGAAGGTAGAGATGGTTTTATTCACTTTTGTATTTGTGTCTGAATTACAGTAATGTTTAAATGCATAAATAAATGGCTTATGAGATGATATATATGAAATCTCTATATATACACATGTATGTGTGCATACAGTGTTTATTTTTATGTTCGTGTGTGTATAAATTCAGACTATCTCTTAACCTGTTGCAGAAGATTTGGTCTTTGGGAAGGATATCCTAACTCTGTATCCTGTCCTCTCAGCAGGCAAGGATCCAGGCTAATTGTCATCTGGTCTCCTGTCAAGCTGTCTTATGGAGTGAAAATAAGCAATAGTACAAGGTTTAAAATTATGGTAGGAGAGATGAGTTATGGTAGGTAGAACTGGAGTGAAAATAAAACTAGGGAGGAGACAGAGCTAGTTTCTGTGAGAAATACTGAGTTAATAGAGACTAGCTATAGAAGTAGAAATAATCTGAGTTTGTTTATTCCATTAACAGCAAAGTTTAAATGTAATATTCATTTTTCTTCGTGTACTCTAGTTCTGATTTGGAGCATATGATTCCCCAAACTGTCCTTTGAAGTGTTAACTAGCCATTTAATTATTCTCTATTATCGTCTTTGGAGATTGGGAGCTAGAAGAGCTGCTAAAGCCCTGAAAAATAATCTCTAGCCCCAGGGAAGGAGCTCCACCCTGTGATTTGAACTTAATATTTAAGAATGGCTTATTTTAGACTTAACTTTAGAGCACTGCATCTCCATTTTAAATGTGTACACAAATTACCAGATCTTGTTAAAATGCAGATTCAGATTTAGTTCGTTTCAGTGAGACCTAAGATTCTGCATTTCTAACAGGCTCTCAGGTGAGGCTGATGTGCTGGTTCAGACTACATTTTGAGTAGCAAGTTTAAAAGAGAGAGCATTAGAAGAGGGCTTCTGAAGTTAACTCTGCATAGCTGGATTCTTGGTTATGTTGATGGCAGAAGGTCTTGTCTTGGAGAAAGAAAATACTCTGAGAAACACTTCTGCCGTGTCCTAAATAGTTCATCCCCTCTTGGGAATCCCTGAGGGGATCACTGCATTATAACAACTGATATTCATGAAGATCAGTTGGAATTCTGCTCAGTGAGTGTCTAAAAGGCAGGCAGGAAAGTATTGATTAAAGTTTAGGTATATTTTCATCAGGATGATTAAAATCAGTTATGTGGAGAAATTCAACTACGTGAAACAAAGTCACCTATGAGGAAATATTCATTCTTGAAAGATAAGCATTTCTTGTAGTACTTTGCTAATAGGCTTTTTGAGGTGTCGTCTGCCACTTGCCATCTTTGTCTAGACCAGCACTAGCATTCTAGGTTTTCTTTGGGTGAGAACTATAAATGGGGAAAAGAGGCCTGGCATTGAATCCTGTCTTTATTAGTTAGTGGTATTGAGACCTTGGGCAAGTTCTGTTTCCCTGAGCCTGTTTTGCCGCCTGTGAAATAGTCATATTGCCATTTCATCCCAGAATTTTTAAGTAGAGTATTGGTGAATGCTCTTGGCATAGTTACAATCCTTTTACCATTATTTTCCTCCTACTTTGATCCTAGTAGGCAATTTGCTGTATGCCATTTGGCAATTAGTGATTTATTGACTTGGCTTTTATTGGTGGGAGGGCTGTTGTGGTGTGCAGTTTTTTGTTTTGGAAATTCCTGGAGCTCAGAGAGAGAAGCCAGATATTCTTTCTTCTCACAAACAGTGGGGCTCCCACAGATTTTGTCTCTATACACATTTTGTGTTAAACACACACTTATTCATGCCGTGTGGGAAACAGTTAACGTGATTGGTGACTTGTCCCTGGGTCCCTTTCCTAACAAGTGATCCTAATTTCAGGCTCCTGTGTGCTGTGTAGGCTTCTCTGGCTGAGGTGATGGTAAGATCTGTTCTGAATCCTCTGGAGTTAGGAGTTTAGTTTCTTTTGTTCTGTAACCTTTCAGTTGCAGTGGTCTTGGAGAATTGTGGTTTGTCCTTGGTTAAATCACACACACCCAATACGTGGCTTTCTTACACACTTTCCCTCCCAATTATGCCTGACTCTTTAACTTCTTTGGATTCTTAACTCTAAAAGCGGACAACTTGGAAAAGAGAATTCAGTTGCTGCTCTGTGATTGTTCCTGTGTCCGTCCCATCTCTGAGGCTTTGTTTATTGGCAGCCTACCTTCCATATCCTGCTATTTGCTCAGATCTTGTCAAAACAATGTAGCAGACGACTGATTTGTTAACGACTCAGCTTTGACTTCTCAGAAATAAGATTGTGTATCATTCTCATTGATCATAAAGTAGTGTTTCCTAATTAGGTCTTAAACTCTAACTTTAATCTGTAGTTCTGCAACCTATTCTACTTTACCTTTTTAATAGTACCTGAAACTACTTCTAACCAGTGACCTGGATTTAGGAATCTCTAGTTTCAAAATTGCTTCTAACTTGCTATGTGTCTTTTCGCAAATAATTTAACCACACTGGGCCTAAATTTAACCTGTAAAATTAGGATTGGATCAGTTTTTCAAATACTTATTTATTGTTGTTGAGGTGGGGATGGGAATGACAAGAAAGCTCAGTGGGTGGGTTCTTCATTCAGTCAAAATATACTGAAGGCTTTCACTATTAAATAACTTGGAAAAACGATTGGACTGGATGGTCTTTTAAGATTCCAAGGGCCAAGTCTTGGCACTGTGGGATCCATCCCTTTTAACCATAGCATCTACTTTTAGATTAGACAAGGATACCTAAGCTGTATTACAAATATAGTTCCAAATGCTACTCACCATCTAGTCTGGTTCCTGATACTTTGTCAGAGTCTTGCTCTGTCGCCAGGCTGGAGTGCAGTGGCGCAATCTTGGCTCACTGCAACCTCTGCTTCCTGGGTTCAAGCGATTCTTCTGCCTCAGCCTCCCAAGTAGCTGGGACTACCATGTCCAGCTAATTTTTGTATTCTTAGTAGAGATGGGGTTTCACCATGTTAGCCAGGATGGTCTCAATCTTCTGACCTCATGATCTGCCCACCTTGGCCTCCCAAAGTGCTAGGATTACAGGTGTGAGCCACTGCCCCTGGCATGGCTCCTGATACTTTTAACCGATGCTCTGGCCTGGCCATTCCCACGGTGCCTGTCCTTCTCCTTTGGCTCATACTATTTTCAGCAGCACATGCATTATTTGTAAGCCTCCCTTCCCCATTCCATACTACCCAATCAAGGCTCTAGTGTAAATGTCCTCTCTTTTCTTCCCTAGTTGGCCTTTTCCCAAAGTACATTTTCCACTCTTATGACTTAGTACGCTTTGCTTTGGTAGTTTTATGTGTAAAGCTCAGAAAAGGGCTGGACCTTGGGTTTCTTTAAACCACCCTAATGCCTTGCCTTTTACTATACTGAAGGTGACATGGATTCAAGCACATATGGCTTAAAAACTCTTTTCTCTTTCAGGATCGAATAATCAATTTAGTTGTTGGCAGTTTAACATCCTTACTGATTCTAGTAAGTATCTTTGTTTTGTGCCTCACCCAGGCTCTTAGCCAAAGTATTAAAAACTCGAGTATTAATTATGGTTAACTTCCCCCCACAAAAAAATACTTAAAAGGGGCTAGGGCATGAGCATAAGTGTTCCAGTCATAGTTAAATAAGTGCGTTTAATTTTATTGTCACAAAATTGCAACCGTGAACTGGAGTAGCCAGTTTAATTTTCACACCCTCTCCCCACTGGTTGAATATGTGAAATACCGCAAGTCAGATAACTTCGTTTTCAGATAATTGAGTTTACTATGTTTTGCCTAGTAAATTTGTAAAAATATCAGTGGCTAGTAGGCACTTTCTTCTGTCATAATCTACCGTAATTCCCCATTTCTGTTAATGCTTTATTTTGTTCCTAAAGAACATAACATCCATTACCCTTTGGTCAAGTTTAAAAAGACTTGGTCACAGTATATAGTAATTTTACCGTATACATCCTGTAAAATACAGCTGGAGCTATCACAATGAAATTCTTCAAAGCTGTATTTTCCATAATTTGACATTTTTCTGGCACATTTTCATTAAATTTAAGAGAATTTGTTTTTTCCATGGCTACTTAATGAAAAGATTGCCTGTAATGTGGCATCTGTGATAGAAACAGAACCACATGATATTAGAAGTCTTTCCGTATGTTTCATAATGTTGTAGCAAAACCAGCTTTGATTATATTCATTTTTGGTAGGAATATTTAAAATAACAAAATGGCTAGAACTTTTTCCAATAGAATCATTAATCCTGGGAGTGAGGTTTAGTTAATGAGGTTATTTTGGGATCAGCTAGCTTAACTAATGTTTTCTCTCCTTTCATAAGGAAAAGGTTAGAAAAGGAGGACGTACTAAGGTAACTCAAACATATTTATACTTATTACTATACTACCATTCTAGAAAGCAAATTGGTGGCAGATGAAATTTTACAACGTAAAGTATTTTGTAGTATTGTGTTGCCTAGACTCCAGTCAGTAATTACCAGGTCTTTGAATAACTATTAAGGCCTTACATAATTTTTCTTCACACAGGTAACGCTGATCAGTGCTTTTGTTTTCCCTCAACTACCTCCGAAACCGCTGAATATATTTTTTGCTGTCTGCATCTCTTTGAGTAGCATTACTGCCTGCATACTTGTAAGTATCGTTGAGAATTTAAACAGAATGTTCTTGAGGGTTTAATGTTGCAATGCTTGAGACAGAAATTTTCAGCACTTTGGGTCTATACAAAAGGGTCTCTAATTATATCCTATTCTCCCCCTAAAAGTATGTTAGAATTCTCAATAAAATGAGTTTCTACTTTTCTCCTGAATCCCAAAGTTGTAACCCCAAAGAGAAACTCTATTCTCATGATAGCTAAAGGAAAAAAAATAAAGCAGAAAGACTAATTTAGGTGACCAAAGATTTAATTCATCTTTACTTAAGGACTGTATAGGGGCCAACAGTCTTTGGGAAATGCTAGTTACTGCTAAGGGAAGAGATAGAGCTCTCTGGATTTAATTCTAATGATTACAAAATTAGTCTTAATCTACATGTTTGTCCTCCACAGTGGAAGTATTAACACTAAAACCTCCTGGGAAATCTAAAGCTGCAGTTGTATTGTTGTGATATTTGATTTACTTCAAATGTTTCTTTTCTGGTAAAGAAACAAGGATGGTGGTGGCACCTCAGTGTTCAATCATTCATTAGTTGGCTGTTGTTTTATGTCCCTTGAGAGGCAGAATCAAAGAGAAAACCCTTAAAAACAATTGTTTTGATCTCTTAAATCATAATAGTAATTTGCTTATCTGATTTAAAAGTAAACCAGGAGACATCTCCAAGTGTTCTACTTCACTGATCCTGCTGTTGACTCCCATGACCTGAAAGAAGAACTGGTCCACCCCATTAACTTCAAGCCTAAAGTGACTAACAATGAACTAGTTTAATCCAAATATATACATTATGGAAGCCCTATTTTGTATAGCAGTCTGAATCAACTGTATGAATCATATGAATCTAAATGTCGTCTTCCTTTACTGTTAACTAATATGTCCAGGTATATGTTCTTGAATAGCTTGCCAAATGACTGGTGGACCAATACAGGTTTGAAAACAGGAAAGTAAACTGAGAAAGTAGGAATAAGTATGATCTTGGATGTTAAAAACTCAGAGTAAGAATGAAATTCTGGCTGCATTGGTCTGAGGAATGTAGACCTCAGAATGTGGAGAATGTCTCATTTAGGAGAATAAACAAACACTAATGAAATTTGAAATTGGTAGAGAAAATGTTACATTTTAAATTTTAATTGCTAATAAACTTTAATTCTTCTTCTTTTAGATCTACTGGTATCGACAAGGAGACTTAGAACCGAAGTTTAGAAAGCTAATTTACTATATCATATTTTCTATCATCATGTTGTGTATATGTGCAAACCTGTACTTCCATGATGTGGGAAGGTGAGGCTGCCAAGGAGAAGTACTTACCAGGACTCTTCAAAATGATACATTAGGATAGTGAGTAATTTTTGGATAAGGTATGCTGAAGAATCTCCCGCAGAAGTCTGATACATGATTTTCATGTTAATTGTAAATGTAAAATTCCCTCTTGCAAGGGAGACATATCTTAGATCACTGTGCTTTTTAAAGAGCTGACGTTGCACCTAAACATTCCAACCCTTAAAGCTCAAACAGCACAAGAAATTTTCACTTTAGAAATGAACATTTTTATAATGTGACTGCATGGCAAAAGGCTTTGTAACATACAAAATCTTGTGTTTTAAGACAAATATTCTTTTATTTTGTTAAACTGAATATACAATTGTTCCCTAGGCAACCAACTTTTGCTTTATAACTACAATTTAATTTCACGTTAACAAAACAGACAGTCAAAAGACAACTTTGTGAAGATCTAATTACAATAATAAATAAAATAATTTATACAAGTTTTTTTTTTTTCTTGACTTTTCTATAGGGGTCATATTCATTAAAAACCCAAGAGGCTATCTTTGCCTTTAACCCTTCTGCAGTATAGGAATGACTTAGATTTGTTTACTTTTGTTATAGAAGCAAATATTGTTTTGTTTTTTCAAACTGCCTGAGATGAGAATTTATATTGTACCCCGCCAGCTAACACACTAAATGAATGACAAACTATTTTCTGGGTAATTTATATAGCAAAATGTAATAAATGGTCATGGTATCAGGATAGACAACATTACTTCCTTCCCCATTTAGTTTTACTTAAAAGTGTTAACTTTGTAAACTAATGACAGTGGTTTCTGAGGGGGTGAAAACTGCTTAGCTTCTGGTGGGTTTTGTTACAATGCTTATCATATTCCCTTTAAAAGTAACAAAAAGCCCTGTAGTGAATTTTAACTCTTTTTAATGCTTTCCTCTTTACCCTGCCTAAATCAGCCCCCACTGCCAACAATGGGTTAATCAAATGTGACCACCTCGTAAGTATACTGGTCAAGTCTCAAACTTAGTCTTCTTGAAGAACAGAAGATCATGGGTAAGCTCTAGACCATGTTGAAATGAACTAGAACCAGGCTTACTTGAGAGAGAGAGTCATGTCTGATCTTTAGTGAAACTGTACTTTTTAAAACCACAGCAGTTAAGCTTTTGTGATTTTAAACTTTTCTCAGTGGCTGAAGTGAATGAAATTCCCTACTGCCATGTAAATACTAAACATAGGGATTTACGCTTAAAACCACCAGCCTCCACTCAACTACACACTGTCATAAAACTCAACATCAGATGATGTGTTTAAAGGAGGTAAAAAGTCATAGCAGCAACAATGTGTGTGGCTTAAGCACTGTAGCTATTTAAATTGGTAAATTAAGTCTCTTGGGGGTTGCTCCTATTTCTTTGAAGATGTAATTAACAGTGTGGCTTGCTTGAACTGCTTATTTTTAGGAATTATTCTAATGACAGTTTACCAAATCTTCGACATCCTTTGAATCTTCGGAAACAGGACTGCCCAATGATGAGCCAATGATATTTGATTCTTCCTGATGATGTTGGAGTATGGGATCTGTAATGAGTTTCAAGTTAGTCTTAAATGTATATATTTATTCTCTAATCCATGTTAAGAATTTAAGGTATTCTACCACAGTGTAGAACTTTAACAAGACTAGTATCTTTCTTACTGGATCAAGAAAGACAACTGAATTAAATGTCTGTCTGATTTTTCCACCTAAAATTTATCAGGCACATAGTAAGTATTATATTACAGTACCTGTTAGTGTTGTCAAAGGCAAGACAGATTCAGTATCTATAACATCAGATGCCTGGATAAAGCCATGTGGTGAAGGAACGATAAGTATTGTTTCATCATCAATTGTTTGATCAACTTGCTCTTCTATAGTGGGAGACTCTAAACCCTAAATAACATTTAAAAAAAAAGAGAGATTGACTCGTATTCCTTACTAGTCTTCCTTAAAATCCCAGGCATGTATAGGTTAGACAGACTTAAACATAACCCATTTGAAAATTAGAACATAAAGAAATAAAAAAGTCTTACAGGGACAAAAGATGACCTCACGACTTAATATATCTTTAACAAAAAAGAACTTAAAAGGACTGATTCAGTTATAGGTCGGCTGAATGTAACAGAAGAAACAACACTGTTAGTGTAGGATGATGTTCCTAGGCTGAACCACATAGATCGATTACTAACCACTCAGGAAAATGCTTCTATGGGTTCTAACAACATTTCTCAATGTATTGCAGGTAAAGAGGGAAAAGTTTTGGTGAGCAGGTGTGGTAAGAAAGAACGTGATTTTCTTATTCTTCCTGACTTCCACAGGATCTCTGCCTGCTCATTTCTGCCAGCAACACTGTTTGTGAGGTCTGAGGTAGGGGTTTGAACTTAATTTAGTGAGTCTAAAGATAAAAGGAAGGAAGCTTTTCCCAAACTACAGGTTTTTGAGGCTCAAGGCAAGAACCCATTCAGTTATTCTTTAAGTACAACTTACTTACCTCAGTAACATAAGTGCTGGCTAAATCAGAGGGTGATTCCTCCTCTTGTTTAAGGTCGGTATCAGAGATTTCTTCTGTTCTGACCATAACACTATTCATCAGTTCTGTGCTATTTTGGTCACTGAATTTGGATACATGAGCATCATTAAATGATGGCTCCACAGTCATCTTAGGGTGATGAATTTCATCTGGGAAAGTGTCTGCTTCTAGGGCATCTGGAGGCTCAGGAAAATCAGATGACTGAATATCACTATCTACCGTCAGTTCTGCTTGGGATATGGAAGAAGTGATGTCCTCTGTGGCAACAGTTTGAATGATGACTCTTGGTGTGTGACACTGCACTGTAACATTATCACTTGTGTTCAACAAATGTTCTGGCTATAAAACATTAAAGAACCTGTTAATCAAGTGACATTTATGGGGATACCCCACTGTCTCCTCCCACACCTCTTACCTCTGGAACTGTAATACTTCTATCACTATTTTTCTAAAACCCTTGTACTCTACTTGCTAGGGCCTTTGTTCTCCTAATGTCCCTATTCTAATGTATATCCATCTTGAATAAAGAGAGAAGGGATGAGAGATACACCCCGGTGAAGGCCAGAGTGATGGTGTAATACACAGTGCCTGGAACAACAGCAGTAGGAAGAATTGTTTAGAAAACTACCTTATATTTTGGTCCTTATCAACTAATCCTGGTCCATAACAGGTACTGAAAAATCAAGTAATTTATGTAACATACGGATAAAGCATGAACAATGATCTGTTCGGGAGAAGCAGGAGCAGCAGCTGTCAGGGTTACTGTGGGACTAGCGGTCAGAGTTAGGGGAAGGCCTTGGCTTGAGTTTGTTTGAAGTAGGTAGGTGCCTGGAGTGCCGGTGGGCTGTAGATGAAAAGACTAAAGGAAAAAGAAAAATAAGATAGCTTAACAATGATTAAGTCTACTTTTATATCCAAAAACAGGGACTGAGTTTAGTTTACTAAACACAGATGTACTTACCCATTATGAAGGTACAAACAAGTAATACAATGTAGGGCATGATTGTCTGAAGTCATTACCTAGCCTGGAGGTTTAAGAGGCTACTCTTTGCTCCAGTGTATGTCTCTGGTCTAGACTCAGCTATTCGTTTCAGGGTACCAAGACAGTTGTATGAGCCACTGTTTCCAGTGCAGTAACTCACAACAACCCATCACCCCTCTTTTTCCTTTCTTTGTGGCTCATAAAAACTGGCAGTCCCTCAGTTTAAAAAAAAAAAAAAAAAAAAAAAAATTTTTTTTTTCAGTGTAATTTTAAGAATATCTTTTACAGAAAGGGACAAATAGTAATTAGCAATGTTCGGCTGAAGGAAAAAGATCTTCAACTATTAAATACATTTTCTTTTGAAAATTTTAAAGGAGGCATAATAAAATTATTGACCAATAATCTTTAACCTTTCAGTTTTTAAGCTTCTGTATAAAAAAAGAGGTTTATCTTGATATTCTAAAGTATTTGCATTTAAAATATGTCTGGGGGTTAAAATCATGTAGCCTGTTTTGTTTACCAATGTAGTCTTGTGGACTTAGCTAAAACAACTCTTCGGGGTACCAAATCCCCAAATATAGGTTTCCTTATTGCTAAAGTGGAGACAGTAACTATTTCTCATAGTCTAGGATTAGAAATGATTATGAAAGTGCCTGGTACTCTGTGAGGACTCAATTTCTTTTCTTTTTCTATAAAAGTGAAAGCTAGTCATTTTCCTAAAGGTAGCATATATTAATCACATAGGGTGAGGCATTATTATAAATACTTTATATGGACATATATTTATATATATATTTTATTTAATATACTTGAATACATTTAATTTTCACAAATTTTTGAAGCTGGAGTACTATTATTACCCATTAATAAATTAAGGACCCCATAAGTAAAAACCTGAACACATATCTCAACTCAAACATGTAGGATGTGTGTGTATAGTTTACCAGGGGAGTAGGCTTTAAAAAAAAAAAATGAAGTTTTCTACTTGTGTCAAATGGTTGTCTTATACATCCCCATTTCACAGACCACTAGCTCAGGAAACTGACTTAGGTTAAGTAAGCTGCCAGTGAAAGTTTCAGAGGTGGCCATACTCTGGAAGAGGAAGAATAAACTCTTGTACTATTACCCCTGTAAATCTTGATTTAATTTCAGTAAAATTTAGATTTTCTTAATGAAATATGAATATAGGTTTAATAGTTCTGGAAAGCAGGGCATTCAGTCATGTTCCACTTTTATCCTATACTTTCTGTTGCAGGAAACCACTTTCTGATCTACAGATTTGCTTATTTTGGACATTTCAAATAAATGGGAGCCAAGTACTATGTGACATTTTGTGTTATCCGGTTTTGTTCATTTAGCCTATTTTTTAAGGTTCATCCCTGTTGTACCCTGTTGTACCGTGTTTCAGTATATTTCATCCCTTTTCATTCCTGAGTAATATTTGCATGACAATAGCACATTTTATCAATTTTTCTGTCGCTAGACATTTTGGTTATTTAATGCCATGAACATTCATGTACAAGTTTTTATTGGACAGATATTTTCATTTCTCTTAGGTGTACCTGGGATTAGAAATAGATGAATCCTTTGGTAACTGTACTTAGCCTCTTCAGGAGCTACAAGACATTTCCAAAGCAACTAAACCACTTAGCACTGGGACTTTTAAATTTTGTATCCCCAGTAGCTAGTACAGTGTTTACTGAATGTCATTAAAGAGCTCATGATTAGTTTGTCCACAAACTTCTTCTCACATAACCAATATGAACTCTTTGGTTATTAATTATAACTCAATACAAGTCCATAGAATGTGTATACTCATTAGCATTGTCATTTTCATATACAAATAACATTTTGGTTTATATACAGATGAGAGAAAAGCTGATAAAAGTGGAAGTCTGCTTTACCATTCATTTGGTCTCAGATTTTTATATTTATTGATATGATTTATAAAAGTGATACCAACTGATATTATGCATAAAAATGGCCAATATATATGAAGTATTACTCACTGGAAGAATCTCAAATGTCTGTAGTGTTCCACTGTTTAGTGTTATTGTTTCTGAGTCAACAGTAGCAGCAGGAGAGTCTGTTGAAGCTGTGTTAAGAACAAGGACAACAATAAATGTTTTGTAAATTTAAATTTCTCCAGTGTACTCCATTATCATGAAGGCAATTTAATAGTGAACAATTTGCCTGGAGACCTGAAGTCATTTATATTTCTTATGAGAGATAAGGAATCTAATGAATTTGTCTGGGGTGGCATATAGTGCAAAGGTGGCCTAACTATGGCCCACAAATCCAGCCTATTGCCAGTTTTTGTAAATAAAGCATTATTGGAATACAATCACACCTATTGCTTTATATATTTTTTGTGGTTACTTTAGCACTGTAACAGAGTTGAGTACCTGTCACAGACACCAGAAGGCCCACAAAGCCTAAAGTATTAGTATATCTTTTCCTTTGTAGAAAAGTTTTGCTAACCCTTGGTATATACACATCATTAAGTGTTTCTAATGGTAGGCAGTAAGAGGAACACACTAAGGCCAACCTGCAAAATGAAAGAAACTTGGTAAAAACTAGTTTTCTTGTACACCTGCATAAGCAGTATGGATGTCTAGACTAGGGGTCCAAAAATGCTAGGCTTTAATCACTTTCTGCAACATAAACCTGGGTAAATAACTTTAATGTTCAGATATTTTTGCCTGTCCCACCCACCTCATACAGCTATGAGGATCAAAAGTCCTTTTGAAAACAAATGTTAAGACAGCATTATTTCATAAGACTACATTTGGGAGACTGAATAAAGATCAGAGAGTATGATCTCTTTACATGTGTGTCAACTGAGGATCAGATTTGATCAACATCTGCTCAAGATTAAATAGAACTTAAAAAGGTCATCTTTCTTGGTGCGTGCAGTCATACCTATATGTGGAATATGATTTGGAATTGACTTTTAATGTGTAGTGTTTATTATAGTTTATTAAATTCTGTACAACACTTCTCAGCTATTTAAAAGGAATCTAATCCCCTTATGAATAGAAATGCACTTGATCTGTATTATTCATCTTACTGTTTGATGGATCCTTAGGATCACAGCTATAATGAGATGTGATTCCAGACAGACTAAATCAAGGTTAGGAAACTACTGTCAGGGACAAATGTGGCTCAAGGCCAATAATGGTTTTTACATTTCCACAGGGTTGTTTAAAAGACTGTCCCTCAGAATACCTATGTGGCCTGCAAAGCCTAAAATACTCATATTTACTGTCTGGCTCATTACATAAAGAAATTTGCTGATCTCTGTCCCCTAACCTAAAAAATGAAATGAGATTTTGGTTAGAATGCTACAAGTAATAGGTGGATTGTAGAACTCTTACCATATTCAGTTTTCTTGCTGGAAGAGGTAAAATTCTAAATACTATTTTAAAATGATGCTATCAATATTAAGGTATCATTTATAAAATGTTTGTCTTCCCAATGGGTATTGTCAACTCAATAGCCAAGGAATACGAACATGCCCAATCAATTTACAACCCATAGTAGCTCTCATATTCACTTGGACTAGTAATTTCAGTTGCTTTACAATCCTCAGACTGGAACAAAAACAAAAGAAATCCTTCATGCTTGATTACACTGGTAGAATGATAACCAAATTCAAATCAGGACTTTAAGAGGTACGATTATAGGAGGTACGATTAGTTTAAATGTCTATAAGATAACTTTGACAATCAATGCACATAGATCTACAGTGTTAAACACCAACATGTGGTTCTGTGATTCTCAATCAACTAGGTAATCATAATGGTATATCTGGAAATATATAAAGTGTTTCAGTTTCTCGTAATAACTTGTAAGCACTACTAACATTTTGTGGACAAGATCGAAAGACACTGAACATCCTGCAATGTGAAGGACAGTCTTACAAAAACCTGTCACTCAAAACATCAATAATCGCCTGCAACGACTGGTGTACTCTTGGGTATCTTTTCAAATGCACATAGCATCAAGTAGACAAAAAAAAAAAAAAGTGAGTGAAGAATATGGTTCTGAGAATTTCACCCTCATTCCTTTTATTGTCACTATAATTCAAGACTGATGGGAATGGATAAAGATCAATTTGACTTAGTTCTGAAGAAAAAAAATTTTCTCCTCACTCTTAACAATTGCCAGGGTCCCATAATCTCATTAAGTACAAAACTGACAGACACTAAGGACAACAAAGGGGTCAAAAAACAGTTTCCCATAAGAAACTGGCCCTTTATTCCCTGAAGATATCGTTTTCAACCTTGCTAAAACTCATTTCTTTACCATTCAGCCTCAAATCCATCCCCAATTTATATGTCTTCTGGTAAAATTACTACATATGACATATCCCTTGGTGAATTCTATTTCTTTGCTTGATTGACTGCTTTTTAGGTAGTTTTCTATCATTTTAATTTCTATTTTTAATAATTTCTATTCATTAATTTAAAAATCTAGAAGTTAAGATGGTTTTAAATGGTTTATAATGGTTGGGAAACTGGTTATATATCCTTCCTGCCATACATTCTTTGTACAAATATTAACTGAATTAAACATAAAATATCTAAGATATCCTTCAGTTCATCGACTTGGATAAATTTCTATTAACATTCTAGAAGACCAAAAGATAGCAGAGACATTAACCAAATCATATAGGTCAAATAGCAAGGCATCTTGACGATCAAACACTTACAGACATGGGTGATCTGGACTGGAATCTGCAATGCTGCCATGGGACTGGCAGAGATGGCTGTATTATCTTCCAAGCGGGCTACTCTTATCTGAACATGCTGCACACTGGAATTGGTATTACTGTTTGGAACTCCAGATCCTGATTTATTCTCCAAAAGCGTTGGGTTGTTTTTTTGGTTCTCATGTAACTGTTTAAGACCTTTTATTAAGACTGAAGGGAGATGGGTAGACAAAAAGAACATTGATTCTCCGACAGACCACCATCTAAGCAGCATGGGAGGTGGGGGGAGGTAAGGAGGGAAAGTATTTGGAATAAATAATTGCATACTGAATGTGAGAGCTTATAAAAATAAGATACTTTAAAAAACAACATATCCTGAGATTCTTATGAACATTATCCATCATAACCAATTTTAATATTGTTATTTTTGCCATCTAAGATTAATAATGTTTTTAAAAAGGTAGATATTGCAAAGAACATGGAAACAGGACATTTTTTATTCCTAGGGTGTCTTGATAGAATTATTATCTGGGAAGAACACTGGCAATGTTAAAGAGCATATTTTTATTTTTTAAATGAATGGTGTAGTACGTTTTTCCTCCCAGGGCTCAAGGGCCCTTGACTGTGCGTCTAGAGGTAGCAACTGATCTTTTCCAAACAGTAATATGTTGTTCTTGCACACGGAGGCCAATTCTAGACTTTGCTCTATTCATAATATATGCCTATCCTCTACAACTGGATTTATTTTTGTTTTTTTTTGAGACAAGGTCTTGCTCTCTTGCTTAGGCTGGAGTACAGTGGCATGTTCATAGCTCACTGCAGTCTCGAACCTCTGGACTTAAGCCATCCTTCTGCCTCAGGCTCTTGCTCCCAAGTAGCTGGGACTATAAGCATGTGCCACCATGCCTGTAATTGGTTTGTATTTTTTTGTAGTAACAGGGTCTTGCTATGATGCCAAGGCTGGTCTCAAATTCCTAGCCTCAAATGATCCTCCTGCCTCAGCCTCCCAAAGTACTGGGATTACAGGTATGAGCCACTATACTGGCCTGTAACTTGGTATTTAATTTTAAAAAATCACATTTTCATCAAGCCAAAGTTCCTCAGTGTTCAGTTTCCTTTGGAACAATGAAAGAGTGTTATAACAAGGGGAATACATTTAATAACTTAAAGACACTATACAACTCAGTACCTAAATGCAAAACAGGCAACAAAAAGTATGCTATGCTTCACTTTAAGCCAACCCAATTTAAGATCTCTACATTTATATAATAAATATAGAAAATCAGCCTTTGTTCTACAACATTGCCACACAATTTCTCTAAATAACACACCCAGTTAAGATATTTGAAATTATACTACTCATAAAAGTTGACTTAAACTTAGGTTTTCCGAAGTATATCTTTGTACAAAATAAAAATAGTCATCAATCACTCAAGGATGGGGATACGTTCTGAGAAATGCGAGTCGTTAGGTGATTTTGTCATGGGATCATCAGAGTATAGTTACACAATTCTAGATGGTACAAGCCGACAACACACCTAGGCTAGAGGATATAGTCTGTTGCTTCTAGGCTACAAACCAAATACTGCAGGCAACTAATACAATGGCAAATATTTGTGTATCTAAACATAGAAAAAAATAGGGTAAAAATACAGTATTTTAATCTTGTGAGACCAATACTATGACATCTGTTGTTGACTGAAAGGTTGTAAGTGGTCAGCTATGATGGCTCATATAAGTAATCCCAGCACATTAAGAGGCTGAGCTGGGAGGATCACTTGAACCCAGGAGTTGGAGACCAGCCTGGGTAACAGCACAACCTCATCTCTACCAAAAAAAAAAAAAAAATTAGCTGGGCATGGTGGTGTGTGCCTGTAGTCGTAACTATTCAGGAGACTGAGGTGGGAAGATCACTTGAGTCCACGGGTTTAAGGTTACAATGAGCTATGATCACATCACTGCATGTCAGCCTGGACAACATAGCTAGACCCTGTCTTTAAACACATAAAAATTAAACCGTTATGTGGCGTGACTGTATATGCAGATTTTACTTCCTCCTCATAGTTGACAGAGAAGAACAAGGAGGAGTGTAAGTGTGTACATTTTCATTTTAGGAGCTTTAGGAATTACAAACCACATTAATTCTTCTCTGGGGAAGAAAACAATTAGAGAAACAGGGCAGAAGTATAAGTAGAAATCTGCTATGATATCTCTTCAGCTGAGGCAAAGAACTTCTAACCTCTCACTACTAAAGAGTAAATATAGTAAGAAAAGGGAGGAGCTTAAAAAGCAAGTAATACATTACCAGGGAACGAAACATCCTTATGGTTTGCAATTTGCCTTTTGATAGTCCACCATTTACTTCGTAGCCATTGTGGTGAACGGACACTACTCCATCCTTCAGCTAACAGATCCCAGTTAATGTCATTTTCATCAGCTACATCAAGTTCTGCTATCCTACAGGTTACAAAATAAGCATCTGTTATACGTTAATTTTTCTGTGAGAACCCCTCCTCTGACTACAGGTGATGGCACTGGCAAGTAAAGGGAACGCCAGGTTATGCCAATGAGATGCTATTGTTAAGTTCCAGGAGTGCAGATCTGCTTTCAGAGCTAACATCTAAGAAATACCAGCAGCAACATCCTTTTGTTAAAGGTACAACCAATAGGCTAAACCGTAAATGGTTAGAACCAGACGAGGCACTGTGAAGGAAATGGAGTATGTTAAAGGTTAATAAGAACAGATTTAGTTGTATAGTGTTCCTGCAATGTTTCATAGTATGGCATTTAATTAAGTCATTTATTTCCTGCATCTGAGTGTTCCTATTGTTAAACAAAAATATTTAGAAATGAGCTATTTAAAAAAGATGACGAGTTGGGAAAAAAACTATATTAAATACAAAATACAAAACAAGATGACACAAAAACAGTAGGTGCAATTGAAAAATAACAATAGTACAACGAAATTTGAGGTTTAAAAAAATCTGTTTTCTGGCTTTGTCGTGATGATTTGATTTTCAGTAGGGAGTAGCCACGGTGACAGTCTCTATTACCTCAGGGTCTTAAATAATTTCTTGCTAGTATTTTTGCCCATTTTAGTTAATGAGTCTTAATGGTTAAACCAACTACTTTAAAAAATAAGCTGGGATTATGATATCTTAAAGCTATTTTTGAATTTATATGAAATGGATGTGTTTGACTTGGTCGACTTTGAAGGTGTGGAGGTAACTACAGACTAGGCCCCCCTTCTTGGCAATCTTAGCATAGTAGCCAGGGATTGAAGGGCATGGAGACTGAACAGCCCTCTTATCCTAAACGTGGTCCCCCTGGGCTAGTACTGAGGCACATTGGTGGGACAGTGGAAAAGCTGCACTGCCGCTGCCTGTGCCATACCTGTTCTGTGGATATAGAGAGGACTTCAGTCTCCACGCCTTCAATCTGGTACTTTGCACGAGCACTAAATCCACTAAAAAAGGAACAAACACAAAACAAAACATAAAAAGAGCTCAATATGAAATACTTAGGATCTTAAACAGTGCTCTATGCTAAGGATAGTTTTTAGACTCTAGGCATCTAGGGAAACCAAAAGGGGAAAGTCTATCAAAACATCCACAGCAATTAGGTGGCTTTTGTCATTATAAGATTCAGGACACAAACCTGAGGATGAGATTGATTTCATCTTCCTTGGTCCATTCAGTACCCCCACTCTGTTTCCAATTCAGGTAATTGAGCCATTTAGAACGACACTGCTTTTCTGAGCGGGTACCCACTCGTTCAGCCACAGCTGCCCAAGACACACCCTGTGTGACTATGTCACCTGGCTCAGTGCTTGTTAATTCATGAACCACTTCTGCGAGTCTCTTTTCTTCTTCTTCTGTCCACTTCCCTGAAAGAAGGAAATTATCCAGACTACCACTGCTAACTTCTTTTACAAATCTGATTCAGCTCTTGTATTTACAAGGACTGATGGGAAGTATGCAGCAGTGCCAAGCGTTTGTTTCTGAATGACCCTCTCGTGGGAAACCAAATATTTCCACTAAAACAGTTTCGTTTTACTAGCCCAGTAAGGGTCTCAGTAGGAAAGAAAATAATCCCAATGGAAAGTACTGACCAATTATGAAACTACAAAGAAGAATGTATTCTGAAGTTACACTAAGTTCTTTATCTAGAAATAGTGAAAAGGGAAGAGCTTCATTAGTGGCGAATAAACAAGAAATGGCATGCTGTTTTTCTTACTCTCACCTAAGATTCCCTGCTCTGCAAAAGTGGACCAAGTTCAAAAGGCCATTACTTATAGGGATGAATGATGAGGGACAAGGAAATAACACTAATGGGCCCAACCTATTTTAGTAAAAACTCGGTTTCTACCATCTTCATTTCCCACTATCCCAACTCCAGCTACTGTGATGAAATATTAGTAAAGTCTGATATAAGTATTTATACATATTTTTATTCCTTTGTTTCCTCAACCCATAAACCCTCTAATAGATAATCTCAAATGTTCTTCTTGGTCTTTTTCTTATGGAGCTAGAGCAGAAGAACAGAAAAAAGAATTTTTTTTTTTTAAATCATCTTTACCTCTGTTTCCATTTTGTTATTACTAGCTAAAAACCTCTATAAAATTCCAAAAAGACTGTGTTCTTGCTTCGGGAATCCATTCATCTAGCAAATGCTTATTGAATTTTCATTATATGCTAAGCACAGTTCTGAATACTGTGGATGGATTCAAGACAAAGTCCTACTCTCCTATTCTAGCATGATGTGAAAGGATGGGAATACTTTGAGACTGTCCTGTTTCATGATGTGGCCTCATGGGAAGATGTCACAACATGAGAAGGAAGCAGGCAGATCAATCAATCCCTGAGGCTGGCAATCAGGGAATGGCACTGTGTCCTTCCAATTATGTTACCAAGAGGTTCTGTACTCACAGCATCTTACATAAACTCTGATATCCTATCCTAAATCTAAAGCGTACAGCCCTGCTTCATTCATTAAACTAGCCATGTCACAGGATGACAAAGTTGGTGGTATTTATGTTCTCACTGCCTTGCAGGTAACAGTGATAGTGTAGTAGTTAGGCAGGAAACAGTTCTGATTTCATTTTAGTAGAGCAGGGGGTTAAGGACAAAAAAAGTATGCCATAGAAACTAAAGCTAACCTTGAGAACTTTTTAATTGAAAAACTGGGCATAGATTGTGGATCTTTCAGAGAACATTATAGCTAAAAGGGCACTACAAGATCATCTAATCTCTTTGTTTTACAGAGGGAATCGAGGCTCAGAAAGGTTAAATGACAGTTAATGGCAGAGCCTAAATACTTTTGTTGGTTGCAAAGATTAAGTTTAACACTATCCTGAGGCCATTTGTGTGCATTAAGAGGCATTTGTAGTCTTGCCTGGGGACTGAAACACTAATCATAAATTTTTTCTCTGGAAAAACATACTTTGAGTTTAAAATAAGCAAAATACGTACAAATCTTTGGAACACAGCTTCTTCCTAATTTGGGATTTACCTGTGACTAAAGTTTTTCATAAACACTCACTGATTAGCTGTTGCTAATGTAAATTCAACAGTTAGATGGACCTAAATTAAAATTACTTGCTGCATATTTGTCTTCAAAATACTTTCTCACCTGGGAAAGTACTGAAATAGCTACAAAACTGAAACATGTTAGATCTGAATCATCTTGACACTAAGGTGATGTTGTGTCCCTGAAGACAATGTTAGGTTATACAAAAACAAAGTAAACGAAGGTTTGATATATCTAGTAAGCTCAAGTAAAAGGAAGACTAGAAGAAGTCTGAACTAAGGTGAATGATCTAAATTGCTCCCCAGGAACAAAAGAAAGGCAGTATCCTAAGGGGCAGGAGGCTTAAGTGGTGACAAGAAAACACTACCAGTAGCAGTCACAGTACCTGTGTTGCAAGTATCCTTCATCAGTCGGCACCGATCTTTGACAGAAGATGCACTTCTTCCTAGCGCCGCCCCTATTGTTGCCCAGTCATTGCCATGCTTTATCCGGAGCCTAAAACAAGAGTCTGCCAATCAGCATTTGGTTCAATTGTTTTCTCCCTTTTAATTTCATCATTTATTCTTCATTCTTCTTCTTCCCATTTGACTGGTTTGGAAGTTGTGGGCAGCAATACTTTGAGAGCCAAAGTTTGAAAGTGTGGCCTTTTTTTGGGGTCCACAGTTGTCTGTGGGTGAAAAAAAAACAGGCAGCAATTGCCTTTTTCCTGGGTCAGAGAAGAAATAAGTAACTTGGATATGTGTTCAAAAAAGACCAATTTCCCCTCAGGTTACTGACACAATCTCCTAGGCAAGCCCCAGACTTTCCCTTTTGAGCATATACCCAACAAATTCTTTAGACATCTAAAAAAGTTTCACAGGTCTTTATCATTATAAACAGAATCTATCTTCAATTTTGTTCATGATCCATATAATTCATTAAACCATACTTTACGGCCTAACTCAATGAAGCAAAATTATATGTCCTGAGATTCAATAGACTTTGCAAGGTTGAGTCAGCCCAGATATTCACTGAAACATTTGCCAAGTCACCATTCTAAAGTAAGCCATGTAGCACAATGCTGGTTTTGATCCTGGTATATAAATTCCCCAAATTTAGTTTTCAGGCAACCAAAAATGGCCCCTTAATCTCTTCTGGAACCCCTATTAGTGGTCTGAGGAAGCATCTGGTGAATGGCAACAGGAGACTAGATTTACACATGATGAGAATGGTTATTTTGTGCAAGTATGGATTTGATGTGATCTTTTTAAGGTCAATCATGCTTAAAAGCAGAATTAAATTATACCAGTCTGCCAAAAACCTCTTAAAATTTTCAAAGTAAAACTTTTAAGGACGTAAGACACAACAATCAGAATTAATGAAAAACTTTAAAACTTACTCCTTGAGCTTCTCAATTTCTTCAGGTGTATATCTAGAAATTCAGAGAAATTTTTAAAAAATCAGTTAAAACAACAAATACTAAAAACCTTAATAAAAATCAGAATTTCATTTAGGGAGCTGAATGTTAAGTTACTTAGCATATGATAATAGTTTCAAAGTAACCCATTTTAAGTGGATTAATAAAAGTTGAGAATAGGCTGGGCGCAGTGGCCCATGCCTCTAATCCCAGCACTTTAGGAAGCCAAGGCAGGCGGATCACTTGAGACAAGGAGTTCGAGATCAGCCTGGCCAACAGGATGAAACCCCGTATCTATCAAAAATACATAAATCAGCTGGGCATGGTGGCGGGTGTCTATAATCCCAGCTACTAGGGTGGCTGAAACAGCAGAATAGCTTGGAACTTGGGAGGCAGAGGTTGCAGTGAGCCAAATCATGCCACTACACTCCAGCCTGGGCAACAGCTTACTTGAGTTTAAAAAAAGAAAAAAGTTGAAAAATAAATGTTTCTATTTTTATTTTTTTTAAACAGTAAATATTTTTAGTTATAATAAAGACAGACTGTGTAATTTTCTCTAGGAAAAAAAAATCAACATTTAAAACATACATCTGTTCCCATGCTGCCTAATACTTCCTTTATTTAAATTTAGGTTTTGGCACTCTCAAGTCATAACCACTCCGAAAAAAAACACAACAAAGACAAACAAACAAAAACACTACGAGTGACATTATAAACTAAAGCTAAGAAGAATATCTACCAAAAATTCTCTGAAAGCACTAAAAAAATTAAAATTCTCTTCCTTTACCCAGGTATGGACATCTCACATACTCTTGCCCTTTAGTTCAGCAGGCAAGTACTCAATACAGCCAATGCAATGTTCTTTTTAAAAAATGTCCATTTAATAATTATGAAAGGCTGATCACTGTTTAACCATCTGTAATGCATGGAAGGTTTATGAATAGTTAACAAGTCCTTTATGCTCCATTTAAAAATTATTTCTCCTTTTCCATTGTCATAAAAACGTAATTTAATCCCCTTCAGCTTTCAAATGTACTTTCCATAGCAGGCTGCTGAAGAGCTAGAGAAAAAGCTCAGTAGTATCTGATAAGCCAAACTACTGCCACCTAAAATTTCCAAACAGAAATTTAAAATAATGTCAGTAACAATATATAATCATTGCATTGAAAAATCTTAATGGTGCCTTCCCATAAATACAGAAATCCATGCATTGTTTCCAGAAATGTCATTCTTTTCCATTCTGGTTTTATTTAAAACAAAGAAAAAAGGCCACTGACCTAGGAATGTTGTATTCTAAAAACAAATAGGAAAAATGTTACCAATAAATTTCAAGTTATTTTCAAACTTCTTAAATCTTTAACCAGTACTGTACTTTTTATGTTATTTTACTACAAAGCAGACTTTGACATATTTAGTCGGCCAAGTCTTAAATCTAACCGATATAAAGTGAATTACAACCTAATTTCTAAAAGAGGCTTTAATAATAAGGTTTTACCATATTCACAACATGGACCTGGGGGATAAAAATATTAACAATAATTCATGGCTGTCTTCAATTAATACCTTGACCATAATTCTACGTTTTAAGAAATGGACAGTTCCTCAAGTATCTCCCCTAATTACATGAAAACATGCAGCATTACAAGTTTTCATACTTTCCCACATGGTTTCTGTCATCATACATGCGAAGCACTCTTCTATAAACTGCAAACAAAGGCCGGTTCAGACCCCATGCTATAGTCCTGTAGAAATCTTTTCTTTCGTCTTTTGACATCTCAAAGATGATTTCTGTAGCATCTTTTATTCCGCGTGCCTAAATGGGTTACATTTCTTTGATTTAGGGATTTCTGAGAAAATGCATATAGATATACTATGCTTTTAAAATTTGTTCTCATGTTAAAGGTCATCAATGGCATTTAGAAAAAGAATATATCACTAATTCATTAATAAATCAAATATAAACTTTTAAGATGTTGCAAGAGATAAGTGACACTTAAATATTCCAAGAATAAACTATCAAATTCAATAAATTCAATTTCTGTCAACTCCTTTTGAAATTATAAAAAATTAAAAATAGATCTAAAGAAAGTATAAGGAAGAAAATCACAAGAGCAAAATCAATGGAATCCAGAATCAAAGCATAGAAAGGATAAACAAATCTAGAAATTGATTCTTTGAAAATATCCATTAAGATTAATAAAATCTGAATGATTTTATTAATGATTAAAGTTCTGCCAAAATTAAAAGACACAAACAATACTAGAAATGGAAAAATGTGGCCTAAGTAGAGATGCTGCAGAGATTAGACCATTAACAAAATAATAATATGAACAATTTTATGGTAATAAATTTGAATTTTGGCAAAACGAATAAATTCCTAGAAGACCTCAACTTACCAAAAATGACTCTAGAAGAGACAGAAAATCGAATAGCTACAGACCATCAAGAAAATCTAATCAGTTATTAAATAATCTTCCCACAATAAAAACACTAGGCCCACATGATATGGATGACATTATAGGTACATACTACCAAATAGACACATAATCTTGTTCTTAAACTATTCAAAAGTTTGCAAAAAAAAAAAAAAGAAAAAAGTGGGTACATTTCTTTGCTTATTTTATCAGGCTAGGATAATATTAATAGTTAAACTAGAAAACAACAGTTTCAGAAAAGAATTTTCAGGTCAAACTCATTCATTAACATAGATTTCCTAATAATATTTTAGCACACTGAACCCAGCAATGTATAAAAACATTAATATGTCTAGGTAAAAAAGTTTATCCCAGGAATACAAGTTTGTGTTAATTTCAGGAAAATTATTAATGTAATTAATCACATCAGCAGATTTATGGAAAAAAAGTAAAATCTCAACAGATGTGGGAAAACCATTCATAAAATTCAATATTCATGTATGTATGATAAAGTCTTAGCAAATTAGAATTCGCTGATAATCAGATTTTAAAAAGCAAAAATGTAAAGATTGGAAAAGAAGAATCATTGGTAATAGATATATAGAAACCAAAAATCTATGAAGAAAAATTATGTGATTTAAAAAATAACTAATTTTAGCAAGGTTGCTAGATACAAAATCAATATGCAGTTATTTGCATTTCCATACAAAGTTTAAGTAGTATTTTTAAAACTTCCCACACAGCATCAAAATTTAGAGCATCAGAACTGAGGCAAGTTATCAATGTCCTTTATGAAGGAAAATATAAAACTTGACATTGAAAAGGAACTAAAATGAAGAGTTATACAATGTTCTTCAACAGAAAGATGACATACTATGAAGATATTAATTCCCCCCAAATTGATGTACAAATTCAACACCATCCAATAAAAACCCCGTCTCTACTAAAAATACAAAAAATTAGCTGGGCATGGTGGCGCATGCCTGTAATCCCAGCTACTCAGGAGGCTGAGGCAGGAGAATTGCCTGAACCNGAGGCAGGAGAATTGCCTGAACCCAGGAGGCGGAGGTTGCGGTGAGCCGAGATCGCGCCATTGCACTCCAGCCTGGGTATCAAGAGCGAAACTCCGCCTCAAAAGAAACAAACAAACAAACAAACAACAACAAAAAACAAACAAACAAACAAACAAACAAAAAAAACCTCCATTTGAGTGTTTCACTCTCTGCAAGCTGATTCTAAATTCATAACAGAAGAACAAAGGGCCAAGAACAGCCAAGACATTTATAGAGAGACTGGGCCCATCGGATAATGGGACTTCTCAAAACAGTGCTGTACTGGTACAGGTAATCAACAAACAGAACCTGAAAACCTAGAAACAAATTTGTGGCAGCTTGATTTAGGACAGAATAGACACTGTAAATTAGGAATTAGATGGACATCTATACAGAAAGAGACACAATTCAAATTATATCTCACACCTACAGCAATGAAATGCAGAATTATAAAACTTTTACAAAATAATGTGAGAATGTCTTCATGCCCTTGAGGCAGGGAAGGATTTCTTAAACAAGGAAGCATGCAGAACAAACAGACAAAAAAGATAATGCATTTGATATTGCAATTAACAATATTTTCACATCAAATGACACCTAAGGAGAAAGAAAAGACAGGCCACTAAATTGGGACAAGGTATCTGTAATACAAATGACCAGTAAACCATTAACACCCAGCATACGTAAGAAAATCTAAGTTAAACAAACAAAACAGGTAACCCCGCAGAAAAACTGGTGAAAGACACAAACAGGAATTTCAAAGAAGAACACAAATAGCTAATAAGCATATCAAAATGTTATCAGATAAACACATTAAAACCATAATTACCACCCACTAAATTTGTACAAATGAATAGCAAAAAACTACAAAAAAAAACCTATTGACCATTAACTGAGAAATGGGTAACTTGTACATTTGTACAATGAAATACATCTATTTCATTGATATTTATTTATATTTATATATTGATATATATATTTATGATATTAAAATCATAATATTGAGCAAAAGAAGTTACAGAATATCCAGAGAATCAATCTCTTTATATAAATTTCTAAAACAGGTGAAATCAGTGTATGCAACTTCACAGCAAAAAAATTCTAAATTTTAGAATGTTTTCTAAAATTATTTCACTTATGCAGTTCCAGTTTTGCAAATGATTAAATATTTACTGAGCTACTACATGCAAGGAACACTGTGCTGCAGGATGACCATATAGTGAGACAAAAGATTCTACTACCTCCACACTCCTTGCCCTTTTTCTTGTGGAAGTCACTCTCATTTATCTTTTTAACCCAAATATGAAACTTATGACATCAAACTAATTGGAATTCTCTGAAGTTTAAAACTGGCTCTACAGAATTCTTAAAAGAGCACCACATAATAAAAGCTATGATCAAAAATAAAAATTGAACAAATTATCTTTTTCCAAGATAATCTTTTGGACATTTCCTATTTCTGCCCATCTAATCATCACTCTCCCAGTCACCTAAAATAAAAACTCTTAAGTTGCTCCAACCCTTTTTTTCCCTCTTTCCCAACATTTAGTCACCAGGCATCCTTACAGACTACTTGGTTATCTGCCCTTTCCCTATCAATTCTCAGTTGGTGTACTTCAGTCCTCTAAAAGGTCTCCTACTCACTTCTGCTCATTAATCACTAAATTGGAAGGGTCCTTGGAGATTATCTACTTCGATCCCCTATATAAGAAACCAGCTTAATTCCCGAAGTTCACTGTTCCTTGGCACTGGTTACTGCTTTATCTAAACTAATAGCATTTTCCAGGTATAACTAAACCATATGTGACTAGTGGACAACTTAAACACACTTCTGGATTCATTTTCAAAGGCCACTGTATTTGTTTCTCTTAAAACAACAAACATGGTGGAAAGATCTCATTTATTAGTGAATAATTAAAGTTTTAAAATTCTGCATTTCACAAAGGTTAGCTTGGGAAGGTTGCAGTTAAAATTAAACTTCAAAATGTGAACCTTCTAGGCAGCACTGTATTTCCACATTAGTGTAGCATGGAAAATAGTAAGCAATCGATTAATCAAATGACAGGAGAAGGTATACCATCCTTCCCTAAATGTGTTAATGGTCTACACTTCAGACATAACACTATTTGATTCTAACTCCATTACAGAGATGATCAGCAAGTCCCTGGAAAGATTTCCTTGAGAATACTGATCTACCCCACCAATTTCTTATTCAACTAAACTACTAGCTTTTCTTAAACCCTTTAATACCTTCTCATTTCCTATAGGATAAAGTTCTAATTCTTCGGCATGGACTTCAAAGCCTAGTTTTCCAGAGGCTACTTATCTCAGTTCAAGGTAAAGGGTTTAATGTGTGTTGGTTTGGATCTTTGATTTCTTGCCACTTCAACATGCATTCATGTGGTTCACTCCGGTTCTACTCTAGCCCAAGTTCCACTCTTTTAAGACAGCTCAAATCCTTGCTCTTCCAAAATTTTCGTAACTGCTCTAAAAACTCTTTTTGTAAACTTGTACAGAACTCACATGTACCACTCACATGATACAAAGCTTTGTATCATTCTTCACCTGTTTCCAGCCTGCCCAAATGGATCACTGACTTCAAAGGCAAACACTGTGTGTTAAAGCAATCCATGCCTTAATACAATCCAATACTTAAAAACTACCGTGTTCAAAGGATGTTAATGAAGTGTACTAAGCGAACAAGAAATAAACCTGAATAAGAAAATTAACTAAATTTTAATATTTTTAGAAGAGAAGGGCTGGTATGACATGAAAAATTCATTCAAAGATGAATACTTTAGCCAGTCATGGTGGCTTATGGCTATAATCCCAACACTTTGGGAGGCCGAGATGGGTGGGTCACCTCAGGTCAGGAGTTTGAGACCAGCCTGGTCAACATGGTGAAATCCCCGTCTCTACTAAAAATGCAAAAATTAGCTGGGCATGGTGGTGTATGCCTGTAATCCCAGCTGCTCGGGACGCTGACGCAGGAGAATAGCTGGAACCCGAAAAACAGAGTTGTACTGAGCCAAGATTGTGCCACTGTACTCCAGCCTGGGAAACAGAGCAAGACTCCATCTCAAAAGCAAAAACAAAACAAAAAAAACCAAAGATGCATACCTTAAGCTTTAAACAACATGAATTAAACTCTATAGGCTTCTTGAAAAGATAAGGCTTTAAAATGTTGAGAGGCTATTAGGATTTTATCTAAACTTAAGGGTGGTAACTAAAGAAGCAAAGCTATTTTAAAGTGAGAATTCAAAATATTATATTATAATGACATGTTTTAGAATTATTGGGCTATGTTACCCAATCATCCATTACAAAATAAGCAAGAAGCTCCTAGTAAGTACATACAATATGCTGTGTCAATTTCTGCAATTGGCAATAAACAAATTATTGAAACATAAAAATTTGTTGTGAGATACCTTCAGATAGCGTTCAATATTGCTCATCAAAATATCAATTTCTTCTTTGGACCACATCCCCTGCTTCCATTTATGTCCTTTAAAAGAAAACAAGCAATGTTATAAAAAATGTTACTCCTTGAAAGAAAACAATAAATTTCCTTTGTGATTAAATTATATTTAGGGATAAAATGTAGCTAATTTCATTTCTAATTCCTCTGAAATCTAAAAGGTCTCTAGGTAAACTTGCTTTTGTAACCTCTGGTTTTTAGGCTAGAATACATTTATTTGATCCTACTAAAAAAAAGACAATGGTAATTAAAGATTTTAAAACTATTATCTCTCGCCCTTTCAGCAGTACAAAACTGCTAAAAAGAGATGTATAAAAATAAGAAAGGCCAAATCATGCTCAAAACTTTTTGAAAAACTTCTCCAATGAAAATTTTATGGGCTGAAGAACATATACGAAAGACTGTAGGGCAAGGTAAATATTGAATACCAAGTGAATACTGTATTCTTAATGAGCATTTACTACACAGTGCTTGAAAATGATTTACGTTTTTCTGCTTCCTTTTTGTCCTTCAGAGTGGCATAGATACAAAGCTCACTTTTTTGGTAGCAGCTTTCCCAGCTATGCTTGAGCATAGCCAGCACTATGAACACTATGTTACCTTGAGCCTCTAAGCCACTTATCAGACCAAAGTTGGTAGACTCTTGAAAAGGCTTGACTTCCTACTCCCATAAGCAATAACTGTATTGTCTTAGATGACACCACTATACGTTTGTTCAAAAATTAACAAGACAAAATTTATTTCCAATCAGAAGGAGAAAAATAATTACTAAAAAACAGATGGTGGTTTCATAACCTTAATTCAAAGTCATTCGGGATCAAATTTATTTCAGTTAGAAAAGCTCAACTACTTTAATTGCTAAATTCCAATGACAAAGGTCCAATTCAGAATCTTTTTGACTATAAGCCCTCTCTATCTCCATTTTTTTCCACTGGGCACTAAAATTCACAGTATATCTTACCTTTATTAGTCAGAGAATCCTTATCTTCTTTAGTTGTAAACCATGCTTGGCTAACTGCTGAAACTTCCTCATTACCCAGAGGAGATATTTCATCTAGTTGCTCATTCTGCAAAATCTTGAAAAGGTAAAAGTTAAAAAAAAGGGGGAGCAGATTGATTTAATGCCCAACCTGATTCATCTTGATAATTCTAGGCATTATAAAATTTTAATATAGTAATATGGAATTCACTTGGTTTAGATATAGTAAAAATATATTCAATTTACAAAAAAAATTGCTTGCTGTTTTACTATAGCAGTATGAAAACAAAATTATATGCATTAACATAATACGACCTTCATTTAAGCAAGTAAATGTAACATGTATAAAATGGGCCAAGAGTCTATTAAGTATTTAAATCAACATAGAACATTCAGGAAAATTTAAATATTTACATATATAAATAAGCTCAATAATACACAGCTATCTGTTCTAGACAGCAAAATGTAACTGCTAGGGTTGGGTGTTATGATTTGTTAACACCCTCAGAGATATGCTTGCTGCCTAAATCACCAATGATGTAATCTTTTGCTTAACTTAAAAGATTAACAGGCTAAATCATAAGTCATTATTGTAAAATCATGGTCTGCGTATTGTTTTCTGACAACTTTGTTTTCACCAACCTCTAGAGCCTAATTAACGTATCTTCCTCTCAAAGAACTGCATGGTATTACTTATTCTTAAAGCAGCTAAGTTTTCTGTGCAACTACCACCAGCTACATTTTCAGTTACAAAATCTGCTGGTCGGTGGGGAGATGCCTTCAACAGAATTGACCCTGGCCTGAAAGGCCTGAAGAGAACTATAAAGTATATAAGGAAGACCTGGCAAAAACAGTGCTACCATATCAGGTAATAGCCTATCATGGGCAGAATAAGAGAAAAGTCACGTTTAGTGACCACTCAACCCAATTCAGTCTCTAGGCTAAAAAAACTAGCAATGTCACTGGCTGAAGGTAAATCCCAAGAAGGATTGGACTAATACTACTTGAATAAGCAGAAACTGAACTTCTAATATGAAGAGAAATTGAAACCCATCTCTCTTGGAAAGAGATAAGCTATCAGGGGACAACCATGGTGCAATTAGGAGAAAAGCCACATCTCTTTATATCTGGAGGTAATACATATAGTGTGTTATGAAAGTGTTTTTGAAACCATGGGCAAAAAGCTGGAAATCACTGGAACAAGTGTGAAAAGTTTTATATTCCTCTATGTGTCATATGTTTTGTTATTTTTTTTTTTAATCAAGAGAGACCTTTATAAAGCTAAGAATTGAGACAGACTAGATGTGTCTAAGGCTTCTTATATTCTGAAGATTACAATTTTATAAGATTTGTTGGGGTTTCCCCATGTTTGGGCACCACTGTCGGGAGTCTGTCCTGTAGACCTTGACTCAGCGACGGATGAATAAAGTACACTTGACACACAGATATTATGCTTCACCAGTTCGGCTGAGGGTCCACAGCCTCTTTACAGATACTTTGCTGCCAGTCTTCCTCAGCCAATGAGACTTGCATTTATTTAGCAAAGGTTAATTGACAAAGCCCAAGTCAACACCACTATAATGAAGACTAAAGCACAGGTGATGATGCTTAAAGCAAACACCATTAGACGGTAATTTCCTTGGTCAACCTTCTCCTGAGAGGACCATCTGGCTCAAAGGTTAGTTTTAAGACCACACAAGTCAACAAGTTATTTAGGTAAACTCCACATACTTTAGCTATTTGCTTTACTTATTAACTAAATGTAAAGGGGATTTAGGCTGCCTCCAGCTGAAACTTCAACTGAAACTATGAAAAAACTTTTAGGCTTTCTAAAAGGGTTCAAGACTATATTCTGTAACTTTTTCTACTGTTTTTCCTTTAATATTTTTTCCACCTCCTTGAGTGAATTCCTACAAGATTTGATCCTGGAGTTATACATCAGTAAACAGTATAACAGAGAGCTATCAAAAGACCTTGATACATACTCACTTTTAAGAACTATAATGTAGAAAATTCTCTTAAATGATCATCTCTTAAATTAACCAGTTTGATATAAGAATAAAATCACCATTCCTCAAAGTATGTCTATATAGCAGAGCCCATTCCGTGAACCTTAGGAATAAGTCTGTCATGCTAATTAACCACTATTTTGGGGTAAACACTTAATGACTTATGGCTCAAATTTTCCCTCTCAAGAGTTACAGTGATCATGTAAGTCATGTAGTGTCTTTAGACATGGCTATTTAAACATTTAAATAGCCATCAAATGAGCAAATAATTATTTAGCAGAAGTATTCAACACTGTCAATAACAAATGAGTTCAGTGAGTACAGCAGGAGACTTAAGTACCTTGAAGGGTATTTATATACCTATCTATACTTTGTATATAAATATTAATAAGCTTTACAGTATTCCTATATTTTACTTTATGCATCTATTAAGTTTACTCAGCTTTATGTAGTATGCTGTTGCTTTTAAAATGAAGCTTTTACGAGTTGGTTGCAGGATTTCATGTCTATAATATATATAAGGCTTATAAATCTAAAATATTCAGCTGACTGAAGACCTCTTGTAACCACAAAGTACTATATATAGGGACTTATAATAGTTTCTAATTATTTTTCAAGCCAGTCTCATTAGTGGAATGAGACACAATACATTAACTGCCAAACTACGCCAAATAGCTGCAACTGGTTTACAGCAAAGATATAGTCAGAAACAGACTATTTCTGAACTTTTAAACCATGCTGACTTTCAACTCACATCTTGTCCATTTTGTGTCTAAAGTTAATCTTATTAAACAAATATTAGAAATTATGAAAAGTTTTTTGTTCACTAAAATGGTGATAACAAACCAAGAGGCTAAATATTAAATTATAACTCATTAACTCTTTGGCAGTAATCAAAACAAAACAACTTTATAATTTGTTTTGTAATAAGGGCCAAAGCTGCGCACAGTGGCATGTTCCTGTAGTCCTTGCTACTTGGGAGGCTGAGGTTTCTTATCATTTTATCACCTAAGCAATGTGTAAAGGATCATCCTCCCGAGGCCAGTTAAAAGATTTACTATACCTGGATCTGCGTCACAGTCCCCTCAGTAACCTCATCATCTGCCACCTCTGTGGTCGCAGTCATGGTCACCTCAAAGCTCTGATCATTTTCTGAAACTTCAAGAAAAGGAACAGTTCATCTCCAAAATAATAATGGCAAATTCTGATTATTCTAAAAATATCCATGGGAAAAAAACACAATCACCTAATTTTCTAACACGCTCCTTGTTAATACATCTTCACATGTATATGTTCATTTGCTTAATGATTCTTAATGTGCACCTAATTCATAGTAGGTATTGCTCTAGGGGCTGGGGAAACAAAAATCCTTTCTTCTTGGAGCCTATATTCTAGTGGGGAAAGACACAAAATGGACAAGATACTATGTTGGATGGTGATAAGCAGTGAGAAAAAATAGAACAGGAAAGAGAATGTGTTGGGATGAAGAACAGTATTTGAAATTTTATATAGGAGCTAGGAAAAGTGAGAACAAAGTGAGGATGGAAGCTAGTTTTGCAGGTGTCTTAAGGAAGACCTTTTCAAGGAGAGCCAAAGTGCAAAGGCTCTGAGATGGGGCATGCTTGGAGTGTTCATGGGAATAGCAAGGAAGCCAGTGTAGCTAAAACAGACTAAATAAGAACATGCAGGAGATTGTGTAGGGCCTTCTAAGCCAAAAGGCTTTGGCTTTAACTCTTAGGTGGGAAATGACTGGAAGATTTTGAATAAAGTAATCTTATATTGTAACAGGCTCATTCTGGCTGCTATAAGAAAAACAGTTTGAAGGGCAGCAAGAGTTGGAGTGAGATCAGTTAAGAGGCAAATGCAATCAAGATCTATCAGTGGCTTGGACTAGGGTGAAGGCAACTGAGAGTTCAAATTGTGAATGTATTTTGGATGGCAGAGCCAATATGATTTGTAGACAAACGAGATAGAAGAGACTGAAGACTCAAGGATAACATTAAATTTTTTTTTTTTTTTAAAAATCAAAACTACTGGAATACACTTGCTACTAATTAGTTGAAGATTGTAAAAGAAGCAAATTTAAGGATTTAGGAAGTTATAGAATCTCTACTTTAAACACATTAGTTTGAGACAACTACCATATATTTAGAAAGCGAGAAGTCTGGTCTGGAATAAATCCGGTAGTTAACACCAGATAGTATTTAAAATCTCAAGTTGAGATCACCTAAAAAGTGAGTAAAGAAAACAAGGAAGCAGTCTAAGGACTTAGTCCTGGGGTGCTCCACATTTAGAGGTTCTGGTGACATGGAAAAGTCAGCATTAGAGACTAAGAAGAAATGGACAGAAAAATAGAAAACCAGAGAAATGTTTCCTAAAAGTCAAGTGAAAATGTTTCAGGGAGGAGGAATAATAAATACTGTCAAAAGTTTCTGACAGATCAAGAAAGGCAAAGACTAAAAAAGTGGCCACTGAATTTGGCAACAAGAAGGTCTTTGGAGAGCTGAGAAAAACAATTTAGTTAAGGGGTGAAAGCTTGATTGGATTAAGTTTAAGGAAAAATGGGGGAAAGGAAATGAAGGCAAATATAGGTAATTTTCAAGGTATTCTGCTCTAAACACAAGGAGAAAAATTGAATAAGGACCAAAGGTGAGCCAAAGGGACTTTTTATTTATTTATTTTAGACGGGATCTTGTTCTGTTGCCCAGGCTGGAATGCTATGGCATGCTCACAGCTCACTGCAGCCTCAACTTCCCAGGCTCCAGAGATTCTCCCACCTTAGCCTCCCTAGTAGCTGAGAATACAGGTGTGCACCACTGTATCAGCTAATTTGTATTTATCATAGAGACAGAATTTTGCCATGTTGCCCAGGCTGGTTTCAAACTCCTGGGATCAAGCAAAGTGCCTGCCTTGGCCTTGCAAAGTGCTGGGATTGACCAGGGACTTTTTATTTTAAAGAAAAAATAACAGTACGTTTGCAATACCAATAAGAATGATTTAGTACACGAAAAACTGGTGATACAGAAGAGATAAAATAATTATTGGAACAATGTCCTTGAGTAGGTAAAGGGGATGAAACCTAGTAAATGGAAGGCTAAGTCTAAGATAGGATAACAAATATATGGACATAGATGCAGGTGGGTATATATTTGTGGTAGTGGGAATTGGTAGAAATTATTTTCTGGTTACTTCAATTTTCTTAGTGAAGAGGAACTAGGGTTACTAGCTCAAAGTAAAAAGGTGGAAGAGGTATTCAAAAGTTTCAGGAGCTATGAAACAGTCATCTCAAAGTGGAAAAAAAAACCACTAGAAAACTGGTGTTACTGGTGGGCAGCATTAGGAGCCCACTTCAGGTTAGTGATCAGGAATTAAAGTGAGAATAGTCAGCCTGCTTGTGCCATTTTTCTCTAATCCTTTTCAATTAGGTGCACTGGTACAGATATAAATAGGCAAAGATAGATTTAGACAGTTATGATTTCACCAAACAGTGAAGTAAGAGAAAAACAAAGGACTTGGTGAATGCAAGACAGTGATTATAGTGATTATAATGATTAACCATAAAAGTGAAACAGGGTAAAATGAAAAGAAAGGATACAAACAGAGAAGGAACAATAAAAAAGTAATAGGATCAGCAGGTCCCAGTGAGGCAAAAGACTTCAGGAGTTCAAGAGTACTACAAGAAGTGAGCTGGAAAGATAGAAGTAGTGGTAGGAAAATAGCAAGTCTGAAATAGATCACAAATGAACTCCAGAAATAGGTAAGAGTGGTAAAGGAAGTAATAAATAGAGAACAAAAGGAATAAGGGAGTAAGGTACTGAAAGAATCATCTAGATGAATACTGTAATCACCATAGAGTAATAACTACAAATAGGGATTGAGATAAATGTAGTGGCAGATGACTACAAAAATAAGTGGTTAGTGAGTTAGAATGATTAATATGAGTTAGGCTGATGCTGTGAGGATTTTTACGATCCACACAGATAAACTGTATCAGTCTTATTGCTAAATATTATGCTCCAGTGTGTCTTCCATATGTGATGATGCTATGATCCCTCATAAAGCAGCTCATGTGCTTTCATGTCAACATATCTCTATTATCTGAAGCTAAGTGAACAGTGCCCTGAAGGATTTGGTTACACCATAAAATAAAACAAAATATCAAGTATATTTTGAACGTACAATCATGAACAAGGTATTTCACTTTAACCAAATGAATTGGTTAAAGTCACTTTATATCAAAATAGCCACTCAAAAATTCTACTTTAGAAAATACTTAGGATGACAGCTGTATAGAAAGGCCAGTTAAGTTTTAGAATTGAATTACAACATAATAATAGTCAAATTAGGAAAGATTTAAGAAAACATAGGAATCATGATTAGGAAGAAAGAATATTTAATTATAAATACGTTATGCTTGGTTATGCCACAACTGGAAGCAATATTAACACTGTTTTTCAGTATAGTCTAATAGTAAACTAAAAGTTTCTTTTCTGTTCAATTTAGCAAGCAAATTAACTCTACATTCAGAGTACATATCTACTTGTTAAGATACAATTTTCCATGCTCAAAACCTAGTCTTCCTTTTTCAAAAGATGAAGATGTGATTTTGCCTGATGCTGAGTGTAAAATCAAAGTTCTCAGATATGGCAAAACCCTCCTTTGTGCTAAGAGTGCCACCAACAGCCATGTGCTCCATGTCCACTGCCATGGATTAAGGCATCTACTCTGGAATCTTCCTGAACACTCCATACTCTTTGCTAAGCAAATCAGAAATACAATCTAATGTTGCAGTTGGTATGCTGTCTTGTGCCAACAGTATTACACTTGAGATATTATACCTCCTATAGAATCCAGTCTACTTTAAATGATCTTGGAATAGAAACACATTAAAAACTTTCTCGGCAAGAGTAAACTAATTAGGGTTCTATCTAACTTTCATGTTATCATATAGCATACTGAAGAGGCAATATGGCATTGGGGTTAGGAGTATGTACTACAGGAACCAGAATGCCTAGAATCGCTGTTAGTCAAGTTATTATAATTTTCTGTGTCTCAGGTTCCTGACTTATAAAATATAAATAATAATGTTAGTATCTCTTATAAAGCATGCTTTCTCTATGAGGGCAAATACGGTTCTTGGGATGGGGAGAAATGCATGTGACAACAAATTTTACTATCTTTATGAACAAAAGCAAGGACATACAGACAGTACATTAGGAAATACAGGATATTTTTGAGGATATATTGTATTTTTCATGAAGGAAGAGTACAATCAGGGAAAAAAAAAGTCTAAAAAGGCTCCTTGTGAGGCAATTGAAAAAAAGGTCGGGAAGATTAAAGTAGGCAATATATGTAAAAGCATTTAACGATATGTCTGGCACATTGTATTTATTGTTAGTTAAAAAGAGATGTTTTCACTAAATGAAGAAAAAAGCAATGAGTCCAAGTCTATCTAGAAATGTCAATTGGATGTTTTACAAGCTAAATTTAGATGTCAAAAGGGAATTCTGTGTTCTTAATACATAGTGACTTACGTGGAAGTGCAACAACTGATATGCAAGGAGTAGAATCATCAATACTCTGATCATCCTCAGAGGACAAACAAAGTCTTTTATGTGGAGGTTCAATACTATCTTCTGAGTCTATTTCATCCGCTTCTAATGGAAGAAAACAAACAAAAATCTCAAAAAATTCAAACCAATGAGGCAAAACAAAATCTCTAATAATGACTCTATAACAATTTTCTTATCCATTAAAACAATCTTCTTACCCATTTGCTCATTTAACTAAACCTAGTTGTGCAAATAGGATTCAAAAGGACCCTGCCTTTCTATGCCTATTTGAGTATTCAACTTCTGAAGGTTTCCTGTAAGAGGTGTCCTAAACTTAAGAGAGAAGGGAAGCCCAGGAAAAACTGCTGTCTCTCGGCAGTAGAAGCAATATGTGCAGTGGTATGGAGGTATGAGAAGATTAAGGTATGTTCGGAAAATGTGATCTGCTGGTACACAGGTATATGCAATACGGCAGGAGGTGAGACTATGAGGAAAGCAGAAATGACTGGAGACCTATGGGCCAAATTAAAGAACCTGTACTATATTCTAAAAACCTTGGGAAACTTTATGCTATTAAGCATATCATGAATAATTTCATCAGCAGCTTGAAAGATGAATTATAGGTAGGAGAATGGTTAAAAGGCTATTAGAGCTACCTGGAGGAAAAATGAGAATTTAAACTAACAAAGGAGGGCTTGAAACAGAGAGGATGCAATAGATTTTAAAAACATAATGCTATAAACAAGTCTTCAAATGAAATTATGCAGGCGATGAGAGAAATGATTTATTCCCAACCACATTCATGATCTGCATACTAAGTAATGAAATTCACAGAGAAAGGAAAAGAGAGAACTAGGTTTAGGAAGTAAATACAAGTAAGGATTGTTTGGGACATATGAAACTTAAGGTGCCTATGAGAAGCACAGATAAATCTGTATAAAGACAGAGTCTGAGTCATCTTTATAGGTAGGTGCTAGTTAAAATCATAAGTTTGAATTAAATAACCTATGAATTATGAGTAGAGTGAAAAGATAACCAAGGTTGAGTAAAGATGAACGTAAAAGCACAATAAAGAAATGGCATAAACAAACAGCAAGTAGAGGAGTAACAACAAAGTTATCAGCTGGAAGCCCATTGAATATTAATTCATTGCAGATGATCATATTAAGTCATATTCAATTGACTGTGTACAATTCTTTAACATAGGTTCTAACAAAAGAATCTATTTGCATTGAGGACTAATTCTACATTTTCTAATGTATTAAATATACTGCTGGCACCAATTAGTATTAAAAAAGAGGTATATATTATAGTTATTTCCTCATTATCTCTGGGGGCTCAACAGGTCTTATTTACAATATAGCAACAAGATTGACAAAGGCTAACACTTACGTTCAACTGAAAGAGATAATCTCGTTTTCTACTGTGTAGCCTATACTCATTTGGGCAATTGGGGTCAAAAGTGACACGGAATTCAGAAATTTTGCAAAGAGTCAGAATTATATATCAGCAAGTTCTCCTACCATTCTGAGGGCAGTGAAGAATGAGGTTCCCTTCTGTGTCCTGAGTCAAAGTCACAGAGTTCACAGTTTCTACTGTTACTGTGTCAGAATCCTCTTCCACTGTGCTCATACTCAAATCTGTACAAGAACAGACTCCAGGTTAGGATTTCAAAAATTATTCACATATGTGAATATGAAGTATTCCCCTTACATCCCCCGAAATACCACACACATTTATTTGGGTATCTGCCTATAGGGTTCTTCATGTAAAATTGCAATGAGAGTTCAGATTTCAAAAACTGCCTTTCATAAATTTATATCCATTATTTAGAATAAGGTAATCTGCAAGAATCTGATGGCTCTGATAAATTTTGAAAACCTACAACATTTATAATACTTTAAGAAAGATTTTGGTAACATCCAACAAAAGACTGTCATATCGACAAAACTCTCACCACTTTTTGATTGTGTCTTTATGGACAGCTCTGCAGGTGCTTAACTTGGATTCATCAAAAATTTTATCTTGATTTAATAATTATTTTTCCAAAACATTTTTACAGGTATTTAGGCTCTATTATCTAAAAAATAGGAATGCTAAATAATTCTTGCTGTGTTCTTAATATTGAACAAGTGCATATATCCATCATTACCAAATTGCAATTTTAAGAGATGAGTTAGGCCTTCTTTTGAAACAAGTACTTTCATTGTTCAAAGTATCCTTACCTGCTATTTTACACAAATATTATTTTCCTCTTGTTCAGACAGACAGAATAATTAGTCTCAGAATGTAATACCTCATGGCTGGTGGGCGGGCAGGCGGAGGTATGAAACTGTAATCAATGGCCTGGTTGAAGTCTTCAGAAACACCTCATAAGGTTTAAGGACGTTCTTGCCTCAATACTCACTTTTGGTTTTATCCACATGTTTTACCAACTAAATAACGCAGAGGACATAAACCCTGATATAATTTCTCAATGTTTATTAAACTTTTCTTTTAGAGAAGGGGTCTTGCTCATTGTTGCCCAGGCTGGAGTGCAGAACCTATTCAGAGGCACTACCGTAAGTGCACTAGAGCCTTGAACTCCTGAGCTCAAGCGATATTCTTAGCCACCCAAGTAGCTGGGTACAGGTGTGTGCCAACATGCCGGGCTCTCTCTGGCTCCTATACACAAGATATTAGTCCATTCATATATTTACCATTGAAGTGAATGTATTTTCCTTGGCACAAAAAATATATTAACCTAAATATATTAACAATTACATGGGGAAGATCCAATAATTCATTAAAATTTTACTATACAAATTACTATTTGAAAAGGACATTATTCATTTTACGACGGTAATTATGCCATTCACAAAATAAAGGTAAATGGAAATCATCATCTAGTTTTGACAAATTTGCAAATCATGTGAGGTCTTTGCAACAAAAACAGACTTACCTAGACAATGGATGGATCAGCTACAGCCCTTCCCACAGAATCAAGTTGTCCTCCCTTAGCCAGCAGCATCACTTTCATGTTATCCAGATTGTTTCTCCCCCATGTTCCTATCTCTGCAACACTCTGAAAAAGTAACAGCATTACACACAATAAGGCTTAGTAAGAAAAAATGAGTAGGATAGCAGTATGCTGATGACAGTCTAGCCTCAAGCCTCTGTGTTATCTCAACTAGAAGAGCAAGACAAAACTAGAATTCTTTTTTAAGTAGGACTTTGGGAAATTAGCCTCTAAAAGTGTTTCCCAATGAAGAAAGGACAGAAATGATGAATAAATATTAACGGGTAGTTTCTTAACCCACGTGGCTCTCATCAGGCAAACATTCTCTAGAAAACAAAACAAAACAAACAGGTTCAGCTATGCTAGTGGTTCTACGAACTACAGACCCTGCTACCATTATGTAACATGATGTGTATATCAACCAATATACTATGATAAATATTACTACTAACTATAGTTTTTCTTTATAATTATTAATGTTTTATCTTAAAGCTTTAAAAGTTATAAAATACCGATGACAGGTGAACAACCCTATCTAGTAATCTGTGGGGGGGGAAAAAAAAAACCTTAAACCATTAGGACAGAAAAAGCAAATTACAAGTAAGCTCTTGAAAGCAATGTGAAACTTTATGAAATATGAAATGGTTTTCAAAAGTTTCTTTCAATAAGTTCCTCATCTTTATCCTCAAAGGCCAACCAAAGAGAAAAAAAAAAAAACAGTATTTGAGGTTCAAGGGGATGTTTCAGCAAAACTAGGGATTACAATTTTAATTTTTGCAGCATTCTAATTAGATCCTCTTTGCATTTTCAGTGGAAAAGGTACAGATCCTGCTGGAGAAACTTCATAATCTATTAGATTTCATGTTTCATGCCATCATTTCTGAATCCATTAATTTTTAAAAGGCTGGCTTGTTAGTAATACCTGCTGCAAAAGATGGGGAAAAGAAATGTAAAAAAATTAAAAAAAAAAAAAAAAAAAAGGTCAAAATCATCCATAAACTTTCCAAAAAATGATTTTTCATACTCTTTGGTGTAGTTCCTTCCAATCTTATCCCCCAATGTATGTGTCTGTGACTATAGTGTATCTTGCAATTTTATATCCTGCTTTTTAGAATTTGCTCAGATTGAAAAGTGTGAAGGAAACCAAGGGAGGCATCTAACACAAGTTTTATTACTTGAAACTTATGCTGCATCAGGTGTGGTGGCTCACGCTTGTAATCCCAGCACTTTGGAAGGATGATCGCTTGAGCTCAGGAGTTTCAGAACAGCCTGAGAGAGTGAGATCTAGTCTCCACAAAAAACTAAAAAATTAGCCTTGTGTGGTGGTTTATGCCTGTAATCTCACCTACTCAGGAGGCTACGGTAGGAGGATGGCTGCAGCCCAGGAAATCAAGATTGCAGTCTGAGTGACAGCAACAACCTGTCTCAAAAAATAAAACAACAAAAAATAAAATTTATGCTGCAATAAAAAGTGTGACATCATTTAACAGTTCTCCTATTACTGGACATTTATGTTGTTCCCAATTTTTAATTTCCTTAAACCATACTGAAAAACATATTTGTACACTCTATTTCCTTGAAAATTAATAAATAAAAACCATTAAATCAAAGGAAATGACAAATTTAGAATTCTTCAATCATACTGCAATTTACCCAAAAGGTTGCACAAATTTATATCCCAATCATTGAAATCTAAACTCTACTCTTGGTTATCTTGCCAATAGTTGTTTTTTTTAAAACTTCAAAGCAAAAAGCAGAATGCTTATTTGATAGGTACAAAATGGTCACAGGTTTAGCATTTGAATGAAAATTGTTTAAAGACCCAAGTTAATCCAAAACTTTGGGAAAAAGAACCAGAATCCTGGCTCCTTTTTTAAAGTTCTGCAACTCCTTTTAGAGATTAGTGAATAATTCTATGCTACTTTATAAACTAACAAGCTTATTTGTTCAATAAACAAATATATCCAAATACATTACGCTTCTACTACATGCAGATATTGGGGATACAGTAGCTTTTTTTTTTTTTGCTTTTGAGACGGATCTCACTCGTCACCCATGCTGGAGTGCAGTGCCGTTATCTTGGCTTACTGCGCTCTGCCTCTGGGGTTCAAGCATTTCTTCTGCCTCAGCCTCCGAAGTAGCTGTGACTACAGGTGCACGCCACCCACCCGGCTTTTTGGTATTTTTTAGTAGAGACAGGGTTTCACCACGTTTGCCAGGCTGGTCTCAAACTCCTGACCTCAGGTGATCTGCCTGCCTTGGCCTCCCAAAGTGCTGGGATTACAGGCATGAACAACTGAGCCCATTCCCCTGTCATCTTAAGCATGTTCTTGACTCACTGTTTTTCCCCTATAGTCCAAGCTATATATATGGCCAGTACATTTATTAACATTTAAGAAACTGACCTAGTTTCACTTTTAATGTGTAACATGTTTACATGGTTAAAAATTCAAAGGTAATTTTTATTAATATTAATACTGACAAATATATAAGGTATCTAAATGAAGATGTCAAGCTGATAAAAATATAAAACTAGAGTTCAACAGGCCAGCGTTAGACCTATAAATGTGAGTTAGTGGCATACACATTGTTTTCAAAGATTTCTTAAAGAGGTTAGAGAAGACAGCCTAGATTCCAGTTCTAGAACACTCCACTACATTTGGGAAGTCAAGCAAAGAAGAATGAGAAGGACCAGCTAGAGATGCAAGAGAAAAACTAAGAGGTGTAAACTAAGAAGCACAAGTGTTTTCCCAATGAGCATTAAGTAGCCAACTGTATTGAAAACTGCTGAGGATAAGATGATTGAGAAATGATTATGTAATCTGGCAATACGGAGAACAATTGGTACCTTTAACAAAAGTAGTTTGGTGGAAGTAGTAGGGGCAGAAGCCTTACGGGAATATGTACAGAATTACAGTAGAAGTAGGAAAGAAAAGACAAACTACAGATCCTTTTTTCAGTAGGTTTAGCTTTCAAATTAGAACAAAAGGATCAAGTGCAGTCAAGACTACACAGAATACATACGTATTCTGATGTTGGAGAGAAATATTGGTGAATAAATCAAATTGTGATAGTAGGGTAAAAAGCTTAGTAATTTAGTGCCTTTATTCTAATTCATTACACAAGAATCTATGCTTAACAACTTCTGGAATCCCTCCCTATTTTGTTTATCGGAAAATCGCCAACTCTACTATCACCTTTTTGGTCCTTTTTGGAGCAGAAGAGTCATGTACCATATAATATTTTGGTCAACAACGGAGTGCATATACAGTAAGTCTGTAAGAGTATACTACCATATTTTTACTACAACGTTTCTGTATTTGGATATATTTACATACACAAATACTTGCCATTGTGTTAAAATTGTATTGTATTCAGTACAGTAACATGCTGTACAAGTTTGTATTTTCTATGATGCCCACAAGAAATAACACAAAATGCATTTCTGAGAACTGTCATTAAGCAACACATGACTGCACATCATCAGCTTTTCAATTTTCCTTTCTTTGTAATGGGTTATACCATATGTACTATTTTTACACTAAAAATGAGAAGATAGCATGGAAGAAAAATAAACACAGTTTTAACAGCCATTTTAACTAAAGTGGCCTTTTGGCATGTTTCCATCATTTGCTGAGTATCTTTAAATAGCATGATACCTTAGTAAATTCAAGGAAAAAATATCTGAGGGTAACAGCAAATCCAAATGCAGTTAGGAAGATCATGGACAATCTGCTTGAGATTTCAAGAATTTTGAATACTTAAGATATGGACATTTTGTCTGTTGGGATACAGTTTTATAAAAAAGGAATTAACTCAGCTTTATCATCAGTTATTAGAAAGCTGTGCAAGGAATTAGTTTTATCCATAGCTTTATCAGTGGAGAGTAGCTTACAGAAAGAACTATCAGGAATAGTTTTATCCATAGCTTTATCAGTGGGGAGTGGCTTACAGAACTATCAGATGTGTTTATATAATTTTAACAGCCCTAATGCTTTGGCATTGCTGTTATTTATGCACACTATTTACAGCTTTGATAGCTTTAATTTTCTATATAGTCTATCATGTGTCTATCTGACAAACGATGTTATATGCCTTGTTGACGTTTTCATTATAAATTTCAATAATTTTTAATTATTTATGCATAACTATGAAATTTGTTACACTGGGCTGACAGTTGATAAGATTTTGGCTACCATTTGTAAATTTTCATTTAGATTAATTAGGCATCTCAGAATCTTAAAAGAACAGTGGAAACATTTCCTGTAATCTGCTGTTTAAGTTTTTAAAAGGTTGCCAGGCAGTTAACAGTGTGAACCAGATCATTTTTATAGATTGATGAAGCATGTTTTCCGAGACCTAAAAGATAATGTATAAAATGAAATAGTGAATATGCAAAATTCCAGTTGACTTTTATTATATGAAAGTAATTTAAATGTGTACCTAATAAATTTTGAGTGGTTATCTGATAAATCATTAGACAGGTGGTATGTTTCAAGGTATTTAATGCTTTATGAAGAAATAATTATTTCTGGTCATTAAAACCTAATTATATGTTCTATATCAAGAATTATGGCTTTCTAAAATTATTTTAACTCTTAAAGCTTTAACTCATTGATGACTCAGAAACAAATTTTAGAAAACTTAGTATTCTGTTCCTGTAACAATCTCAATGTGTTTTTTTGCAAGACGAAAATTTGATTTGTTCCTTAAATTTCAGATTTTGTTAGATGCCATTTAAATAATTGTACAACATTCACTCCTTAGCAGCATTTTGTTTTTCAGAAAAGCTAAAGTGGTTTTAATAAGACTGATATTTATATTACTTTTTAGAATTTTTTTTTTTTTTTTTTTTTTTGGAGACAGAGTCCTGCTCTTGTTGCCCAGGCTTAAGTGCAGTGGCATGATCTCAGCTCACTGCAACCTCTGCCCCCCAGGTTCAAGCTATCTCCTGTCTGGGCCTCCTGAGTAGCAGAGATTACAGGAACCTGCCACCACACTCATCTAATTCTTGTACTTTTAGTAGAGATGGGGGTTTTACCATGTTGGCCAGGCTGGTCTCGAACTCCTGACCTCAGGTGATCTGCCTGCCTCAGCCTCCAAAAATGCTGGGATTACAGGCATGAGCCACCACACCCAGTCACTTTTTATTATTCTTTTAATCATTTTGACTTTTTAAACATGTGGCATCTTTACCAAGTACACTATAAGGGTTACTATTGATAGTGCAGGTTGGGCTACAGTAAGGACTTAGGATAAGTGATTTCATTAATAATCACTACAAATGCTGCATGTTTTAATTTATATAAACAGAGAACACCTTCTGCCAAACACCAAAATTTGTATATACCACTGGGCCATGAAAGTTGATAGTTTTATTTATGACTATTTACATTGTTATTTATGTAGGAAACAAAGCAGGAAAATACACTGAGAATTATGTTTACAGAGGACTTCTTTAATGCATCACATTTCTTAAAGATAAACATACTTTTATTATACTTAGTATTTTAAAAACCAAACAATTATACAATTGCAGATTTGTACATGTTGTCAACTGCAAAAAACCATTCCAGTGGCTTAAAAAAAAACACAAACCACACAACCTTAAGTGTGGTACAAAACTCTTATAATGGAGTTACTGTATCTTTATTATCATATAATCTCACATTACAGCTCCCAATGAAAAAGATGACCTTATTTAATATACTATAACCTGGAAGGACGAAAAAGGACAAGCATAAAGAAATAACTCTTGGATCTGTTATTTAACACAGAATTCAATTAAAGAAATGAGTTATTCATGCTATTCTTCCTTTAGTATTGATGTAAAGTTCCTTTTTTTTCTTTTTTTAAATTTCATTTTTTTTTTGATGCAAAGTTCTTATCCAATGGGTTATCTTAGAGTGGTATTTCCATCAATTGATTCTACCTATCGTCCTGATTTTTCTGGGCATTTAAGTGTTGAATATCTTCTAAAAACCAGAATCAAGGAATGAAGTGACCTTTGTTCTCAGTTTTGGGGGCTAATTCTATAAACAGATGTACACCCATTTCAAGTATGGAAGAGTTTAGATGCTATGAGTGGCAATCATGAGAAGCACAGGAACCAACATTAGCTGACCCTAGATGCTTGGAGCTGTGATTCTAAAATGGAACATGGGATGAGACCACATGATATAAAACATTCCCTATTTTCATACACTCACTTTATACTGTGAAATCTTTGCAAGCTACAGAACATATAGCACCACAATTTTATTAGGTGGGTTAAAGACTGAGAAACAACTGGGTGAGAAACAGTCTCTGGCATAATTCAACTATTAAGGCAGTAAGGACACAGTTTTCAGAGGTCTTTTTTCCCTGACCCATTCATATTCTTTTTGTGTGATTGCATGGCTTCTACCCACGTATCAGCATGCCTATCTTTACTGTTTTCACAATATTAAGATCATACTGTCACATCTTTTTTGTACTTACTCTATCTAGAGCATTTTCCAATATTACTACTCTACATTTTGAATGGGTGCACAGATCTAAATTTATCTAATCTGTACCTATTACTCAACATTTGTTTTTGAGGCTATGTTATTATAAAACTCGAAAAGAACCATTGTATAACTTATTGTGTAACTAATGACTTAAAAAATACTTAAAAGAGTATTTGCATAGTAACGTATAAGGAATTTGGAAGATATTTTTGTTCTGAAATAACGAGACTTTGCTAAGTAGAAAACCTAAGTGGAAGATAATAGGTAACAAATTCACACATCCTAAACATGGGAACCCCCGGGCTGTCAAACAGGTAAGGTCACAGAATAAGCCTAACATCTTCCAAAGTACCAATTTTACTCAAGATACGAATGGGAACACTACACACTTGAGGAAGATTGTTTTGTACTATAGTGCCAAACCCCTTGGGATTTCTTCCTCTATGTACTTTATGGAAAAGTCTGAGAAGCAGAGCCATAACTGAACGTAAGGCATATTCAATTAAGGTACCTAATTAATGTTTACTATGGCTTGGTTTTAAGATAGTAAAATATGACTATATATCATAAAAATGTCAATAGAGCTGTTAGTGGAATCTATTCTAGCAAGTTTTTAATGCTTAAAATGTTGATTTCAATTACTATTGAAAGCAATGTCATTATTACTTGAACAAGGAGAATTACTTGATAGCATGGATCATTTTAAGGTGCAGCATTTCATATCTGGTTCGACAATAAAATTGTATTGCTTATTAAAAAAGCAACAATATTATCTTTCACCCTATGTATGGTTTAAGAGCTAATAATGTGTTATTGGCTACACTTTAAAGATTTCATCCATTCAAAACTGAGTACTTTCATACAAGGTACCATCAGAAGCTTACACAGTATTATCAGACACCTATGATTTACAGTGAAATTAATTTTTTTAAAAAAATTTTAAAGCAGCCGGGCGCGGTGGCTCAAGCCTGTAATCCCAGCACTTCGGGAGGCCGAGGCGGGTGGATCACAAGGTCAAGAGATCGAGACCATCCTGGTCAACATGGTGAAACCCCATCTCTACTAAAAATACAAAACATTAGCTGGGCATGGTGGTGCGTGCCTGTAATCCCAGCTACTCAGGAGGCTGAGGCAGGAGAATTGCCTGAACCCAGGAGACGGAGGTTGCGGTGAGCCGAGATCGCGCCATTGCACTCCAGCCTGGGTAACAAGAGCGAAACTCCGTCTCAAAAAAAAAAAAAAAAATTTTAAAGCAGATTTCCTCATTAGATACTAAAATACACACAGGCAGTAAAATAAACCTAATCAGCATAACACCTGATGGGAAGTGAATGAATTAGCTTTGACCACTGGTGACTGGAAGAATGACCTAACAGTGTACATTTAATGACATTAAAAATGACATTTAAATATATGGGATGATAGAAAATTAAACTGTTCATAATGAGCTCTCCAGTGTGCTTTTTCCTGACAACTTATTTCTAGTATTCAGTCATGGAATGGACGATCTTTCTACGAACTTGGCGGAGAGGAGGAAATGTGATAAACAGGTTCCTCCTTTAAACTTACCTTTATAGAATCAAAGCAAACACAAAATCTGTTTGTGATTTCTATTACAGAAATTTTCTTCACAAAATGAAAGCATCATCAAAATAAAGGGAGAAATGACATGAAAGCAAATAAATGTCACATACATTTGGTAATGTATTTATCTGTATTTTATCCTTAACACTTGGCAATTATTTTAATAAAAATCACTTAGTATACAACTTTCTTGGATCATCTTGTATCATTTAGAGGTATAGAAATCTTTTGGAGCTGAAACCGCAAAGGACTTAAAAGTATATCAATTCTTGGGAAATCCTTTCAGATAGGAAATATATGATGGTAGTGAGAATACAATGGACTATGAAAATGGAAACTCCATTTTGGAAAGGCATAGTAACACCTCGGTGTTAAATATGCTGTCTTTACAAATGACATAAAAAAAGCAGAATGAACCCTTCCTAAACCTTGTTCCTTACTAAACTTTTGATGTCTTTGTAACAGACAGATATGTGTGTTAATACAAGTGACGCAAGACGACAATACACTTCTAAGCTCCCTCAATATTTTAACATCTATGTGCCAGGCAGTAAATCCTTAGGGAACACTTGTTCACATTAGCTCATTTATCCTCACAAGTGTTAATTTAAGCCAATGCACTTAATGAAGCATGGCAAAAGCAACTGTTTAAAATAACAAGATGTTATTTTCAGGGCATGTAAGTTTATTACACCATTAATAAAAATTAGGGTCTGTAGATGTTGAAGAGATAAATGAGACTAATAGGTAAAATTTTTTTGCAGAGGTGAAGAGAAGCTTTTTGTTGTTATTTAAATACTAAGTAGTGACATCAAACTAACCTTATAAAATATATACACTCTCTCTCCCCTTTAAAGCACCCCTTGGGTGTAATGAGATAACTAAAGCACTGAGAAAAGAGATCTTTAAAAAAAGGACTATAGGACAGCTACCTACTTTTGATATGATTCTCTACTAGTAAACATTTCCCAGCCATGCTCTGTTTTCAAAGCTCAAGTCATACCCCCGAACTTTGATAAAGCACCCCGTGGGTGTAATGAGATAACTAAAGCACTGAGAAAAGAGATCTTTAAAAAAAGGACTACAGGACAGCTACCTACTTTTGATATGATTCTCTACTAGTAAACATTTCCCAGCCATGCTCTGTTTTCAAAGCTCAAGTCATACCCCCGAACTTTGATTTCTTCCCCTCAAAATACTTCAAACACCTGATGAACACTCAGAGAAAAATGTTTATATAATGTATTCATATATAACTGCAAAGTATGAACTTAAAGTTCTAAGAAAGATGCAATGCCCAGTACTTACTGATTAAATGTTGATGAAGACAGGGCAATAGCATTTTGGCTCCACCATTAGCTCAACTGCAATCAATAAAGAGATTCACGCAGAATATGCGGGTGCTAAATCAGTCCCAAAAAGCATATTTGGGGTGAGCCTATCAACTAAAATAGCAAGAAAAAAAATTAGCTTGTTTGGTGGCATACAGAAGCACCTAGTATTGGGAGTTAAAATGAGACAAAAATCACCACAAATCATGAAATATATTTTTCACACCTATAACATAATGGTTTTTTCCAGGCAGAATGAGGCTGGCTTTTGTGCTTTGTGTACGGAAGAAAAAAGCTATTCCCACACCAAATTGGATTCTCTCAGCAAGACAACTTTCGTATGTTAAGAAATATAGTTTTAACCTTTTTTCTCTAAATCCTGACAAGATTTGTAAATCCTAACCAAATACATGAAATCTTGTCTCCACTACAACATAAGAGCAAAAAGATTTTGTTGTATCGTCATTCTTTAAATGTAAAAAGTGATAGTAAATTATCTAATTTGTTAAAATACAATAATCCTCAGAAAGTTACTTGAAATACAAATTTAAAACCAGCCTTAAAAAATTTGAATTAATGATAAAATATGAACACCCTTAAGAAATACCAGTAAGACAGCCTGTAAAACAAACAAAAAAGCAACAACAAAAAAAGAAAACCCTTAACTGAAAAAGAAAAACGGATTTTGTAAAACTTTCAACATAGGGGAGGAATATTTTCGTATTTGGACTGGAGCTTAAAAGCTACAAATGGTTTTAAAATATTCCAAATGGCACAACTTTAAGCTCAAGACATGTAATATTAAATAATTCTACAAAATATGTATTTTGTAGGACGACCCAACAAGTAGCCTCGCCTGTCAGAAAGGAGGCACACAAACAAAAATCAAATCTATATACATTAAAAAGAGGTACACAAAAATGAATCGTTGCGAAAAAAGCTACTACGCAAATTCAATGAGAAAGGGAGGAGTCCTGACTCATACTGTACACGATTATCTTTTTTCTTATCTACGCCGAATATTTTTATATAAAAGCATATGCTCTATCATTCAACTGCACAGAAAGGCACTTGGCCACTTCTTCTCTCAAATCTACTCTGGAGATTGTGGTAAAACACTTTACGTACCTCCCTGAGAAATTCTCAAAGCGAAGTCCATTTTAGAGGACAAAGTGGATTTAACAATTTTAAGAACTTTCTGGGATATCGGCACAATAAGCCAATTACTCTTTAGAGACGCATTTTCCGCGCTCCACCAGGACTCTGTCCCCTCGCCCCAGCCCACATCCCTTCTTTAAAGAGACTCAGACTGACAGAGGTGGTTCGGCCAGCTATCCCGATTCTCTCTGCCTGGGCCGTGAATCGCCGAGCAAAGCTGAATCCCCGCAAAATTACAGAAGAATCTAAAGCGCAAACAAGGTAAAAGAACAACAAAAAAGCAAAGCGGGGGAAGTTGGGTCGAGACCCGCCCCCACTCTCTCAACCCCACCCAAGCCTACCTCTCCTACGCTGCACCACACAACAAAACCGAAAAACGTAATAAAAATAAAAATTAAAAAAGGAACACCACGAGAAAGCAAATAGGGCTTCCTTACTGTCCCCACTCCCTGTGGCCCAGTTCTCTACCCAACCTCCCGGCCCACCCCACCCCCCCAGGGGTCCCGGCGCCATTTAGCTCCTCCGAAGCCGCCGCCATTTTCCGCCCCCGTCGGATTGCTGCTGTGCCTCTGCGGCCGCTCGCTTCCCTACTCTGCAGCCTGAGCCACGGGCGCCGTCCGGCCCTGAGAGGGAGGCACTGGCCGGAACGTGCGGGGACGGCAGCTGCAACGTCAGGAAGGCCAGGCTCCGACCCCGCCCGCGGTGCCAGGGCGCCGGCAGCCTGCGCCAGCCGGCGGGAGCTAGCGGGCAGAAAAGGGGCCGGACAGGCTCCACTGGGCGGAGCGGCCCTGGCGGCGGTTGGGACCTGAAGGTTCCATCGCACTTACTTCCTGTTTTGGGTCCGGGCACTTTGGAAGAACCAGGATGGAGGCTCCAAAAAATACCAGGATGGAGGAAGCAGCCACGGGCGAGAGTGGCTGCAGCTGGAGTGAGCGAGAGCTACGAGCCACCGGAAACGGAGCTGCGGCCGCGCCCCGCCCCCAGCTCCCCGCACGTTGCCCCTCCCGTTCGTGTGTCCCGCGGGTGGCCCCGCGCGCTGGCTGAACGCGTCACTTCCGGTTGTGTCGGCGCGCGAAAAAAGGCCTTGAAAGGTTTGGAACGTCGGTCCTCAGTGGGGATGTCTGCTGTCCTTCTCTCTTTCTGCTAGGAAATCTCTGCACCGACTGTACCACTGCTGATGTTGTAAAAGAGGTCCTTCTGCTTTGACGCAACTGTCGTTCCTCTGGTTCTGGGAACGCTTAGGTCCCGCGGGCCGGTTTTCATAGTTCCCTGTGGCTCCGAGCCGAGGGAGCCGCGGTGTGGAATGGAAGGAACCGGTGATCTCAGTGCTGAAGAAAACAGGGAGAGTGTGTTTTTGTACTTGATTTGTCTTGCCGCAGGGGTTTAAAATGAGATGTTGTCTGGGCGTGTGAAGCAGTTCTTGATGAAATGTGTCCTCTGTGAGTGTGATCTCACTGTTATACTGGGAAGATGCTATTCTGTTGTGCCCAGTTCTTAAAAATACAGATGCTTCTTAGGTTGCAGCTGTATAAACCCAACCTAAATCGAAAATGCGTTTTAAGACCCTTATTAACGAAAAGGATAAATAAGCTTTTGGATTCAGCAGTATGAGTCAGCATTTTTTTGAGTGCTTATGTGTCGTGAATATTTTACATGTATGAAACTCATTTGGTGTTCATAAGTGCATCACTACAGTTACTACAAATGAATCCCATTCTACACAGAAACCAAGGAGAAGTGAAGGAATGTGTCCAAAGTCTCCCAAGTCGGTGGTGGAATCAGAATTGAAGCCTCAGCTCTAGAGGCTGTGTTCCGAGCTACCCGGTTGCAGCTCACAAAATACACTTTCGTTACGTTCATACGAAAACAAATGATTACAGCTAGTTTACAAATGCTTTACTTTACTGGAGGGTTGAGATGTTTGGCTAATTTTCAAAAATAAATGTCAGAAGCAGCATTTTCTTGTGTTGATAATTTTATTACTAATTTGTGGCACTGCATTCTATTGGAGTTAAGCCGTATATCATTCCATTTTTAATAAGTACATAATAATGTTTATGTAAGCCAAGCTATGAGACAGAATAGTATTGTGGTATGGTCTCAGGCAGTCAAACCTGAATGTGAATTTTGGCTCCATTTCTTAGTATTGAATATGGCATTTCACCTCTTAGAGCTTCATTTACTTTAGAAAAGCAGGAGTAGTAAGATCTACCTTCCAAAATCTTGTTGACAACATACTTTACATAGAACCTGACATGTATTAAGCATTAAGAATGGAAACTATTAAACTCTAAAGCCAGAGAAGCAATACAACTACTGAAAGAGCAGTTATATTAAAATAATAATTACATGTGAAAATTGTTGACATTAACATTGGTAAGAAGGTGGTTCCTAATTAGCCACATTTTTCATAAAACATTACGATATAGGATTCTTTCTGTTAAGGCACAAAATAGTGATATATAAATTATGGTTGGGCTGTGCATTCTCTTCTGCAAAATTTTAGATCAGCCTTCATGCTGCTGTTAATTCCCTAAAAAAAGTCAAGTGCATCTTCATAACTAAATTCTCCCTTTCTGGTTGAGTTTCTTTTATAACTACCATTTTCCAAGTCAGCTGGTATTTATTTGGGGATGACAAGTGTATTTTAGTATTAGCTTAATACATAACCTAAAAAATATGTTAATCATAGTAACGTCTCTGTGCCTTTAACCTGAGTAGTCAATGTGAAGACTATCCATAATACAACTTGATTCCTAGAGCAATTTTCTGCAGTTATACTTCTACGTTATGTGTACCTCACTACTTAGTGTGTACTTAGGGAATGCATGAGGTTTTAAATGTTTTGTGGAAAAAATCATGAGAAGTATTTCTATCCTAAACAATGATTGTGAAAGTATTTACAGCATAGCTTGATATTTACTGCATTTGCTAGTTATAATTGACTTTGCTGGACTCCAGAGGTTTTTTAACACTTTCATGAACTTCATCACTGATTGAATGCTGATGAAATTGCCTTTTTAAATGGCAGGTTGATATATTAACATGAAATATTTCAAATACTGAGAAGCAGGTTCTGTTGTTTCATGATTATCATGCTAATTTATAAAAAAAAGATGTTTATAAGCTTTTGTTTAAAGTAAAAGAAAAATACAATTACCAAGTAATTTACTTTCTATACGGTCTCTGAGTCCTGTTATTAATAGCTGATGAGTATATACTGTAGGGCCTTCCATCTGATGGGGATTGCTATGCTAACAGAGGAATGAACAAACTGTTCCAGTTAAGCCTACACATCAGGCTTTACCAAATGGTCTCCTGACTCAGATTCTTACTATAGGCTTTCCTCTGGGCCTTACGACACTCTATCTTACAATACTTTCCCCACCCTGCATTTTTCTATGTGTGTCATCTCTACAATCCTTTTAATACCTCAGCCTGGTGACCACCTCTATATATCCACTTCACTTTTTTCTTCTTTTATGGTCAATCTTTGTGTTGAGGCCTATTGATGGAATATTAGCAAAAAAAAAGTGGTTCCTTACCAAGTTACGGGAATGGAGAGCTAAGGCTTCCAATACTCCTGGCCAATAAGGCTAAAAATTTTTGTTCTTTTTTTGTAATTTTGGTGTGTAAAACAAAGCAGTTCAGATACTTCACTAAAATGGGAGAATATCTGGACCCAGACTCAAAGGCCTATTCCTTTATCTAGCATGGAAGAGAGAGGGACAATATATTAGTTAACTAAGCAGTAATTGCCATGTTTTGTAAGTTCTGAGAAAGATACCATTTGGGTGCTCTGAAGGTGAACTTTTACATAGAGACTTCAGAGTAGGCCTTTCTAGGGAGATACTTAAGCAGAAAAGTGAAAATAAACAAGCATAGGAAGAGGGTGCAACATGGCAAGGCATTTGTCCAGCTAGTGCCTGAAAGCATATTTAGAGAAAGCAACTGGCTTGTAAAATGTTTATAAAATGGTAAAAGCACAGCACTGCCAGGTGGTAGGCTATTCCTTGCAAAAGTTAGCTGAATTTCTCAAAAAACTTTATTGTGGTAAGAGCACAATGTGACATCTGCCCTCTTAATAAAATTTTTTTTTTTTT
>NW_016107341.1:113040-126077 GCF_001604975.1 Cebus imitator
TCAGGCAATTCTCCTGCCTCAGCCTCCTGAGTAGCTGGGATTACAGGCACGCACCACCATGCCCAGCTAATTTTTTGTATTTTTAGTAGAGACGGGGTTTCACCGTGTTGACCAGGCTGGTCTCGATCTCTTGACCTCGTGATCCACCCGCCTCGGCCTCCCAAAGTGCTGGGATTACAGGCTTGAGCCACCGCGCCCGGCCCCTCTTAATAAAATTTTAAGGGTACAAAACATTTTCATTAACTATGGGTACAGTGTTGTACAGCAGATGTCTAGACCTAATTAATCTTGCTTGAAACTTTATGCCCACTGATTACTAACTCCCCATCCCCTCTCCCACCCCAGGTAAACCACCATTCCACTATTTGATTCTATGAATTTGACTATTTTAGATACTTAATGTAAGTTAAATCATGTAGTATTTGTATTTCTGCAAAGTCCTCAAGGTTCATCCATTTTGTTGCATATTGCAGAATTTTCTTCTTTTTTAAGACTGAGTAGTATTCCTATTTCTCCAAGACTAGAGCTCAGCGCATGTCCAGACATAGCTGAAATGGGCCATCTTCCCCCTTTGCCATGAACTCTGATTTGACAGTATATGGCACAGAACCTTAACTTAGCAGACATTTAAATGTTTGTTGATATTAAAGATAATTGTCTTAAGCCAGAAGACCTGGAAGGTAGCCATTTCTATTCTTTGGCAAGAACAGCTGACTACCAGAGATCACACAGTATTTTTCCAGATAGTGTTGCTACTTGGAAAATTCTGGAATAAAACAAACAAATTTTTCAAGTGGGAAGAGGTTATTTTAACACATCACACGTTTGGTGTTACTCTAAACCTTACTGCGGAAGTCTTGTGCATCTAGGTGCAATATTTTAAGAATAGAAGCATGTCATTTTAGCCAGCAGATGTCCCTATTGTTCAGCAGGATTTTTTGTTCTTTCCCAAGTAGTAACTTCAACAGTAGATAGAAATTTTGGGGCCTTAATTGCTAATGATATGCTTTGGCAGACCGAGGGCAAGCCTGAACAGTAATAAAGCTAAAGGGATAAGGATTATACTTTGAAATCAAAATATGAGAATGCTCTCTAGCATTAAAAGACTTGTAGATTAATCCCCTTCCCCTTCTATTCACTGTATATTAATTCCTTTGCACAAAATATGCAGCGAAAGATAAAGAAACAAGGAACTCCTATAATGTTTATAACTTTCAGGAATTTGCACATTAGTGATACACTCATTCATTTCATTCAGCAGATCTTTCTGAGCACCTGCTTTGGGTTGAGCACTATTCTAGGCACATGAAATATGGAGAACAAGATAGACAAGATCCCTGCTCTCAAGGAGCACATATTCTAATGGAGGAGCTTAATTATAGTAGTATAGTGCATCTTTGTGTCAAACTTTTTTGAGTAAATTACTCACTAAATTACTAGCAACTGCCTATAAAACTTGCTCATAATTAACAACTTAATAAGGGATGGAGGCAAAATATGAATCAAATTGATAGCAGCAGGAGACAGACAAATTCCTAGGCAGATGAGAGGGGTCCCCGTGAAACCTGACCTTCAAGCCAAAGACAGCCTGAAGCCTTAAAACCAGGCGGCCAGGTCCAAGTAGAATCCAGTACCCAGAGTGAGAAATTCCTTGAAGCCTTTCAACAAATCAAATGATGCTTTTTCCAGGCCCACTGATGGACCAATCAGCACATACTTCCTTCCGCCCATGGACCAGTTAACACACACATCCTCAGTTCTGAGCCCATAAAATCCCTGGACTTATCCACAAGTCAGACTACCTCCCTGCAGATAGGAGCTATCCACTTTGGGTCTCCTGTCTGCCTAGAGCTGTTCTGTTACTCAGTGAAACTCTTCTCTACCTTGCTCACCCTCTGATTATCCACATAACCTCATGTTTCCTGGACACAGGACAAGAACTCAGGACCTCTGAATGGAGGGCATGAAAAGGGATGTAACACTTTCCTGGCTGGCTCACTGAGCAGTGGATGATGACATGTTCCCATTTGCTAGACTGTGGTAGTGACGAGTAGTGACCCTTTTGGGGGCCCAGACCTTGGAATTCCCTGAGCTAGAGTTGTAATATTATAGCCGTCCCACCCTCTGCCAGTGTTGTGCAGCTGCCCCATGTGACAGGAAGCGGTGGTGGGGCTGAACCATCTGGAAATGATGGACTGGAGTGAGGTAGTGGGACTGAATGAGCTGAAACAGGTACCCACCCTGGTTCACTGCGCTGCAGGCATTGGGAAAGAGCTGTAACGTGACTCCCACCCCCTACCCGTGAGGGCTCTGCAGTTGCTGGTAACTCCCAAGTTTTTGGGTGTCACCATGTTCCCTTCGTCCAGACACCAGTGCCCACAGTGGAAGCTATTTGCAGTATACCTGGTCCAGCTGCAGCCCTGCATGGAGCAGGTGCCTGTGCTGGTGCCTGGAGTTGCCTGCCCTGCTGTAGCAGCCAGTGTGCCTGTCTGTGTGCAGTGGCCAGACCCCGCACTTGCTTGTTTATATACCCTTCACCGCTTCACACCTGGCCCGCCCTCGGTAGGCATGGGATCCAGGCTGGTGCGAGCCAAGGGCAGCTTGCCAGACCTAGTGGGTGGAATGGGTCCAGAGGGTGTGAGCGAAACTTAAGCAGAGGTGCTGCCAGCCACAGAGGTTTCTGGCTGGCAGAGTGACCCCCAAAGGATCCTGTGACAAAATCACTTGGTATCAGATTAAGGGAAATTACAGATGTTAGGAAGGATGGGTCAGTGTGTTTCTTCTTGGAAATTTCTGTTTTCATGGTTTTGGGCAAAGTGTTTTATGCGCAAGAGAAACACATATATCCCCTTGTGTGAAAAATCCCATTTGGCTGGTATTCTCTGAATCCCTTTAACAGACATACAACATATGTATATAAACATGGGCAATGTAGAGATCTTTCTTGACCTGAAATTGTTAAGAGTTGGAATCTGGAGCAACAGAAAACACTGTTTGCCAGGCATGTTAATTTTCCTCTAAAATTACCTGAAATATCAACCCAGTCTTTTAATATCTAATTTAAGAATTACATTGTAGTAAGTTGTAGTAAATATACCAAATTAAATTTCATAGCATAATACTTTTGTTATAATGACTGCATCTTAAGTGGGCAGACCTGGTAAAGTCATATTATTTATAATTTGTAATTTAATAAAATTGGGGCTGATAGGATATAGAAAGGAGCGTTTCTATGGGCTGTTTAGACTTGAGAATAACATTATTATATATAATCATGTTTTGTAATTTCAGCAGTATATCTATTTTAGCAAACCTAGGATAAGAAAGATATGTGACTCCAGCAGGCACAGTATCTCTAATGTCTTTTTCTCTGTGTCTATTTACATTTCTTAACCAGAAATTTATATTTATGTAGAACTTTTGGCCTGTGTTAATTCAATCTGGTGTAGCAAGTCAAGGCTATCAGTCATTTTCTGAAATATGGTGAAACTCCTTTCTCTATTGGATAAGCTCTGTTTTTGTTGAACAGAAGTCCATTTTCATCTGATGCTTCAATCTTTTTTTTCTATTCTTTTGGCAAAGAACTGTCTGCCATGGAATCATTCTCTGAGAACACTCTTGATCTTGAACCTGTAATAAATTTTCACAACCATCTCCTCTGAGAAGGAACCCATGGTACTTTACCATTGTAGACCAGTTGCTGGAGAAATATGTGATACAACAATGTCTCATACATAATGCTATAAATAACTATGTTATTTGAAAAGGCCATAGTGAATATAGCACTATATAAGAAATCTGTCTTTTGCAATGGGTAAAACTGAAAACAAATCTGAAGCCTTTTACTTTTAAGGCTTTCCTATCTGTCTTTACCACAACAATATTTTTGATAAAGTAATAAGTCAAATGAAGGATTTTGGATTTCTGTAGGGTAAATGGCTTACAACTGATGGTAACATGCAACAGGTGATCAGGGTTTTCCTACCATTCTCATATTTGGTGTTAAAATCTGATATTCTTAATTATTTATTTATTTGAAATTTTAAATAGCAAAATGGTTGATTATTTTATTGTTTAAACAAGTAAAAGGTAAAATTCAATTCCAATGAAATCTTAGAAGTCACGGATAATACACTATAGGTTTGCAAGGAATGTATCTGTTTTTCACTCTGTAACAAGCTTTCAGAGTGCTTTTCAAACCTGATGGCTATTCATTTTAATTCTTTCTAAACAAACGACCTTTACACAGACTTTTAGGCACAATCTCCCTCAATAGCCTACCTCCATCCCCATGCGTTCATCTATGCTCATTCTAAATTCCTTCCCTCCAACCCTAGAGATGTTCCTTCTCTTATTCAAGGCTAATTCTTCCTTTTGTGCTTTTGATCTCATCTCCATACAGAACTATGCTTACTTCCTTTTATATGTTTTCAACCACTATAGTCTGATTTCGGTTCATAACATGCCATGAAGATCATTAGTGACCTCCACATTACTAAATCCAATTTTCTATGATCATTTTACTTAATTTGTCAGCAATATTTGCTCCTGAAATAACCACCTCTTCCTTCTTTGAATATGCATTTTCTAGACTTTCTGATACAGTACACTCGAATTCCTCCTACCTCTTTAAACACTTTTTTGCTGGCCTGATTTTTAAATTTTAGAATCGCTTAAGGTGACTCCCTAAGCCTATGCCTCTTTCTTATTCTATCCTCCTTCCCTAAGTAATGTCATCCACCCCAGTGGCTTCAATTGCCCTCTAAACACTGATGACCCCTAAATTTATAACTCTGCTAATCTGCTACTCAAATGCCCTGTTCTTTATGGGACTTCCCTCTAAAGCTTGCAATGTAGCAGGTCGTATTTTTTCAAAGATGTCTACAGCAGTATCTCCCATCCAACAAGCTTTTTATATAATGTGACTTTGACGCTCCTCCCAGTGAGGGGTGGTGGTATATGACTACTTCTTCTTGAAACTGGACAGTTTTTGTGGCAATTTTAACCAATTTAATATGCAGGAAGTAGTGCTATGTGACTTCTGAAAATAGGTCATAAAAAACCTATCAGCCACCATGTAAATTGTCCAGCTGCTATGCTAGGAGGAAGCCCAAACCAGCCCATGCAGAAAAACCACAGAAAGGCTTGAGACTATATGAAAAGAGGTGAATGATTGGAGAGTCCTTATCTGCTCCAGCCTCTCCTCCATATTAACTACCTGTTTTCCCCATAGTAATATCAAATTGCCCCAAAATGTAGTGACTTACCACAGAAAGAGTTTATTAACCTCAATTTTTGTGGCTCAGGAATTCAGAAGTTTTGCTTAGGGACTTTTGTGATGTTATAAACAAGATGTCAGCTGAGGCTGCAGTCATCTGAAGGCTTGACTGAGATGAGAAGATCCGGTTCCAAAATGGCTCATTCACACAGCTGTTAACAAGAGGCATCATCCCTGGCAACTGGCTGAAGGCCTTAGTTCCTCACCACATGGGCCTTTCTATAGGGTTGCTTGAGAGTCCTCACAACATGGCAGCCGGCCTTCCTGAGAGAGCAAGTGATCCAAGAATGAGGACAAAGAGCAAGCTGCAATGCCTTTTGTGGTTTCAGAAGTTCATATTGTCACTTCTGCTTTATTCTGTCCATTAGAAGTGAGTCACTTGCCAGGCATGTGCCTCATGCCTGTAGTCCCAGCACTTTGGGAGGCCAAGGTGGTGTGATCATTTGAGGTCAGGAGTTGGAGACCAGTCGGGCCAACATGGCAAAACCCCATCTCTACTAAAAATAAAACATTAGCTGGGTGTGGTGGCAGCTGCCTGTAATCTCAGCTACTTGGGAGATTGACGCAGAATTGCTTGAACCCAGGAGGCGGAGGTTGCAGTGAGCTGAGATCGCACCACTTCACTCCAGCCTGGGCAACAAAGTGAGACTCTGTCTCAAAGAAAAAAAAGAAAACGGAGTGAGTGACTAAGGCCAGCTGACACCCAAGGGAACAGAGATTAGACTCCGCCTTGCAAAGGCATTTGTAGACACATTCCATCCACTGTTACAGATCCAGCCATCATCTCACTGCAAAAGCATGAGACACCCATAAGTTTATCTCAGCCTTTCCCAAAATCCTGGTCCATAGAAACTACGAACAATAATAAAATGATTATCGTTGTCTTAAGCCATTATGTTTCAAGATAATTTTTTTCCTAGCACTAGCTAACAAGAACATAAAATCTTGACTAAACTCTGAAAAACCAGAAAGTAATTCCTTCTTCCTTGAGATTTCCCCCAAATATATGGTTTCTATTATTTTCTCTCCATCTGCCCTAGGATTTTGACTCCAAGAAGGGAGTATCATATGGGGGGCTCTTCTCAGTTACCTACTGGTACTTTTAGTTTGTCAAAAGTTTGACTTTGTTTTGGTTGGAAAAACTGCCTTTTTGTCATCAACAGTCTCTGCTCTGGTTCATGATATAAACTCTGATCTAGGTAATCTATGTCCTTCTTTTAGTTTTCAAGTGAAACGTTTTAGACTCTCCAAGTCCATTTTTCTCCATAATTCCTGGCCCTTAAAGATCAAAATCTCTGGATTTCAATATTATTGGCTCATATAAATTTATAAAAATCTATTAAACATTTAATTTATTTATTTGTTCTAGTTTGCATATATGTCTTCTCTCAGTATAGAAAGTAGCAAAGCTGCCCTTATAGTAGGAGAAACATAATAAACACAAAAACATGCAGGAAGGAGCAGCAACCAATTAATAGCTCAAAGATATTCATAGCTCAAATATTTGACACGTAGCATTTATATTAAGTGGTATTTGGTTTTGCATAGTTAGAAGTTTGCACAACATATGCATCTATGTCATAATTCATTATCTTTTTTTCTTTACAACAGATTTTGGGGTTTGGGAGAAACAGAATAAATAACCAGGACTAGAGTTCCAGTTTACAACACTGCAACATAGGAAATGGAGATTGGCAGAAACAGGTACTTGGAAATAACCATTCTTCTTGGGAGACAAGCAGCACAGCTGAGGATATTCCAAAGACTATAGAGATGCCCCTGAGTCTCAAAAGGGCTGGAAATAGAGCATCTACCTGAGTCCTTTCCAGTGATAGAGACAAGATCAGAAGTGGTTACAGGGCACAATTCTGAGATGTTGAGCCTGCTCACAAGAGATAAAAGGATTAAAAAGATGAGGATTTTGTAAATGTTACATGTTAGAAGCTGAATTTGTTGCTTATTACTTTCAGCATATTTTGATATATAATGGACACAAGCACTTGCAAGCCATAGGGTGTGCAGAAAAGGAATGTGTTTGTCACTGTAACAGATATTCTCATATTTATTATATTGCAATAAAGTAAAATAATCATGGAAATTACCTGAATTCTATATGTCAGTAATTAGTAACATAGAGGTTACCTGAGTAACGGGGCAGAAAACTGAAGTTCTCAAATAGGACACAGTGAGGTTCTGCATAGGCTAGTTGACCAGATATTTTCAACTTCTATTCTTCCACAGCTTATATAGGAAGGAGTGGACTAATGATCAACAAGCGGTTTCTTCTAAGAGGGCTACGTGTGTTATATCTGGTTCACTTTCTGTGAATAATGAAACATCAAAGCTTACCTAAGTTTTCCTGATGACTGTTAGTGTTTATTTGTTTCTGACTAAACTTTCTCCATGAGAGCTTCTAATGGTAATGAGGCCTATTCAGCAATGAATTATTTTGTGATCAGCCCTGTCTCAATCTGTCAGAAGTGCACAGTTATCCATCTGTTGTGTAGTTTGCACTAACATTATAAACTATAGTCCATTTGGCCTCTTTTTGGAAGACTGGAAATTGGCCAGTTCATCCTGTTTCCTTTACTGATATCTTGGTGTCAGTACACAAAATGTGGTTGAGAAGAAATTTAGGTGGTATTCTTAAAATCTGTGATAGTTACATTTAGCCTACATTTCAGTTAGGAAAGTGATTCATACTTCATGTCTATTTCCAGTAGCTAAAACTAACACTATGTTAAGTCTAACTAAAGCACTCTCAAATTGCTAACTTTATGGGTGCTATATGTAGCATGATTAGGAACTCTACACTGATTATTTTTAAAGAAACCTTGTTTTTTTCATTTATGCTTAATTCTGCTTTTAGCACACTTGTTTGTTTAAATGTTCCAGATTTTAAAAGAAACTGAAATTACGCAGATGTCAGCTAGGCCTTCTATCTATTTCTTGAAATCAATGTAAGGTTTTCTTTTTTCTGTTTCTCTTTTCTTTCTTTCTTTCTTTCTTTCTTTCTTTCTTTCTTTCTTTCTTTCTTTCTTTCTTCTTTCTTTCTTTCTTTCTTTTTGACAGAGTCCCACTCTGTTACCAAGTTGGAGTGCAGTGGCATGATCTTGGCTCACTGCAATCTCCATCTTCCGGGTTCAAGCAATTCTCCTGTATCAGCCTCCCAAGTATGTGGAACTATAGGCATGTACCATCACGCCCAGCTAATTTTTGTATTTTTTAGTAGAGACAGGGTTTCAACATATAGACCAGGATGGTTTTAATCTCTTGACCTCATGATCTGCCCTCGTTGGCCTCCCAAAGTGCTGGGATTACAGGCATGAGCCACCATGGCCGGTAGTAAGTTTTTCTTAATGTCCAATTCCAAAGTCCAGTTACACTCAAAGATTTCCATAGTCTTCTGTATATTATCAGGGTTTCATTCTATCATGGCTCTCTCTTCCTCTGATTTTTGCATTCAGGAATATAGTACTTTATTTTACCTTAAAAAATTGAGTTTCTTTAGCAATTACCATCAGGGTTCTCATTCTAATATTTTAGAGAAGAAATTCATAATAGAGTTAAAAGTTTCAGAGAGAAATCATAGCCTTCCATCATTCCTGTGGCTTCTTTTTTGTCTTTCCTACTTTCCTACATCTCAGGAACAAAGCCAGTGTGTTTTCTTGCCCTTTATATAGCATTTTAATAGGCTGATACACTTGAGCTTACTTGTGCTAGTTACTATTGAGCCTCATTTTCCTTCTCCCTTTCTTCCATAGTAATAGTAGAATATTTGAGTGCCAAGATAACAATGTATTTCCCCGCTTTCTGTGCAACCAGATATAATTATCATGGCCAATATGATGCAAGCAGAACTGAAGTACAATGTCTGTTTTTTCCCTAAAGGAATGAGCCTGCCCTCCTTTTCACCTTGACCCTTTCCTTCTGGCTCGGATGTAGATGTGGTGGTAATAAGTCATTTGGAACTGTGCAGATAAGGGCAACAGGAATAGTGGAGCAACAAGATGGAGTGACACTGTTGAATCATCTTGCCTATCTTTGGTTGACTATGCCCTGTCACAAAAGAGAGAAGTAAACTTATATTCTGTTTAATCAATTTATAGTTTGGGTTTCTGTTTCTGGAGCTGAGTCTACATCCTAATCAATACCATTTCCTTCAGGCTCTCACCCTTACCACCAAGGCATTTCTTAGGAACACAATGTTCTTTCTAAGAGGAAATCTGATGAACCAAGTTTTCTCCTCTTCCTTATATTTATATATCAGACTTTCTGTAGAAGGGGAAGATGAATGGCATTTCCTTTAGTAGGGATTTGAGAATAAAGTCACTTCAGGCAGAGGGAAGTTTCATGAGTAAATATTCAGGAAAGTGCAAAGCATTTCTAGGGAATAAAAACATCATGCAGTTTGGGTGGGGCATAGGAGAATTCTGGAAAACAATCTTGGAAATATGACTTGGGTGGGATAAAGTAATGGAGAGGTATATTAGTCAACCTTTGCTGATTTGCTGTGTAACAAAACACCTCAACTTCTAGTGTATTAAAACAATTATTAGTTCATTACCAAATGGATAAGCAGTCGGGGCTGTCAGCAGTTGGTCAGTTCTTGTGCTGTTTTTCCTGGGTTTACCCATACAGTTGGAGTCAGCTAGAGGATCAACTGGGATTTTGGATGGCCTCATTCACATGTCTAGCTGACAGGTTGATGGCTAGTATGCCTCAGTTTCCCTCCATGTCATCATTTCAGTTGTCTAGCTTGGGCTTGTTCATATAGCAACATATGCATAAGAAGGCATAACTGAATGTTCAAGCACTTTTCAAGCCACTAGTTGTTTTATACTAGCAAGTTGTTGACCAAGCCCACATACACAAGTTTGAAGAAAAGCCTTTACTACTTGATAAGGAGAGCTGCAAATGATCAAGGGACAATATTTTATAATCTCTTAGGTCCTTGGATACTAAGCTAAGAAATTTGGACTTTTAATTGGTATGCAGCGAAGAAGGAAGGGCACAAACTTAGAAACCAATCTTTGATGTAACCCAAAAGATCTTTCAGAAAATAGACTTGATTTGCAGAACAGTTTTAGAGTTACACAAAATTGGAGAAGATAGCACAGAGAGTCCCTATATCCCTCATACAAGGTATTCCTTATTACAGTATTAACATCTTACCTTAGTATGGTATGTTAATTACAATTAATTAACCAATGTTGATACAGTATTATTAACTGAAGTCTATACTTTATTCATATTTCTTTAGTTTTTACCTAATATTATTTTTTTGTTCAAGGAGCCTATCAAGATGGCATGTTACATTTAATTGTCACATTTTCCTAGGGTTTTCTTGGCTGTGACAGTTTCTCAGACTTTGTTTTTGGTGACCTTGTCTGTTTTGAGGAGTACTTGTCAGATATTTTGTAGGATGCATCTCAATTAGAATTTGTCTGATGTTTTTCTATGACTAGACTTGGATTATGGGCTTTTGGGAGAAAGACCACAAAGCTAAATTGCCATTTTCATTACATCATATCAAAGGTACACACTATCCACATGACTTCCTACAGTTAATGTGAATCTTGATCACCTGCTGAGATAATTTTGTCAGGTTTCTCTACTGTAAAGTTATACATTTATACTTATTTTGTGTACTTTTTGGAAGGAAGTCTCTATTCTTAGCCCACACTTATGGATTAGGGAGTTATTTTACACCCTCCATCTTGAGGCTAGAGTATCTACATAAATTATTAGGAATCATTCTACATGGGAGATTTAGTTATTCTTTCCCATTTATTAATGTATTCAATCATTTATATCAGTATAAGTTCATAGATATTTATCATACACATTGTGTTATAATCCAATACAACTTTATATTTTTTCTTGTTCAATTTTGTCCAGCTTTGTAATATATTAATAAGGCTGCAAAAAAAAAATCCTATAATATTCTACCTTCGACATTGTGTTGTCTTTTTCTCCCCAGGATCTCACTGACATGTATCCTTTCTCTTGAATTTACTGACTTACCTAATTTTATTTCCACCAACGAATCCTTTTCTCTAATCTGAATTCCCCCTTTGGTTAATAATGATCATGCAATAGTTTACACATAAGATATTCAGGTACTAAGGCTCTAGATTTGTTTAATAATATAAATAAATATCATGGAGGAAGGGCAAAGAGGGAACATTTTTGCAGAAAGAATTTGGTTATTGTCCTTCCTTTGCTTCCTCCTCTCCCAGTTCTGTTTGTTATGAAAGATATCTGCAAGCCTGACAATAATGTTCAATATTTAATGATTCAGGAGTGACCATTCGCTCATCAAACATTTATGAGTTTCTATATGTGCTAATCATTTTTCAGAGAATGAAGGGTAGATATAATGATGAATAATAAAATGTATGGTTTCTGTCCTTGAAGATCTCAGTCTAATAAAACCATTAAGCAAGGGAAAAATAATTTGGTTTCAAACATGGGACCTTTTTATCTGTAATTAAGTGTTCTACTTGAACATAAAGTCTCTTGACCATTCACTCATCAAACATTTCTGAGTTTCTATATGTGCTAATTGTTTTTCAAAGAACGAAGGGTAGATATAATGATGAATGATAAAATGTATGGTTTCTGTCCTCGAAGATCTCAGTCTAATAAAAACATTAGAGAAGGGACATATAATTTGGTTTCGAACTCGAGACATTTTAATCTGTAATTAAATGTTCTACTTGAACATAAAGTCTCCTGGGGAGTGGAGCATGAGGATGGAATAGAGTTGAAGTGAAAGGGTAGTGAGAAGAAACTCAGAATTTGAGATTTTAGCAATGGAGAAAGTATATCTACATGGGAGATTTAGTTATTCTTTCTTTTTTTTATTTTTATTTATTAATGTATTCAATCATTTATATCAGTATAAGTTCTAGAAGGAAGGTTTTATGATATGACTGTGTTGGTTAATAGAAGTTGAGTAGAGTTGGCCGGGTGCGGTGGCTCACGCCTGTAATCCTAGAACTTTGGGAGGCCAAAGAAGGTGGATCACGAGGTCAAGAGATCGAGACCATCCTGGCCAATGTGGTGAAACCCCATCTCTACTAAAAATACAAAAATTAGCTAGGCATGGTGGCACGTGCTTGTAGTCCCAGCTACTTGGGAGGCTGAGACAGGAGGATCACTTGAACCCAAGTGGCAGAGGTTGTAGTGAGCTGCTTGGCAACAGAGTGAGATTCCATCTCAAACAAACAAAAATAAATAAATACTATAAAAAAATGAGTAGAGTAGAGTTTTGGTGGTTAAGATATGAGTCCATAATATTAAATGAATTAGGATAGATGTTGAAGTCAAAGGATAACAGTGTCCAAAGTGAGAGAGAAGAATCTAAACCTAATCATTGAAGGTAGGACAGTGTTGGAATCTAGTAGGTTATATAAATGTATTGAAGTGTTCCCTGACTGCATCTCTTAGGCCCTGTAATTTTTCTCCTAGAAACTTCATACTAATAGTCATTCTGATTAGTGTGAGATGGTATCCATTGTGGTTTTGAGTTGCATTTATTTGGTGATTAGTGATGTTGAGCATTTTTTCATGTTTATTGGCTGCTTATATGTCTTGTAAGAAGTGCCTGTCCATGTATCTTTCCCAGTTCTTAATGGGGTTATTTGGCTTTTGTTTGTTGCATTGTTTAAGTTCCTTATAGATTCTGGATATTCAGTCTTTGCTGGATGCGTAGTTTGCAGATATTTTCTCCCATTCGGTAGCTTGTCTTTTT
>NW_016107341.1:126093-142288 GCF_001604975.1 Cebus imitator
TTTTTTTTTTTTCTGTGCAAAGCTCTTTAGTTAGGTCTCACTGGTTAATTTTTGTTTTCATTGCAATTGCTTTTGAGGACTTAGTCACAAATTCTTTCCCAAGACCAATGTCCAGAATGGTGTTTCCTAGGTTTTCTTCTAGAATTGTTGCAGTTTGAGGTCTTACATTTAAACCTTTAATCTATCTTGAGTTAATTTTAGTGTATGGTGAAAGGTGGAGTTCCAGTTTTATTCTTCTGCTTGTGGCTTGCCAGCTATCCCAGAATGAATGTTATTAAAAAGTCAAAAAATAACAGATGCTAGTGAGGCTGCAGAGAAAACAGAACACTTATCCACTGGTGGTGGTAATGTAAATTAGTTTAGCTACTGTGGAAAGCATTTCAGAAATTTTTCCAAGAATTTAAAACAGAACTACCATTAACCCAGCAATCCCATTACTGGATATATATCTAAAAGAAAATAAATTGTTCTACTAAAAAGACACATGAGCTCATATGTATATTGCAGCACTATTCACAGTAGTAAAGACGTGGAATCAACCTAGGTGCCTATCAATGGTGGACCAGATAAAAAGAATATGGAACATACCAACCATGAATTAGTATGCAGCCATAAATAATGTCCTTTGCAGCAACATGGATGCAGCTGGAGGCCATTATCCTAAGTGAATTACACAGGAAAAAAAACCGAATGCTGCACATTCTCACTCATAAGTGAGAACTAAATATTGGGTACTCATGGACATAAAGATGGCAATAATAGACACTGGGGACTGCTTGGGGAGGAGACAAGATTGAAAAAAATAAAATAAATTAATTAGCAGTAAAAGGAACTTAATAGGTAGAATTGAAAAATAGTGTAACTTTAGGCAGCTTGAAGGGCAGTCTATATCACCTGTAGAGAAATAGAGAAGGAAAAAATGGAAGAATATGAAAGACAGTGCAACAACTCTACAGGCAGGGTAAATGGTAGGCATGTATGAAACTACTGTTGGAACACTTTACAGAGGAAAAATGAAATCCAGAATCAAGCAGTGGTATACCACACTAATATTATTTGGGCATATTCAGAGTTATCATGACATTGTATTATAACCACAGACCTTGATATAGCCTGGATCATATAGATCTAGTTAGACCATGTGACCTAGAGAGCCAGACCATACATGTATAAGAAGCAGGCAGCATTAAGGCATGGAAGGCAAAAAGAGGAAATGGCATGAGGCCAACTAAAGGGCATTGGGAAGCAGGGAAAAGCTTATTCCCCTTTTGCGTGAATTGGATACAATAATAATTAACTCATTATAGCAAGTTTCAAAGCTAAAGATATCGTCAGGGGGAAGGTAGATTTTGATTGTGTTATTTTAACTGAAAGAACACTTTGAGAAAAGTGTTTGAGAGTGCGAGGAGTTTCACAATTGGTTAGAGATGCAATAGAATGCAACAGGAGCTAGTGAATGTTATGCCAAGGTAGAGGACTATGGAAGAGGGAGGGAGAGAGATGGAATTGATCTTCATGAAGCAAAATGTACTTATAAGAAATTACACTATCTCAGTGTAAGCCACAGAGTAGGGATTTGATAGTTAAATAAAGGAATAAAAATAACTTCTAACAAATGGCAAATTCATAACTAACAATTGCTTAAATAATTGAGAACAGAATGAATGAAGAGCATATACTGCTTATTTGAGCTGTCAGCACTTAGATGAACTGTTGACAAAAATGGAAGGATGTTAAATTAGAATGACGATCTTGCAGAATGTAGTCAGAGAATATGGTGGAAACACTGGCACTTTAATAAAGTGGAAAAGTCATAATGTGAATTACTTTTTACAATGTGTGAAAAAAGTATAGAATTATATATGGGCCATATAATTATACTTTCTTAGGTTGGGGAGAAGGAAATGTAATGGTTCTCTGTTCCACAATACTTCCTACTTTCCCCAAATATTTTGATGCCTATCTCTGATGTGGAGTTTTCATTTGGGAAGAATGATAGAAAATGGAAAATGGGAAGGATGCTGACAAGGGCACAGATAGAGTTAAACTGGAGAAAAAAAAATCTTTCCTAACTTCTTGTTTCTCATTACCTAGCATCTCCCCTCCACCACTGGAGAACTGAATTTGGATGTCCTTAACCCAGAGAGATCAAAGATCTCTGTGTGTGCCTGCTTTGAACAACACAGTGAAAATAGAATCAGAAACTAGATTTAAACTCGATATTGAAGACAGAAACATTTGAAATCTTTCAGATGAAAAACTGGGCAACTTAAAATGACCCAAAATAATGTAATAGAATTCTCCCCTGCAGGGAAAAATCTTTATAAATCTGGTCCAGAAGTTTGCATCTGTTATTTAATGTTACTTTTTGTCATTTACTAGTTACCTGCCCTTGTACAAATTAATTCACACTTGAAAATCAGTTTACTTATGCACAGAGTTCTGAAGACTTGAGTTTGGTACTCCTCACCAACCCAGCTTTCGTTTATTTTTTATTCAAAATAATACCAATATCAAACTTATAGAAAAGTTGTAAATAAAGCCCATTTGAGAATAAATTGCTAACATCATGCACCATCATCCATGAATAAAGTGTTATTTCCTACAGTGTTATTTTCTTACATACCTGTAATCAACACATTACTACCATCTGATCTTTAGATCTCATGCAAATTTCACCAGATGTCCCACTATATCTTTTATAAAAAGAGAATCCACTTTGGAATCATGTTGCATTTAGCTGTCATGTCTTTTTAGTTTCCTTCAATATGGAAGAGCCTCTCCTTGACTTTTATGAACTTGACACTTATGAAAATTGCAATTATTTTGTAAAGTATCCCTCCATTTGGATTTGTCTAGTGTGTCCTAATGACAAAATTTAGGTTCTGTAGCTTTGTCAGAAATAACAGAGGAAAAATGCCTTATTTCATGCATTGCATCCTGTCAGGTGGCACAAGATTTTCGTTTATCCTATCTTTTAAAAAATATCTCATTGCAGCTGTAAAAAATTCACATGAATTTAGTGGACTAAATAACACAAACTTATTATATTCCACTTCTGGAGATGAGAAATCTGAAATGGGTTAATGGGGTTAAAATGAAAGTATCATTATAGGTGCATCCCTTCTAGAGCCTCCATGGCAGAATCTGTTTCCTTCCTTTTTTCAGCTTCTATAAGCTTCCTGCTTTCTTTGACTCATGGTCCTCTTCCATCGTCAAAACCAACAATCACATCACATCAAACTCTGTGTCCATTTCATCTCCTTGTGTGACTCCTGCTGCCTTCCTTATCTATTTTTAAGGATCCTTGTGATTACAGTGAGCCAGCCCTGGTAATCCAGGATAGTCTCTTCATCTCAAAATCCTTAATTTATCACATCTGCAAAATTCCTTGTCTTGCTTTTCTTCCCGGAAATTGTCTTGTAGCTTTGAGGATGTGTATTAGGGTTCTCCAGAGAAGAGAACCAATAGAAGATATTTATTTATTTATATATTATTTATAATGAGGAATTGACTCATGCTATTATGGAAGCTGAAAAATTCCACAATTTGCTGTTCACAGGCTAGAGATCCAGGAAAGCCAGTAGTATAACACAATCTGAGACCAAAGGCCTGAGAACCAGGAAATCAGATGGCATAAATCCCAGTTCTATCCAGACCCACAATAGACTAGATGATGCCTGCTCACACTGGGGAGGGCAATGTACTTTACTAAGCCCACTGGTTCAAATGCTAATCTCACCCCAAAATACCCTCACAGAGGCACCCAGAAATAATGTTTAATCTGGGCACCCCATGTTTTATTCAAGTTGACACATCATAAAATTAACCATCACAGGATGGCAGCCATAAATCAGAATGGTGAAAGAAAGACAAAGTTTTAAGTTCCTCATAGCACTGTGGCATTACATAGCATTCCTGAACTGCATACCTCCAGAATGCATGTGTGTGTGTGTGTGTGTGCCTGTGTGTGTGCATGAAAAAGAGAGAGACACAGAGAAAGAGATTGAGATCCTAAGGGGAATCAAGCCATTGTAGTTGAGACTCAGTTACCAGTCCAAAACATTTCTGCACTGATCTCCTTTTCTTTCATCTTGTCTGCTTATGAATACAGTATTTGTAAACCTAAATGTACCATAAACTCTATGAGGAAGAATTAAGTAGTTATCTCACATGACAGTAAGTTCCTGTTCCTAAACTGTATTCCATGGAATATTAATGTTACCAAAAAGGATATACCATATTTGAATAAACCACATTCACCTTTACATATGAACAGTAGTAAATAATTGGGAATAGTAAATTCCCTCTAGGGGAATACATTCTATTCATGGATCAAATACTTCTTGACCACAGAAGCTTTTTTCAATGGTGTATCAGGCTGGATCAGAATATATGTTTGGATCTAGTTTAAGGGTGAACCTTGGAATGAAATCCTAACCGTGAACAACTCTTCCTTTTGGGATTTGCCATCTTCCTCACCCAACCTCTCCTCACTATAGCAGGGTATGTAGCCTGCCTCAACTTGCTGTCATACACCAATCGTACTTAGGGAATTTCTTTCCCACCTTGGCAGAACTGTAGTAAAGCTTTCTAAGACAAAGTGTTTGAATGCTAAAAGGCGCTTATGTAATGACCTCACATCTTCTGACCTGCCTGTTTTGCCCTTCTTCTTTGGTTCATTTATTCCTGACTGTCTAAGCCTCTGATCTAACTCTTCTGTCCAGGGCCTCTGTAAATACTGTGCTTATGCAGGCAAAACTCCAGCAGGCACCAATTATATAGATGGTGAGCTAAAAGGTGCCCCCTGGAACTGTCCAGGGGCACAGCGGTAATCTTGCTCTGACTCTTTTCCTTCCTGCCTGCACCAGTTTTCTGATCAACTCCATGTTCTGGGTTTCGCTTTTTATGGATCATGACTTCTGTTTTCTAGTTACTGACTCTTCTTGGTTTCCTTGTTTTTACTTTCACCTTGTGCTTGCTTTTGAGCTTCTGATCTACTGGTCTCAGGACTGATTATGGCTAAAGTAAACTGGTATCCCACATCTAAGTACTAACTAACACATCCCAATGACTTCTCTTTCTTTTTTAAATGTAACTTTGCTTAAAACAGAATTCTACCCAAAGGATACTTTGGAGACATGTAAGGGAGGCTAAAGAAGGAGGATTTTTTAAAATTCAAGATTACTGCATGCTGTGAATATTTGGGGGTGAAGGTGAGCTCCCTTCCTCCTCAGAATGACTTTAGATTGCCTGTTGAAAATTAATGTTTTAAAAGAATCACAGCATTGATTAGCAAAATCTTCTCTAAATAGAATGGCTTCCCAGCAGTTAACATTGAACTGTATCCTGATTGAATGTATTTAGTAGTTAAAGAAAGAACGCATCAGCCAGATGGTGTGAGAGCTTGGTTAGCCCTGAAATTTCAGAAAGAGAAAGAGCACAGGGACAAAAGTTGAATGTATTTTGAGACAAGAGACCTTGATGTGGAGACTGTAAAATGATAGCACTCACTCCAATGTTATGGTTACCAAAAACCTTTTGATTATAATTTAATTTTTCATGTACTCCTATAGGTAAAGCAGGTGTAGGCCATGAGATTGAGGAGCAGTAAATGCTTTCCTTTGCAAATTAACAAAATTGAGCTCGTGTTTATGTGTCAGTCTTCATGAGCTAGTCTAATGAGATGCTGCCTGGTGTATTGACAGACCAGGTTTATGAGCTTTCCAGCCTGAGAGCTGACCATGTGGGGAATTCACTAGGGTTAATGCCATCCTGAGGGGAGCTAAATGAGTAGCTAGGCACTCTTCCCTAGTCATCTCCCTCCAGATTGCGGCCGTATTGTGAGCACATTTTCTTCAGATTTATCATCCATGTAACCCTCTATTAAGTGTATCAGCATTAGTGGCACACTGGTATTCATACACGTTCACAATCTCCTTCCTGCCTTCATTTTGGGGTGGAAGTATCAGCAGGAAACATAGGGATATGATGAACACACAAGCAAAATTAGATAAAAGAAAGGATTTCCTGGCAGGTGTCCTTTGAAAGTTTAGTTTCTTTTTTACTTTTTATCTTAGTGTAATTAAATTGATTGCTTAATCAATGAATTAATTGAGTTTGTTTGTTTTAGCAAAAGAATTCAGCACCACTTTGTCAAAAATAGTACCTTGGTTTTCTTTTTCTGGGAAAAGGGAGCTGGGTCTGATGACAGCCTCTGCCTCTTCTATTCTGCAGATCCTAAAGTTTATTTGTTCCTCTTGACATTAAAAGTACTGTTCTGAGCAAGGACCTCTGTCAGTTATTATTTAAGTTTGAGGCTTGGGTTTTCTTTCACAAATTTACATGAGAAAGTGGGAAATCAATGTGTTTATTTACTTAATTTAAGCAACCTCCCCTGAGTTTTGCTAAATTCTGCATTCCATAGTGGTAAGAGAAACTTAGGTGGTTTCTTTTCATTCAGACTTTCTCTACAGAAACATCTGAATCAAAATACAACTGTTCTAGTCACTGTGACTGTCTTGTTTTATGTAGACCCCCACCCAGTCTCTTCAGTGTCATAATCTATACTGTTTTTAGATTGCCAAAATATTGAGCTTGGTTTTGCTGACATGCTATTCAGTGACATTTTATGACCATAATTAAATTGTTTAGGCTTCAGTTTCCCATAACCTAAGCTTAAAATAGAGTATTTGATGGATTAATTTGCTGAATATTATAGTATTATTTGGATTTTTGAAATAATCACATTCCAAGTCACATGGGAGAACACACTTAGGTTTGCTGTCAGAAATGAGTTAAATGGAACTCTTAAACATGAATACAAAAGAAGTCAATGTGAGATGGCTGCAAGAACAAATGTAATTTTGTTCATGTTGAAAAAGTTAAGCTTTCCATGCTGAACAGCAATCATTCTGTGGTAACAAATTGTCAGAAATCCTTTTTGTTTTACTAGGATCTGAAAAGCTCACTAAGGCAAAATCTAGACCAGTATCAGAAAAGTTTGCCAGGACAAAATCTAGACTAGGATTTGTTCCCTGTGTTCCTTTTCATTTATTTATTTTTCCTTCCAATGCATGCCCCCGGAGCCATGCAATTTTCATTGAAGAGCTGTTTTAGCTCAGGCTCCAAGCTGACCCTATTCTGATTCAGAGAAAATTTAAGAAGACTGGGCCAGTCTCTCAAGTAATGTTTCATAGTGTTTTCTCAAACCCCAGTAATTTATAAATAAATTTCTTTCAAAGAAACTAGTTTTCATATATTCCTAGTGATGACAAATGTTGCTGTATAAATATAACCATAAAACTAGGTTGAAGTTCCTTATGCATATAGATGATGCACATTCATAAACTCAAAGTAAATTTACAAATTAAATATAATATAAAAATTCTAAAAAAACCAAATAAGTTCACATTAACAAAACTTAGTGAGAAGGATGCTGCCCTTTTACTGAAAGTAAATTGTTATTTGCAACATAAATATGGTAGTGACCCTTCTAGCATAGGTTTTTTGAATTTAGTATGCCTGTCACTTGATAATTCTTTCACTACTTTTCTCTATTACAATCATTTTGCAACCTCAGATAGCATTTCTGCTGTTTTGGTGAGCTACCTAGTGGTAGCCTCTCATTCCTGAGGGTTCAGAGCTCCTGGTAATCATATTCCTCTCAGGCTAGTGTTACTGCACTTCTCCCTTCATAGTCATAATTGGAGGAGAGAGAGACTAAGTTGGAACCCCTGAGTTTCACATTTATTCCTCCCTGATGTGAATGTGTCACAGAACTCTGCATCTCCTACAGATTATGATCATTTACCTTTGATGCTATGGTAACTCCTCTTCAAGCCTGCTACTCCCTAGACACCAAGAGCCACAAGAGCCCAGGTGGTGTCTGTGGCTTTTAGTTCAAGAGGATCCTTGCTGTATCCCTGACAAGAGTGTGCTACCTACAGAGCCCAGGGTGGAGAGGATGGTAAACCTCAAAGTCCCCCAGTAGGTCATTGGGAATAATGGAAAGTGAGGCCATTTCTTTTTCCACACGTGGTTTCTGAACCCTTGTTTTCTTTTTTATTCGAGACATAGAACTATGTAAAGATCTCTGACTCAAAGCATGTATCATGTCCTAGAAAATGATGACTCATTCTAACAGGACATTGCCTACAAGTGGATGCTTCAGCTATGCCGTGAGATGGTCATTTCATTATGTCATCTGGCTGACAGCTTCTGGGTGGCAAGGTATGTGATATGGCCAGTATATACCATGTTTATTGTCCCATCCTTGTATGTCCTTTGCTATAAAGTGGGTTTCCTGGTCAGATGCTATGCTGTATGAGATTCTGTGCCTATATATCAGGCATAGTGGTTCTGGTTGAGTCTTTGAGGACGGTAAAGGCAAATTCACAGGTGTCTATTTATTCTTACGAGAAAGAATGCTTGCCTTTCTGGATGGAAGAGGTGCAATATACTCAACTTGCTACCAAGTATCCAGTTGGTTTCCTTAAAGACTAGTACTGTATTAGGGACTCAGCTTTGCTGTCTGTTGCTGGCGGGTAAGACATTCAGAGGTAGCCATGGGAATCCATGCTGTAGGATCCATGCATAGCCTCCATCTCAACTACCCTGACTACTTTGTTGTTAGAGCTATTAGCCAGCACTGGAGTGGCTGTGAGAAAGCCTGGCTACCACCAACCAGGCAATTCATTTTGCCTAAATTGTGTAGTCGCTCTTCCACCTGGGTGCCTTCCTGTGGTGGCTAATGTACTACAAAGATCTTGACTCTTTGTACCCACTCCCATATGTTTATCCATATAGGCTTTCATGGATGACTCCTAGTACAAATTATTGGGTTTTCCAGGAAGCAGATGCTGAAATGGAGTTAGAAGTTTAAAGGTTTATTGGAAAAGGTTTCTGAATAAGCCTTTCAGAAAGGTTTCTACATTTCTGAATGAAAAGTGGGAGAAGCAGGACTGGTCAGGGGAGCCGTCAGTTGTTGATGCAGAGCTGATAAGTCTGTGCCAGTCCAGTGGGTAGTTTGGAGCAAAGACTGTCTTTAGAGGAGGCCTGGATTGTGTGGCCATGGTTAGGCCTTTGCATCACTGCCTTCCTGAGGAGTTTGGTTTGTTTTTAAACCTGAGGTGGACCTTGATGAAACCAATAGTCAAGCACTGTCTGCTCGCCACATTATTTGCAGCTGGATGATGGGTCATTTGTTGAAAGGTGTGAGGTCTAAGCAGTGCTTCTCAGTGTTTGCCACAATTAGACATTGGATAACTGGGTCTGGGGCTCAGATGATTTGTCCAGGCCAAACACAAAAATTTGAAATCTATTTGTATATAAGGGTAAGTGCAATAGGCTGTGTCAAACGATTGTGTGAATGTGAAATTTCCTAGAAACAAAGTGAGGCATGAGAGGAAGAGACAGCCTAGGACTGATATTGAGGGGACGCCAACATTTAATGGCCAGGTAGAAGAGAATATGCCTGCAAAGAAGACACAGATGGAGTGGTTAGAAAGGTACAGGGTCACAGGAGAATGTGGAGTCAAAAAATCCAAGGAAAGAGAGTGTAATTGGTCCAAATGTTGAAGACTTTGAGAAATCCGAGGACTGAAAAATATCAGTTGAGTTTACTGATATACATACAGCTCATTGGTAATGATAGTGATGAGGCAGAAGCTAGATTGTAGGAATTTGAAAAATGTGTGAGAGAGGAATAAACGTGGAAATAGGAAGCATAGATAAATCTTTTGAGAAGCATAGATTTTAAAGATAAATTTTAATGATATATTTTTAAAAGTTCAAATTTATTTGTAACTCTTGATAGCCAGTAAAAAATGTGAACAGGAATATAAATTATACTATTACCTTTAAAGGAGTGGCCTTTTCTTATTCTATTCTATATTATCTTAGTTACTTTGAAAATTATTTATCTCAGAAGTTAAGATTTTAACTCAAGTATTTAATTTATTTAAATCAATTAAAAAACAGATACATAAAATCGATGACAAAAACAATAAAGGAAAAGCATTCTGTTTTAGCAATGTGTACATGGCAGTAACTGTTACTATCTATATGTACCCTTACATTTCAGGATAAAAATTAATTAAATGAGACCTTTTTGGAAATACAAACCCATATGTGGCTGTTTCATAGTTCAATATTAAGTCAGATAATTACATTGAGATTAGAACATTTAGTATATTTGAACAATTAGTACACTAGAAAGAATCTTTCCAGGTAAAACCAGTGACAAAAAACAAGGCTGAATATAATTAAAAGTAAATGTGTAGGAGACATTTTTGTTGGCTTTTTCTCCTACTTTAGTTTTTTGAAACAGTGGTAAGAAAAATAATCTCAGACCCCTTAGGGTACAATATAAAGAATGATTTAAAAGTTCAATGATTTACTGATGCCCAGCAGCTTAAATGGCAGTCTTTAATAAAAATGGCATACTTCTAGACAAAATATTTATTTGAAAAGAAATTTTTTATCACCTGCTATGAAAGAGATATTATTCCAGATCTTAGACATATAAAACAGCATGACTCTGTAAGTCATCATTGTTTTCAATATAAGCTTGGATTTATTTGTAATAATCCATACTTTGTTGCTGCATCTCATTTTGGGCCAAGATACTTGCTGGAGACAGAAAAGAGTACACTGTACAACCTTACTTGTTTTTGAACAATGGTGGAAACGTACTTACCTGACGCAACTAGGACCTGGTGCTAATTGGCTAAGTAATTTTGGGCCTGAGATACCTGCTGGGGACAGAAAGGGGTACACGGTACAATCTTACTTGTTTTTGAACAGTGATGGAAACGTACTCACCTGATGCAACTAGGAGCTGGTGCTACTTGGCTAAGTCAGCAATGTGACTAAAAATCTAGAATATTTTGTGAATATTTTTTCTTTTTATTTATAGAAAATCCCTAAATTTAATATATTAGATATCTAATTCAAACTTAAAAAGGTATATTTAAGGCAAAAGCAGGAGGATTGCTTGAGGCCAGGAGTTCAAGACCAGCCTGGGCAACATAGCAAAATTCCATGTCTAAAATAATTTTTAAAAACCTGTAGTCCCAGCTACTCAGGAAGCTGAGGTAGGAGGATCAAACTTCTTGATCCCAAAAGTCTGAGACTTCAGCAAGCCGTGATCATGTCACTACATTGCAGTATAGGTGACCGGGCAAGACCCCCGATTTAAAAAAAAAAAAAAGCATATTTACATGCCAAATTTATAGAGTCATGATTTTTTTTTGCACATGGTTCTCATGATTGGAGTTTTATAAACTTTTACATATTATATATAATGTGTATATATATAATATATACATATGTATAATGTATAGATACAATAGTTATCACCTATGTTTTTTGACTTTGTTTCTTTAAAATTGAATGGAAAATTTAAAATACCTGTAAACTGAGAGAAAACGCCTATGTTATGGTAATATTTTTTTCACTTATCTTTAGGAATGCCTGGCTAACACTTAATTCAATGACAGTAATTACTAAAATGATTAAGAGATAGTAGGATTCTATTACTTATCCCCTCTAAAACATTTAACTTAGTTTTTATTAAAACAGCTTTAAAAATTATATTTCATTGACTTTTGAGATGTTTATTTGAATTACATATTTATAATAATATACTCAAATAGAATAAACAGATTTGAGCAAACTCAACTGACTTGGTGACAACATAATTTAACTGATGGGAATATATAAGTGTGGGGGTATAAAGCAGGGGAGTATTAAACATGACTGTTCAGCATGACAAGGGCCTTAGTAAATATGTTTTACAGAAGAAATAGAGAGTATCACTTTTCCGTCAGGGCAGTTAAGTGGATGATGGTTGACAGATATTACTGGAAGCGGCTATTGTAGATTCATCATATAGCACTGGTATTGTAATTTTGAAACTTTATGTAATATTTTAAATTGAAAGGTTGGGAAGGGGACTTCAGGAATGGTTTTATCAAGGCTCTTCTTTCATGAGTGATTATCTTGGCTTTTCCTTCCTACATGTCTTGGCTTCATCTTCAGGCTGACTTTCCCTTTGGTAGCAAAACAGCTGCAATTCTAGGTCTCATATTCAAATATCCCATTGATCGGAAGGATCAAAATTATCTCTTCAGTGAAGCTTCAGTAGGAGAGTAGTGAAACTATCTTCCCAAAAGCCTCCAACAAACATCTCTTGTTTTATTGACCTGAATTGGATTATATGCCCTCTCTGTATTAATTCCTGTGACCAGGTGATGGGGTATGTTGTTTGGCTTAAACCCACCAGTATATACCCAAACTCATGAACTGAATGGAAGCAGGAAGATATTGAAGTGAGAATTGTGGTATGCTAAGAGGAGGAAGAAAGAGGAAATGTCCACTACAGGATAAAAAACCAAGTCTATAAGTTCTTTAATAAGTTGATTGATTTAATCAAACATCATCTTTGAAATTACATGCATTATTTTTACAGCAGTGGAAACTCATCTAGGACAGTTTTTCTTTTATTTTTATTACTGATGTGAAGTAGCATCTGTAGTGTAGCAGAGATAAATTTGTATTTTGCATTGAGTAGTGGGAAAGTGTTATGTCACTTAGTGTCTCAGAGAAGAGCACCGCTTTTTGGCAAAGAACATGGGCTCCAGAGACTCTTTCTGGATTTGTATCCAAGCCTTATCATGTAATAGCTCCATGGCCTTAGATAAATATGATATCTTCTCTAAAGCTTCAATTTCTTCAGTCTGTAAAACATCAAACATCATAGAGTTGTAAGGATTAAATAAAATAATCCATGTAAAGCACTTACTACAGTTTCTGGTGCACTTAATAAATGTTAATTATTATCATCTGCTTTGAACAGAGTGGCTTGCACTTATTATCACCTTACTACCTAGCAGCTTGTGGAGCTCTAGAATCAGGCTTAGTGCTATATCTTTGGAGGAAGTTTATATTACTTGGAGACCCTCCTATGTATTTCTCTAAATGAACTCATATATTCATCAGTTATTTTTCTTTCTCACCTAAGAATGAAAGAAACTATAATGGTATAAAATAATATAATGTTGAGTACAGAAACTGGGCAGAGAGTAATAGATACTATGCGTAATTCCATCTATATAAAGTTAGTCTAGGCAAAACCAGTCTATGGTATTAGAAGATGGGATATTGATTAGTCTTGGTGGATAGATTTGAGTAATTTGGAGGGCATATGAGGGGAGACTACTGGCCAGTTGTCATGTTCTGTATCTTTATTTCAGTGCTGGTTACAAAGTATGTTCACTTTGTGGAAATATATCTAGTTGTACAGTAATGACTTGTCCACTTTTCTCTTTCCCTATTTTTTTATGTTTCTACAAAGGTTAAAAGTGAACATGCCTAATTTCCTTTAAGAGATAGGTCATTAACTTGTATTCAGAATTAAGGTTCTACAAAGAAAAGCCAACAGATACCAATTTCTCTGGAGGAAATGTGGCGTTACAAGAACAATCTCTCCCATGACCTTTTGGTATTGCAGAGCTGATCACTGAGGTGAGTAATTTATATAAAAGAGACACATCCTGGGAGAGTAGAAAATGAAATAGCAAGCACTTTTCTTTCAAGGTCCAATATTCCTAGCATCTCTTTAATGGATTATGTTAGTTCTGATGGAGAACAAATGACAGAATGTTCTCAAAGTCCCCCAAAGAGGAGTTAAACATTAGGGAAGAAGGATATGGTCTGATAATCAAGGCTTGGAGGTACGTAAGTGCAGAGCTGATTCTATCACACATCTGTTGTAGGATATGCGGTCCATGCTGGTTAGAGACAATCTGTGTATCTTTTCCTTCTGACCACAGTGATTGTTGCAGACGTAGATGTGTAACTGGATGAGAACAATGATATTTAAGGTGAAATTATTGAGCTATCTTGTGACAAGAAAGATTAAAAAAAGTTAGATTCTTTGAAAAATGCCAGGGGAGATATCTCTTTTCTTCAAGATGTTGAGGTAAAGCTTGAAAGTTGGTTTTATTGTGGCCACCATCAAGGAAACCCTAAAGTTCCCCAGGAAGGTCACTACAGAGACTCTGAGGATAAAGCCTATATTATGCAAGGCAAAATGGAGAGATGGAGAGAAACTGAGTCTTTGATGACATAGATAACTTTATTGTTAAAGCCAATTTGAGCTGGTTTTTCTTTCACATGTAATGATTATTAATGGATTAAACAAATAAATTATTTTAAAGGATTTATGTAACATAGTTTTACCTGATTTCACCTGTATATTAATTTGGGAATGAGAAGGAGCTACTTAAATGAATAGCTTCAATGCCTTAACTGTTATGAATAGTTCTGTTCTCATTGCCCCCTGACTTCCACCTCTTCCCCCTATTTAATTTTGAAGGACTGCCTGAGATTATCATGTTCTTACATCTATTTTTTCTTATGTGAAATCTACTATACTTCCTTCACATAAGGACCAAGGCAAAAATTTGGTCAATAAAGTGTTTTTTTGGTAATAATGATTTTTTTTTTTTTTAAGAGGGAATCATGCTCTGTCACCCAGGCTGGAGTGCAGTGGTGTGATCTTGGCTCACTGCAACCTCCGCTTCCCAGGTTTAAGTGATTATCCTGCCTCAGCCTCCTGAGTAGCTGGGACTACAGGCGCATGCCACCACACCTGGCTAATGTTTTGTAATTTTAGTGCAAGTGGAGTTTCACCACATTAGCCAGGATGGTCTCCATCTCCCAGCCTCGTGATCTGCCTGCTTTGGTCTCCCAAAGTGCTGGGATTCAAGGCGTGAGCCACTGCGCCTGGCCCAATAGTGATCAATTTTAAAGTAGATCTTAGATTTTTTTTTTTTTAATGACAGGAAGAGATGACTTCCTATAATTACTTCTTAAGTAACCATATTTTGGAAACTGTGTTCTCTAGATTCAAACTCTCTCAATGGAGACCATGGAAGATGATTTCTGCTGAGCAGCATGGAAATCATTAACACTCTGGCTTGTTTCCATTTTTAGGTCAACACTCTCATATCCTCCCCTATTCTATTTCCAGTATGTTCATGTTTTCCCAGAATAGCTATAAAAATCACATAATTAGCCTCCAAATCAGCCATGCTGACACAGCCATTGGCATAAAGTACAGAAAAATTGATCAACTTATTTCTAAGAAAACATTCCAAAAGAGTCAGATCTGCTTCCAAACATCAGGGAGAGTTTGATCTGCTCATTAATACTGTGTTTCTGTTATTAATACATGATGAGATGACTGAAAGCTGTTCCCACACTGACTCCAAGAATGCCTTCTCCTAGGTGTAAGTAAACACCCTCCTGGCTCAGGTTTCTGTACCTGTACTATGGTATGCCCATTGCTGGGACAAAGTAGCTACAACCAGAGGTGCATCCACTCTTGAAAAAAGTTATAAAATAACATACTTAAAGTAAAAAGTAGTCAATAGGCAGGTGGTATGTGAGCGAAACAGTGGTTTGCCACCTGTAATGAAATGAGATTTTTTTCTCTGAGATTTAAACTATAAAATTAATGTATATCAGATGAACCAGACATAAAAGATTATCCAAGAAAACAGAAAGACTCATAAATAAAAGACATGATAATAACCTAAATGGTGATTTGTGCAAATGTTTGTATTTGTGTGTATGTCTCTATATAAAGTGAATCACTCCAATATTCTCATTTGAAAAATGCAAATAATAATTGTACTTATTTTACAGGGGTATTGGGAGGATTAAAAGGAATATGAATGTCGATCTTTTAGTGTAGCACTTGCTGAATTCTAAGAGCTTGGTAACGTTCACTATGATTAGAGGGAGTGGAAAAGGAAGGAGCAGGCCCAAGAGTAAACAAGCAATGCTATCTATTTGCCTTGTTTTCTGCAGAGTTCAAGGCCTCTCCAGCCGCTGCTTTAAGGGTTTTTTATGTTTTAACTCCCTTAATCCTCACAACAGTCTTCTAAGTTAGACACTATTGTTATCTCCATTTTGTAAATTAAGAAACAGGCACTAGGCCAGGCATGGTGGCTTATGCCTGTAATCCCAGCATTTTGGGAGGCCAAGGCAGGTGGATCACTTGAGGTCAGGAGATCGAGACCAGCCTGACCACCATGGCAAAACCCCAACTTGCCTAAAAATACAAAAATGGAAAGGAAAGGAAAGGAAGGGAAGGGAGGGGAGGGGAGGGGAGGGGAAGGGAAGG
>NW_016107341.1:142433-174610 GCF_001604975.1 Cebus imitator
AAAGAAAGAAAGAAAGAAAGAAAGAAAAGGAGGGAGGGAGGAAGGAAGGAAAGAAAGAAAGAAGAAAGGAAGGGAGGGAGGGAGGGAGGGGGGAGGGGAGGGGAGAGGAAGGAAGGGGAGGAAGGGAGGAAGGAAGGAAGGAAGGAAAGAAGGAAAGAAGGAAAGAAAAGAAAAAGAAAGGAAAGAAAGAAAGAAACAGGCACCAAAAAGTTACTTGAGTGTACTCAAGATTATAAAGTTGGCAAATGGACAGATATTGGAGCCAGGGTGGACCTCAGTTAGCCAGGCTTCAGAGTCTGTGTTCCTAACCATTGTCCTGTGCCGTCAGTGTCCATGGAATGTGAGTGTATTCAGAACAAATTTCGAGGTTTTGATGGTTTCTAAGGGTTCCTACTTTTTGCCCAGAGGCTTTCTTATCTAAAATAGTCATCACATGGTTCTTGGTCTGTGAAATTATTTATATAATCAAATATATCTGCATAATTATCTGTTAACAAGAGATCTTATATTCTTTAATATTTTCATCTGCTTTAAGACAAACTTTTACTATTTTAGATGGATGAAAATCTTTCATAACATTTTGCAGAATACTTTTTCTTCATCTACTGAAAGATCATATATATTTTCTTCTTTATTCTATTAATATGGTGAATTACACTGTTGGATTTTCAAATTTTATAATAATCTTGCATTTCTCAAACCACATTTGGGTGGGTGTACTGTCCTTTGTGTATAGTACTGAATCCTCTTTGTGTGAAAAACATAAGAATTAGTCCATTTCACGTTTGTCATTGATTTAATGGACATGTAATTTTTTGTAGTATTCTTTTGTTATTTTTTAAATGTTTTTAGGATCTGTAGTGATATTCCTTCTTTCAGTAGGAATGATATTCATTCTCGATGTGTGTTAAACTCTCATGTCAGGAATTGTGAAGGATCTGAGATTTTACTCTACTTGTAAACTAAGAAGTTTGTCTGTCACAATTTCATAGATACCAGCAGAAAAAAACATGAGGCCTCCAGGTCAAAGATAAAAGGAGTTTATTACAACAATCACATTAGCAAGAGTAGATGACTATACTTGAAGATGATTATAATAACTGAATTAAAATACTTGTCTGATCATTCCAACCTCTGGCATCCTGGGATTGGAATTTCGTGATTCGTTTTTTTCTTATGAGGTCTTTAGATTTTCTTGATTCTTTGTATGCAAGTAATTTTGGATTTTATCCTGAACATTTTAAGTATTATGTTAGAGCCTTTGGGTCCTGTAATAATCTCCTGAAAATTGTTGGTTTTGTTGTTCTGGTTGTCTTAGCAGATAATCAATCTAGAGAGGTTAAGACTGCATGTTCTGACTGCCTTCTGTAGGAAATGGTTCAGTTTTTAGAGCGCTTACAGCTGTTTGTATCTAGCCTATGTGTGTGCCACTGGGTGCCAGTCTGGGACCTCTGTGGAGTCTACACTGTAGGTCAATTCTAAAGCCTTCATGTGGCTCTTTTGGGCCTGTCTTGAGCATGCTCATCTTGGGGGTGAGCCTAAGACTTCTGTCAGTTCATTTAGAGGTATACAGATTTAGAGAATCTTCTTCTTCAGCTCCCTTTTCTGTGATTTCCCCAGCTTTTTGAGATCTTTTATCCCAGTTCTCTGGCTAGAAAGCTGCAGTTTCTCTCAGAATTTTAGCCTTCTCACACTGTTGTACATTTTCTATAACAGAGTCTTCATTTGCCACACAGTGGCAAGAGAAGAGAGGAATAACTTGGCTTTTTGCCTTGCTCTTCAGGGATGGTGAGTGGGCTCTTTCCTGGGTCTTCTGGTTATAGATAAGTGATTTTTCTGAGGTTTTAAAGAATCTATATAACCACTATTGTCACTGCCTTCACACTGGGGCTCACTTTGGAGTAAGGCTGGAATTTTCCTGTCCACACTTGCTGCACAGTTCTAGGATTTGGGTTTCCCTGATGTCTAAGCTGGTAAACTGCTGTACAATAGGAGAGTTAAAGTGTAATGGGCTTAACACCATCTTAAATGGAACCAAGAACTTCTTAAGTTATCTCATAAGTTGAGATAGTTCATTCTGTGTGATCTGATATTTTCAATATGACACCATAATAAGGAACCCTAACCATTGGATTCCTCATATTTACTAGAGTTATGATATATTTATTCACCAAATACATAAATGCCTACTATGTTCTACCCTGGAAAATGTGTTAGAATGCATATCTCAATAAGGCCCAATTTCTACCCAAGTTTCTCTTTGCGTGGTAGATATGCAAAGATATGACAGATAAACCAATAATTGTAGTACAAAAAAGTGCTAAAGTGAGTCTTAGACTTTGTTTTTTGTTTTTTTAAGAAAGCCCAAGTAGGAAACTTTCTCTCTCAAAGGCTAAACTCGTAGGGTCAAATGTCTCTCTAGTCTTTTTTTCTTCCTCTTATAGATCCTGTGTTAGTCTGTTTACACACTGCTGATAAAGACATACATGAGACTGGGAAGAAAAAAGAGGTTTAATGGACTTTACAGTTTCACATGACTGGGGAGGCCTCACAATCATGGTGGAAGGCAAGGAGGAACAAGTCCTGTCTCATATGGATGGCAGCTGGCAGAGAGCGAGCTTGTGCAGAGAAATTTCCCTTTTTAAAACCATCAGATCTCATGAGACTTATTCACTATTGTGAGAACAGCATGGCAAAGACCTGCCCCAATGATTAAATTACCTACAATTGGGTCCCTCCCACAACATGTAGGAATTGGAGTTACAATTCAGGCTGAGATTTGAGGGGACATAGCCAAACCATATTATTTCACCCCAGCCCCTCCCAAATTTCATGTCCTCACACTTCAAAACCAATCATGTCTTCCCATCAGTCCCCCAAAGTCTTAACTCATTTCAGCATTAACTCAAAAGTCCACAGTCCAAAGTCTCATCTCAGTCAAAGCACATCCCTTCTGCCTATAAGCCTGTAAAATCAAAAGCAAGCTAGTTACTTCCTAGATACAATGGGGCACAGGCATTGGGTAAATACAGCCATCCCAAATGGGAGAAATTGGCCAAAACAAAGGTGCTACAGGCCCCATACAAGTCCAAAATCCAGTGGGGCAGTCAAATCTTAAAGCTACAAATTGATCTCCTTTGACTCCATGTCTCACTTCTGGGTCACACAGATGCAAGAGGTATGCTCCCATGGTTTTGGGTAGCTCTGTCACTGTGGCTTTGCAGGGTACAGCATCACTCCTGGCTGCTTTAAGGGCTGGAGTTTAGTGTCTGTTACTTTTCCAGGTGAACGATGCAGACTGTCAGTGGATCTATCATTCTGGGGTCTGGAGGACAGTGGCCCTCTTCTCACAACTCCACTAGGTGGTGCCCCAGTAGGTGCTCTGTGTGGTGGCTGTGACCCCACATTTCCCTTCTGCACTGCCCTAGCAGAGGCTCCCCATGAGACCTGTCCCTGCAGCAAACTTCTGCCTGGGCATCTAGGCATTTCCATACATCCTCTGAAATTTAGGCAGAGGTCCCCAAACCTCAATTCATGACTTCTGTTCACCTGCAGGCTCAATACCATGTGGAAGCTGCCAAGGCTCCCAAGCCTGAACCCTCTGAAGCCATAGCCCAAGCTATACATTGGCCTCTTTCAGCCATGGCTGGAGTGGCTGGGACACAGGGGACCATGTCCCTATTCTACACACAGCATGGGGACCCTGGAACCTGCCCATGAAACCACTTTTTCCTCCTAGGCTCCAGACTTGTGATGGGAGGGGCTGCTGTGAAGACCTCTGAGAAAGCCCTGGAAACATTTTCCCCATTGTCTTGGGGATTAACATTCAGTCACTCATTACTTATGCAATCTTCTTGAATTTCTCCTCAGAAAATGATATTTTATTTTCGATCTCATTGTCAGGCAGCAAATTTTGTGAACTTTAATGCTTTCTTTCTCCTATAAAAGTGAAGGCCTTTAACAGCACCCATGTCACATCTTGAATGCTTTGCTGCTTAGAAATTTCTTCCACCAGATACCCTAAATTAGCTCTCTCAAGTTCAAAGTTTGACAAATCTCTAGGGCAGGGACAAAATGCTGCCAGTCTCTTTGCTAAAACATAACAAGAGTCACCTTTGTTCCAGTTCCCAGTAAGTTCCTCATCTCCATCTGAGACCACCTCAGTCTTACTGCTTATATCACTATCAGCAATTTTAACAAAGCTACTCAAGAAGTCTCTAGGAAGTTTCAAACTTTTCTTATTTTCCTGTCTTCTTCTGAGCCCTCCAAACTGTTCAAAACTCTGCTTGTTACACAGTTCCAAAGTCACTTTCATGTTTTCAGGTATCTTTTCAGCAGTACCCCACTCTACTGGTATCAATTTACTGTACTAGTCTATTTTCATGCTGCTAATAAATACATAACTGAAACTGAAGAAAAAGAAGTTTAATGGACTTACAGTTCCACATGGCTGGGGAGGCCTCACAGTCATGGTGGAAGGCAAGAAGGAGCAAGTCACATTTTACATGGATGGCAGCAGCCAAAGAAAGAGAGCTTGTGCAGGGAAACTCCCCTTTTTAATATCATCAGATCTCATGAGACTTACTCATTATCATGAGAACAGAATGGGAAAGACCTGCCCCCATGATTCAATTACCTCCCACCAGTCCCTCCTACGACATGTAAGAATCGTGGGAGTTACAATTTAAGTTGAGATTTGGGTGGGGACACAGGCTAACCATAACACTTCCCCATTTTCCTTTCTATTTTTTTCTTTAATATAGTCTGGAAGAGTTGGTTCTAATGCACAATGAAATATTTATGTTTACAAAGAAATTTTAAGGTATATACTTTAAGAAAAATTAAAATTAAATTCTCAATTTACTGGGTTACTTGAGAAGCATATAGAACCTGGATTCATCTTTCTAACCTCTTCTGCTGTCATTGTTACCTGGGTCTCAAGATCTTTTATCTAGGGATTGACGTTTGCATTACACACATCAAAAATACATTCCTCCTTTCAAGTTTTCAGTCAATGCTAAGCGATAGTTGTGAGTTCTATTTTAGCTTTTCTTCAGGACTTCAAATCATCCTTTTAGTTTTCTACCACTGCTTGACAAATTACTCCTAAAGCTTAATGATTTAAAAAAAGAAACATTCATTAGCTCATATTTTCTATGAGTCAGGTGCTAGATGCTCCTGACTATGAGTCTTTTGTCAGTCTGTAGATAAGTTGTTGGGTGTGGTGGCAGTCTCATCTGAAGCTTGGCTGGGGAAAGATGCATTACCAAGCTTACTTCCGTGGTTGTTGGCAGGATTCACTTCCTCTTGGAATGCTGGCCTTAAGTGTCTGTTCTTTACTAGCTGTTGGCCTCCCTCAGTTCCTTCCTATGTGGGCCCCTGAACATAGCAAGGTGACTTCCCTCAGAACAAGTATGTGAGAGAGTGAGAGCAGTATCTAAGATGAAAGCGACAACTTATGAAAATAAATCTCAGAAGCAACTTGTCATAGCCTTTTCCATATTCTATTTGTAAGAAGCAAGTCACTAGGTCCAGCCCACACCGAAGGGAGGCAGATTATAAACTGTAACTGCCTGGATCAGTGCACTTCTTATTTGCTTTAAATGGGATTTCTCTGTCCTAAGCCATAGGCTATAAAACAGCTTTTGCACGTTGGCTCAAAGCATTTTGAATTCCACAGACATTGATCTCTGCCCTTTAAATTGTATTTATCTTAGCTGTGAACTACTTCTTTTCCGGTAGTCTAGATTCAGTCAAATTAGATCCCTATTTTTAAAATGTCCTAGAGGAAGTTATGATACACACACATATATATATTAACAAAAATAGCTATCTTCCTGATGGAGTCTATGTATGTAAAAATGTAAAAGTGTGTAAGAATATGTAAGATTCCATATATATATTTCATTAAGACATGCCTTATCTGCCTCTTATTTGCTTGTTGCTTCTCATTTCCCAATTGCTTTTGGGGAAGGAACACATTTTTTCACAGTGAAAAATCTTTTATCATTCAGGCCATTTAGGGTATAATTTTTTAGGACATAGATTATTTTAGGGAGCACTCTATGAATTCAAAATTAAATAATTATTTATGTGCTAATGCATGTCTAAGGAGTGCTCATCAAAATAATAGCAAGGGCATTGTTACTATGGAAAATAAAAATATTCTATTTTTATTATGTGATCTGTACCAATAGAACTGTCTCTAATAGAAGATAATTTACAATCTTAACATTTTAGCATTGTATGAATTAGAATGGGAATACCACTTATCTTCTATTTATTAGATATGGGACCACTTCAGATTTTAATGAATTAAGTATATCTTATGTTCTACAAAATGCATTATTTTTCTTTTCCATATGGTTTAATTTTTTCTCCTGTTCCTAAAAGTTCTCAATTTAACAAGACTAAATTTGGAGTGTCTTCTTTCGTCTGTTCAGGCAATAATATATTTTGTTGTTAAAGCTAATTGACCATAATTGTCAGCATAATCTTCACAGTGTTCCAGAAGCACATGGCACTCATGTTGAGAGCTATATTAGATAAGGTCCTGAACACTTTTTGCTGAGGGGTTTAAGAGTTGAGAGATAAACTCTAAATATAAGAAAATTTAAATAAAATTGGCTGTATATAGATTATCCAGAAGTATAAAAATCAGTCTCACTTAAGTCCTGAAATAAGAGTATATTAGGTGTATTTAGGTATCTTTTATCAAAAATTTTATTCATTGAACAAAATGCCTTGAGTACCTATATGTATCAGTACTTAACTGAGCATTGTATTATACTTCCTTCAGAGTTCATAGTACAATAAAGAAGACAGGAGTAAACGCTAGAAACAGTGCCACTGTTTATACCCACTTACATTCTCTCTATCCTCTAAGGCTCGGCTTACAGCATACCTTCTTCAGGAAGACTTTCAGATAATTTCTGCTCACAGAATTATTTACTTCCTTTAATATTATTATGTAAAGGTAGTGTGGTATAGAGCAGTGGTTCTCAAACTTGAGCAGGTATCAGAATCCTAGTAAGGAGGATTTGTGAAAACAGATTCCTGGGCCCCACCCTCAAAGTTTTTGATTCAGTATGTTTGGGTGGGACTGCATTTGCATTTCTAAAAAGTTCCTAGGTGATGCTGATGCTGCTGGTGTGGGGACCACACTTCGAGAATCACTGCTGTGTAGAAGTCAAGGAGCCTGGCCTAGGAGGCCGACAGATCTGGACTTGTAGTCCAGTTCTTCTACTTAAAACCTGTATAACACTGAAGCAGTTATTTTTGCCTCTGTAGACCTCAGTTTCCTTATCTGTAAAAAGGAGACAACAATAAGTAGCTTATAGATTAGTTTATTAGGATTAAACAAAATAAGACGTAAGAAAAACTCTAGTAGACAATCTTGGGGAAAGAAAAGCCTTAATTTAAAGAATCCTAGAAGCTATTTTAAAAAATTAATATGTCTGATAATATAAATTCTAAAAATTGGGTATGGCAAAAGAAACTGTAAGCAATGCTCCCTGACGATTATTAGATTTAGAACAAATATTTGCAAAGCAGATGATGGACCTAGTAAAGGCTTATAACTGTAATTAATATACACAGAGTTCTTAGAAGTTGACCAAAAAACCCAAACAACTTGGTGGAAAAATAAACACAAGATACGAATATGCAGTTCACAAAAGAGCAAATCCAAATAACCAATAAATATATTAAAAAGAATCTAGTAGTCATAAAAATGAAAACTAAATTAACATTGTCATATTGCTTTGTGCTTCCCAGACTGGCAAATATTAAAAAAAAAATTAAGGTATAGAAGATATTGCAAGCAGGGATAAAGAAACTAGAGTACAGTTGTATTACGCTAGTAAAGCGAATTTTCATTCTCCACCTCTTTGGCACCCAGTGTCACATTTTTCTTTCTATTTATACAGTTATCTTACTCTTTTCTTAAGGTTCAGGATCTTTGTTCATTCCTTTCCATTAGGTCTTTATGTGTTTTCCCTAGGGTCAGATGACATGTAAACTGAAATGCATGTTACTGGTTGCCAACACAGTCAGATGCAGTAATTAAAAAGCAGGAAAAACTGCTGCAGAATAAGCTTCCATTTGGAAAGGGACAGAGTAAAAAATATCCAGTTGTCACTTGTTCACAGCAAATATCAAGCCCTGATGGGCAGGAGTGGCAGGGACTCTCTGTTGTGTAAAAACAAGAAAGTTGCTGCCAACCTAGCAGACCCTATTTCTGTTTTCTAGGAAATCTGTCTTGTGGGCTCTGTTCCACAGCCTTTTGTCTTTTCTTGGAGTGCATGGATGTAGGGTATGCTCCTTGTCTGCTATATTTCATAAGCAGTTTTAACAGTGCACTTTGGCTTGGCATGAATTTGGGAACCTGGACGATGAGACTGATTCACAGAACTCTCAATCAGGTGTGAAGCTGTGTTTGGGGCTGAGGATGTGAGCAGAAGAGTAGGGAATGGAACCAGAATGGCGAGGAGTTTATCTGTTGTTTTTGCTGTATCTCATCTCTCACAAGATGTAATCTCCTAACTTGTGAGTTGTATTTGCCTGGTTGCTGCACTGGGGGACCCAGATCCCATGAAACTCTGCTTCTGAGCTGGAGGGAAGAGCCAGAGCCTTAGTATGGTCCTGTCAATCAGGCTGGGACACAGGAACTGTGATGGGTTTGTCATAGTAGGCACAATGGCTGCCATCCCAGAGTCTAGCCCTTACGTTTGGGCACGATGAGTGAGCCAGTGGTGTTGGGAGACACTGCCAACAGCGTGGGCAGGTTTGGACACCAATACGTCACTGTCCCGTGGCGGGATCTCTGTCATCTCCCTTGGCTTTGTGCTGTCTGAGGGTCTTAATTAGACAATTTCTCTGCCTGAAAGACTCTTCCCAGACTGAATCTGGCTTTCAGGTCTTAGCTCACCCTATCTATGTGACACAGTATCATACACTGCCACTTATTGAGAGGGCTGAGTCTTATTCTATTTCTCTGAGCCTCTTTGTCCTTTCTTAACTATCTGTGTGGTTTCAATGTATACCTGTTTGAGAACAAGTGCATTAACTCATTACCTCTATGATAGATATTATTCCCCTTTAACGAAACCCAAACTAGGGTGCAGGGAGTTTAAGTAATTGGTTCAAATTGGGCTGGAAGAGAGGAAAAACTTTAAAAAATAACCTCTGCCTGAGTTGATGGGGATTTTAAAAGCTTGCAGATGTTAGTTGATGTTAATATGACACTATTCTTGCCCAGAGTCTGGTAAGGATAACATTACAGGTATGCTCAGAAAAAAAAGTATTGAATATTAAAAAACAAAGAAACACACAGAAAGTCTTAGGATTAGTTTGCCACCTTCTATTCTTAGCTTACTTTTCATTAAACATTCAAAAATTATATGCACATAATTTTTTTAAAATAAAGTTTTTCCCTCAATATTTAGATATTAGATGTTTCTAATGCATCCTAAAAGACAAGCATGAGAACATTTATGCATTGTTAAAATATATGTAAGTCATTCTGGGTCACCTTCCCCTGAACCCCAGCTTCACAAGACTCTTCTTCATCTGGCTCTGCCTACTCCGTCCTTGTCTGTTATCTCCCTTGGCTTTGTGCTGTCTGAGGGTCTTAATCAGAAAATTTCTCTTCCTGAAAGGCTCTTCCTGACTGAATCTGGCTTTCTGGTCTTAGCTCACCCTATCTATGTGATTTGTCTCTTAGTCTGTTCTATTTTCTTTATAACATTGATAACTACATGAACGTATCTTATTTATCCATTTACTTGTTACTGTCTCCTCCACTCACAAGTAAACTCCATGAGAAAAGGGACTTTGTCTTTTTTTCTTCTGTTTCCATAGTATCTAGAAGAGAACAGTGCCTGGCGCATGATAGATCATAGTACATGTCTGTTGAAGGAACGAATATAACCTTATGGGAACACACACACAAAAACACACAACAAATAGTGTTGAAAAACTGAGAAAAAAAGTTTTTCAACACCGTTTTTTGAAGAGGCTGCTATTGTATTCAACATGGTGACATAGTTAATAACACTTTGTTATATACTTGAAAGCTAGTAAGATTTTAAATATTCTCACCACAAATTAATAAGTATGTGAGGTATTATATATGTGAATTAGCTTGATTTAGCCATTTCACAATGTATACATATTTCAAAACATCATGCTCTATATCATAACTATATATCATTTTAATTTGCAAATTTAAATAAATAATAAGAAGAAACATTTAAAACAAACGAAAATGTGGGGGTTAAGTGATTGAAGCAGTCTGCAATGTAGAAATATTTCTAAACTCTCCTAGAATTACGGCATGGTTTGTTTAGAATCCAAAGCATGTGTTTTCATGTCATCAGCCGCTCTTGGGGCTTGAGAATCAAGCCTGTAATCAAGATCACTGGGCTGACTGGTGGCTTCACAGGAGACAATTGACAGAAACTCAGGATGAATACAAGATGAACTCTTCCTGCCTTTCCACACTGAAATTATACTTCATATAATTATTTCTCATATTGTGAAAACTTTTTATAATTAATTTCAAGGGGAAAGTTTTTTGTGGAGCTGAGCACCAAAATAATACAGAGTTAAACCACAACTATATCAACTCCATTTAAATGGACACAGTACTAACATGAATTACTATTAACATTTCAAGCACTAACCTGAATTACTACATAACATGGCTGCTGACTGGGCTTGTTCAGGTCTTTCCTGGTTATTGCTATGTTAAAGAATATGCACAAAAAATGAATATAGATGATAGAACATTTAATACTAAAAAGAGAAAACGTTAAGATTGAAAGAATGTAAATGAGTTAACTCAGATTTTTCTGAAAGAAAAACCTAAAGTCAGCAGATGCCAATGTGACAGCTATGAGGATGATCCCTAGGGACTCTTGTAGTGTCAGTGGGGACGGAAGTATGCAAAATCTAGATCAGACCTTGTATCAGCAAAGAAATGCTACAGAATCTTGTTCTTATGAAAAAGAAATGCTCATGAGTAGAGATATAGATTAAACCCTCAAGTTGACTTCTCTGCACAAGCACAGGAATATCTCAAGATTGACTATATCATCTAGTTTTAAATATTGTGTTCTGGTGTAAGGCCTATAGGAGTTTCAAGGTGAGTTAGGTAGCTGCTAAGAACCATCTCAATAACTTTGAACCAGTTCCTTCTTGATGCCTTGGATTCCCCTCTTGGAAACTGGGGAAGAGAATAGAAGATTTCCTGGGTCTGTTCACATTCAGCATTCTATCATTCTACAAGTATGCACTGGAGCAGTGGAGGTCTGTCCTAGAAACCTCATGAGATAGTTGGGAGACCAGATGGTAAACAGGAGCCAGGCCTGTTCTTCAGGCTTTGCAGGAAGCATGATGCTGGCATCTACTTGGCTGCTGGGGCGACCTCAGGAAACTTATAATCATGGCAGAAGGTGATGGGGGAGGAAGCATGTCTCACATGGTAGGAACAGGAGCAAGAGAGCCAACTTTTTTGTTTAAATAAAAAATGTTAAGTATGTATCATGAAGATATTCCCCCCCAAAATGCCACAGATTCACCAAGGTTTTTAAAACAGTTTTCTTTGTCAATATGGATATTTTGGTTGATTCCAGGTATTTGCCATTTCTGAAATGTGGTAGTGAATATCCTGATACTTGTATCTTAGAATACTTTTGTTTCTGTGACTTCTTCCTTGGTTATTGCTGGTGAGAAGGAGATATATTCTTTATTTTATTTATTTAATTTATTTATTTATTTTTAGAACGTTTTCCTATGTTACCCAGGCTAGTTTCGAGCTCCTGGGCTCAAGCAATCTGCCTGCCTGGGCTTCCCAAATTGCTGGAATTACATTTGTGAGCCACTGTGCCTGGCTGGGAGATATTACTGATACTATTAATTAAGATTAATGCCTGAGGATTTTCAAAGATTAGTAGGATGAAATTTAGGGAAAAAACCTTGCTCTCCTTTCTTTAGCTTCAGACTTACTGTAATTAAGTTATATTATTACATGTGAGGCACCAATTTTTAAATGACTTTTCTGGAAAAGAAAGTAGCAGCTTCCTTATTCCTCTGACTTTTGAAATAAAATCAAGCATTGGTTAACTTATGAAGTGTAAAGTTTAGCAGGACCCATGCCTGCTGACCCATGAAGAATTTCAAAAGGATAGCTAATGCATTATCGATTGAAGTTTTTCTAACTAGTTATAGGAAGTGGGCAGCCTTTGGGGTGGGGTGGAGGATGCAGGACCTGGGGCAATTTAAACTGTGTGCCCCATTCTCTGCTCCACCGGTCCTGTTAATCTAGTGCTATTAGGCTATGAAAAACACAGGTAGTTTTGATGAAGAAGAGTTTCTGAAATGGCTTTATAACCTGAGGATGGTGCAAGGAAGTGAAGGAGAAGCAATTCCTCCAGCTGAGCTTTTTGGATGAGGTTAAGAATGCACTTTTATGGACTGAATGTTCATATATAGGACTGAAGTCTGATTTGCCAGAAGAATCAATTTTTGCCTCAGCCCTTGGCTGTCTCCTTGAATTACAGTTCATCTTTCAAGAGGAAAGGAGAAGAGAAGGGACAGTTAGCCCAGGGCGATTTATCAGATCCACATATCCTAGATCAGTGTTTCTCACTCTGGGCACTCTCTGGGCAGCCACAAGTTACAGTAGTAAGAACAATGACCAGCTTCCTAAGCCTGGAAGACCCTGCCTTTCCTTGATGGCAATTCCAGGTCGATTTACACATTCAGCCACGAGAAAGAAGACCAAGAAAGAATATGTGTGCAGATACTGCACTTTGAATGCATAGTGAATTCTTACACTTTTAAGTGTGGACAAAGGAGTATTTTGAGCCTTACCAATCTGGTTAGCATTTCCTCTTCCCTTGGGGAAGAAGACATTCATTCCCTGAAAGTGCATTCTTATCCTCATCCAAAAAGCTCAACTGGAGGAAGTGGTTCTCCTTCACTTCTCTGCACTGGCTTCCCTGGCTCAGGTTATAGCTGTTTCAGAAATTCTTCTTCATCAAGGCTGCCTGTGTTCTTCATAACATAATAACACTAGAATAGCACTAGATTAACATGACTGGTGGAGCAGAGAAGGGGGCACACAGTATAAATTGCTCCAGGTCCTGCACCCTCCACCCCACCCCAAAGGCTGCTTCTTCCCTTGGGGAGAGGGGACAAGGGGCTGGCGTAAGGTGGGTAGAAGGGCAGATGTGTTTTGTTTTTGTGTATCTGGATTAAGTTTTAAAACAGATTTTTAAAGGTAGAATTGCTAGAACTCAGTTTAGGCAACAGAAGTCTGAAGATAAAGCATATTTTGAATCTACCTTGGTCTGTGTTCCTCTCCCTTTTGTCTTTCTGTATTCTTTTATATAATTTTGATATTTGTTTATAGATATTTTAATTTTTACTTTTTAACTAGAGCTTGGGAAGACAACATGTAGATCTAAATAATGTCCCTGTTGATATGATTTCAGTAGTGTTTTGATCTATCTGGGGACCTTTTCCAGCGCTAATGGCCAAGAGTCCAGGAGAGGCCAGGACACCTCAGAAAGAAGATGAAGTCACTGGTTGACACGCCTTGACCAGGACAGTATCTCAGAATTGCAGATGAACACCACATTACTTGATTTTTTTCCCTCCCATCTTTTTATATCCCAGTGGTTACTGTGGAAGAGCTTAATGACAATGAGGGTAGTGTTAAACTTTGAGGTAATAAGGAAATGTGGGCAGATTTTTAACCTATAAATGAACATTTTCTAGAATGTTTGCCTTCGGGCTAGATTTGAGGCATTCGTTACTTATTTCCAGGATGTCAGTAGACTGGGTTGTATAACAATTTCAAATATTCTACTTGGCAGATTCTTGTCTATTTTTATCTTATATTCCAGAAGACTCTGGAAGTACCTGAATACTAAGAGATAGATAGCTGGTTCTGATAGTGGTTCTGATAGGCATATGTTCATTCTGTGTTTGGGAAAAGTCCCATTATTTCAGCAAGATATTTGCTGTACTTTTTTAAGAAAAATGGTGCTTAGTCATTACATAATAAGGTAGCATTTATCTTTCAAAATAGGAAGAAAGAGTACAGAATTTTGTTCCATGAAAAACCTATTATTAATGTTAATGATTTATAAGTTACTAAATATTTTGCTTGCTGCTGATGGGGCAGAGTAGGAAGATTTCAGAACCTTGCTCCCATAATTATAGACACATTCCTTCCATTAATACCTGAACATTTGTTTGTAAATGTAATTTTGTAAGCTGAATAATAATTAAAGCTCTATGGTAAATTCTTTTATTTCATGTAAGATTCCATTTTATTGTATCAAGTGTGTTTTTAAAAATTTTTTCAGAACCATGTGCACTTGTACACTTATTGAGTAGTTTCCACTTTGGAAATGGAAAATCATATCTCTTTTACCTTAGAAGGAAGGTGGTAAAGAGGTGAAAATTACAAGAAACAGGAGTAGATTGAATTACATGGCCCTTCTTGTGTGAATCAAAGAGAGCCTAGAGAATATAGTCTAAGGATGGATCTACTGTTCCAAGAAAGAGGATATTTCTTGGGTCTGATTGCAGGTATCCCATCAGCTATAATGCAGTGTAATGAGCAGAGATGAGCATAGTACACAGGGAACAGGAATACAATTATACATCAAAGACATATTTTTATGTTTAATTTTTGGTTCTATATTGGAGCTCTAAGCTCCAAATGACTCAACTTATATTTGGCTAAAAGATTTAAAAGAAAAATTTTGCATCTCTGGAATGTTAGAGTCAAAGAGTCTGACAGGAACTGGAAAATCACTGCAGACAGTGATAAAATGACATAAATGTATGACATAGCATTCTCTAGCTTTGACCAAAATTAGATTGGGAGATGATAACATGAGGGAAATGGCAAGCAACTATTGTAAACCTCTTTAAGGAGGTGACACTGACCGGAAAGAAGAGCACTTTAGGATGGGGTCAGTTCATTCTTCTATCCTGAAAATACCAGAAAAATGTTGTCTAGAAAATTTGGAAATAATGATTTGAAGGATGACAGTATTGAGACTTCAGTGATGACAAAGCCCAAACAATCCAGAATGGTACAGATAATTGAGTAAGCATGGGATATTCTTCAGCACATAGACCAAGTTTTTCTGAGGGCTGCTATGTCTAATTTCATGTGGTCATGAAAAGATGGCAACAAATAAATAACAAGCAGATGGCCCCTTTTTTATTTCTTCTAAATTTTGTTGCTGTTTCTTCCTGCAAGTCCCCTCAAAAAATGACTGATAATCATAACATGGTCTGACACCTCTCGGACTTTCCATTTCTTTCTCATTCCTCTTTTTCCCTTTTGCTCAGCCTTAGGACAACATTATTCAATGCTCTAGTTGTTTACCCCTTGAATTAATTATCATGGGTTATAGAGATACAAGTCCTGCTACTTATTGCACATTGTTAAGTGGTTTCATTAAAGCATTAAATTATACCAGCATGAAAAGCATTTGTGACTTTTGCACATTTATATATTATCCTTGCAAACTCTTTTAGAACAACCATCTGCACAAAGATCTTGATGAGAAAAGAGAAGAGAAACCATATCTCTGGAAAAAATAATAAGCAATGAATTCCATAGTAATTCTTAGTCCACAGTGAATCCTCTAGTGCTCAAATATAGTTTGGGCGAGATTATGGCCAGAGCTTTCTGGCCTTGACCTTGAAGAAAACTGTTCACACTGTCCAGGGGACACATACTGGTTTCCTATTAAGAGCATCTATGTTATAGCATGTCTGTTAGAAAGTTACTGAACTCTGCATGAGTGTTGTACAAAGGGCTCCAAATTTATACTCTAGGTAATTGTAGAAGGAAGAGAGGTTAGCACATGGGTAATCTTTGTAAAAGGCAGAAAAGGGTGGATGTGAGGTTTGTTTGAGGGTCCTCTTCTGTGCAGTGATCAGCCTACCCTTGTGTGACAAAGCCCTAGAAATGAGCCTAAGATTTATACCCATCATGCAGCGTGGAGCTTCAAGTGTCTTTTCTTTGCTTCCTTCCCTTCCAGAGCCTAAGTTATCAGTCAGACAAAATAAGGGTATAAGTCCTGGGTTTGCTACCTACTGAATGTGTGAACTCCAGGCCTCAGTTTCCACATCTATATTGCTTTCTAGAGTTGTTGCGAAGAATAAATGAAGTCATGTTGTAAAGGTAAGATTAAGGCTGGCCATCGTTATTTTCAGTGATGTAAGTCGAAAGTGAAAATCTGAGTCATAGATGCTTCCACTCTCCTAAAGACTGGATATGAGTAATAGGGAGTGGAAGATGAGTGTGTAACTAGGAGATAGTCTGGGGACACGGCCTAGGATTTCCCATACTCCCAAGGTATGTTTTGCTCCCTGATTTCTCCTTGACTCTTCTCTACTTCCTTCCCTTCCAGAGACTGAGTTATAAGTCAGAAATAATGGACTGGGAAGTAGGCAGTACTCAGGTGAATGACTATCCCAGTCTATAAAATACCCATTTCTGGATATAGAATTAAATGTAGTCAAAAGGAGGCCAGAGATCACAGGTCAACCCTGCTCATTACTAAGTCCATGATAGAGATTCTGGGATTAACTGTGTTCAAACTTCTACTAAACATGATGTTATGGGTTGAATTGTGTCTGCCCTCTCCAAATTCATATGCTGAAATCTCAATGCCTAGTGCCCTCAAATATGACTTAATTTGAAAATAGAGTGATTACAGATTTAATGATTTAAATTAAGATGAGGTCATTTTGGAGTAGGGTGGGCCCCTAGTCCAGTGTGGCCTATATTCTTATAAAAAGGGAAAATTTGGAGACAGATTCACATAGAGGAAGGATAGGAGAGAGGCATGGAACGGATTTTTTTTTTTTTTTTGGGACAGAGTCTCGAGGTCACCCAGGCTGGAGTGCAATGGCACAATCTTGGCTGACTGCAACCTCTGCCTCCCAGGTTTCAATAAATCTCCTGCCTCAGCCCCCTGAGTAGCTGGGATTACAGGCACCCACCACCATGCCCAGCTAATTTTTGTATTTTTAGTAGAGATGGGGTTTCACCATGTTGGCCAGGCTGATCTCAAACTCCTGATCTCGTGATCCTCACATCTCAGCCTCCCAAAGTGCTGGGATTACAGGCATGAGCCACCATACTCGGCCGCAACAGATTTTTGAGCACAGCTGTCAGAAGGAAACAACCTGGCTCACACATACTTGGATCTTAAACTTCTAGTAGATAACAATGAATTTCAGTTATTTAAGTGATCCAGTTTGTGGTACTTTGTTAAAGCAGCCCTGGGTTAGTTAGCAAATTAGCACACCTGGGTGATGTTATCTCCATTTCTCTTAAACAGCTCTGACTCCAGAGGCATTTGCTTCAGGCAAAAATTTAAGGGGCACCAAAAACCTCCTCAGAAATCAAGAAAAATAATATTTTACTGCAATATGTTTAAAAACTTAATGCAAAAAATCCATGCCAAACAAAATATTGAAATATTAAAATTTCAAATAAAAACAGGATTAATAGTCGTTTCATACTGACGTTTCATTAAAGGATGGATGAAAAGTAATAAAAAATTAGTAATACAGATCCTGTCTTTAGTTAAGCTTTCAATATTTTGTTTATCATGGATTTTTTGTCTTAATTTTTATTTTCTAAAATATTGCCCAAAAGTATCATTTTTCTTGACAACTGTGATTTTTGGCCCCCTTAAATTTTACACCTGAGGTAAACACCTAACTTGCCTCACCCTAGTCCTTATTCTGCCTCAAAACCAGCTCAGGCTAGGACCCAACACACAGGAGGCTGAAACCTCTGTGATTTCAACACTCATCATTTTGTTTTTGGCCACAAAGTAAAGAAAGAATGCTTGCCAGATATTTCTTCTGGACTTTCACATCACCTCAAACACAAATATTAATATGAAACTCAGTATCTCAATTCTAAAATCATTCCATTGCTATCATTCTTTCTTCAGTTATTCTCCCATTAATTCTGGGTCACACTTCAGTACTATTATTAACTCTGCTGTCTCTCTTGTCACCCAGACACAGTTGTTAATCAGGCTAATTCTTTCTCTAGCTGTGAAGTAAAATGGCCTTACTGTCCTTTTGTAAAATAAATATTCAAGAATACATTGATATATAAAATTTCATATATTTGAGAAAGTCTAAGAAGAGAATAAAAAATGATCAGTAATTGCACCATCCAGAGATACCTTCTTTGATATCTCAGAATATATGATAGTCTTCCAGATACTTTATATCTGTTCTTGAAAATATATTTTCAAAAAATGTTATTATGCTATATGTGTTATTTGGTAATCTTCCCTTGTTAACATGTTGTTAGTTATCTTGTTAATTATGGAAATATTTTCATGTTAATACATCTAGCGCTATAAAATATTTTGAATGGTTTCATAGAATCCAAATAAATGTATGTGCCATAGTGCATTTAACCAATATATTTTTATATAACAGGATATTAAACATATCTATTTTTTATCACTATACACAATACCACAATGAACATTTTATACACGTACACTTGCCTGATAATTTCCTCAGGCTAAATTGTTAGAAGTAGAATTATTGGGCTGAAAACGAACACCTTTGACTTGATACTTATTGCTCAATTAACAAAATTTTACGTTCACCATTGGTTTATAGAGTGCCTCTTCCTCCTGATTATCATTTAATCTTTTGAATATTTCACTTATTTTTTGAATTGCCTATCATATCTATTTTGTAGGTTCTCTTTTGGACGTTGTTTAGCTCTTACAGTGTTTTTTTTTGTAAACAGCTGTTTTAAGATTATTATCTGAATATTAACTCTTAGTTATATATATAATATACATATTACATAAATTTATTATATCTATAATATATAAAATATATAATATATAATTATATAATATATAATTATGGATAATTATATAATAATTATAATAATATAATTATATAATTATAATAATATAATTATAATAATATAATATATAATTATATAATATATTATTATAATTATATATAATATATATAATTATATATTATATAATATATTACATATTATATAATATATAATTATATATATTACATATAATATATAAGTATATCATAAATATATAATAATATAATATATGTAATAAATAATATATAATAAATATATGTAATATATAATTAAATATGTTATATATAAAAATTATAATATACTAAATACTATAATATACTAAAAAACTGGAGAAAGTGTAAGAAACCATATATATGGCTTACGCTTTCTCCAGTTTTTTAGTTGTCCTTTACTTTATTCAGGCTCTACTTAACAAACCAGAAATTTTAAGTTTGATTTAGTCGAATCTGTCTGTATTTTTCTTTATTTCTTACTTTGGAATTATGCTTAGAAAATCATTCACCTGAAGATGATGAAACAATTTACCTGGATTTTCTTTTGGTATGATCACAGTTTTTGCTATTTATCCATTTAAAGTTCTGATTGGTGTAAGGGTTGTGGTGAATTTTTCTTGTCTCTTTCTTTCTTATCCTCTGTTTTGCTACTAACCTTTAGTCTTGCTGTCTTGTTTTGTTCTCTTAAAATTTTAAAAGATTATTCATGTGTTCCCTTGAAAAAAGTATTCCAAACACTCCCCATTGTTAAAAAAAAGAAAAAAAAAGGCTCCCAGAACCCTTTAACCATTCCTATTTTTCTATTCATATCACTCAGTCTTATCTGTATAGAATCTTTCTACTCAAGATCAGCTGATATTATCACTGTTTCCCAAACATGACTTATTGCCTCTGTGCCTCTGATCATGCTGCTCTCCCCTGAAATTCTCTCTCCAAATCCAAGTCATGCTTTGCATTCCTCGAGGTACCTCCAGGAAGCCATTTCTGGAGCACACTGTCCACAGACCTTTATCCTTTTAAAAATACCTATGTCATTGGCATATTTGGTTCTTGTATGCTGACTAGTTTGTGTTATTTAATTTTCTACTTGTATAATAAATTGAGTGGGTCTGTGGTATCTACTTATGTAAAGTTATAGACTTAAGGATTTCAGAGTTGGAAGAGACTCAAGATAGCTGTCACTTATTGTGTTATCTGACATTGAAACCTCGTCTATAATATTCTTGTTAAGTAGTCATTTAGCTTTTGTCTGATTACCTCCAATAATGGAGAACAAACTACATCCCATGACTGCCCATGCCATTCTCAGTCAAGCTCTAATGATTGTGTGTGTGTGTGTATGTGTGTGTGTGTGTGTGTATTATAAACTCTCAAATATGTCTTTCACTCTTGGAGGAAGTTACTGAACAAACACTGAATGTGGGGTCTGGAATAACTGGTTTTGAATCTTGATTTCTCTCCCTAATAGTTACTTAATCTTGGGCAAAATATTCTACTTCCATTGGACATTAGTTTCCTCATTTGTAAAATAGGGACAGTAAAACCTACTTCATAATATTACAGTAAGAATAACATTCAATTAGAATTAAATTAATCAAATGAAGACATATGTAAAAGTCCCTGGCATAGATCTCAGCACTAAGAAAATATTCAATAAATATTTGTTGAACTAGAATTTAACTTATCTTCCATAGCCATATAGACAAAATCAAATCTTACAGGTTAATATTATACAGACTTTACTTAAGTCTTTTCTTTGTCAAATATTGTCCATTATTTGAGTTGTTTTCTGATATCATGATTTCCTGTCATAATTTCCACTGTAGCATGAATGCTACTGTGCCCCCAAGAGGGCCCCTGCCTCTTGCCGTCCCTTCTTCTGAGGGCAAGACTCCAAGAGAAATGTAGGGAATCTATGGGGGTTAGGGGAGTTTATCATATGCAAAAGAGATGGGGATTTAGAGAAAAAATTAATCTGGCCAGATAAAATGTATCTGGATGACTTATTTTTAGAATGATAATTTTTTTTTGTGCTGACTATGTGTCATGCAGGTCCAAATGTTTGATATATTTTCATATTTCATCCTCATAATGACTCCCTGAGTCATAGAGTCCATGACTTTATTATTGTCATTTTACAGCTAATGTTCAGGGACATGTGAGGACTCGCCCTGTCCTACAGTTAATAATAACTATGTGCCTCAGTATTAATAAGTATGTGCCTTAGTCCATATTCTGTTTCTGTAACAGAATTACTGAGGCTGGGTAATTTAAAAAGAGAATAATTTTATTTGGCTCACAGTTCTGGAGGCTGGGAGGTTCAAGACCATAGTGCTGAGGTCTGGCAAGGGCCTTGAGCTGCTTCAGTACATGGAGAAAGTATCCTACGTCGAGAGAAGCAGCAAGAAAAGGCTGAGGAAGCCGCTCACTTTTATGACAACCCACTCTCGTAATAACATGCCCCCTGCCCCTAGAACTAACTTACTCCCACTAGAATGACATTAATGAGGGTGGAGCCTCCATGACTCAGAAAACTCTTAAAGGTTATACCACCTCTTAATGCTGTTACATTAGCGACCAAAGTTCCAAATGAGTTTTGGAGGGGACAAACCACATTCATACCATACCGGTGAGGGATACAGGATTTTTGATAAACAGTGTCTGACACACAGTAAATACTGTATGTGTTAGCAATTGTTATTGATTCCTTGATTTTAGATTTTAGAAGGTCCTCTCCCAATTTTTTTTCTTTTACCCACAGAGCTAGAGTTCTCATGTGTTTCTACTCCCAACCCCAAGAAAGCCAACAGACTCTGCAACTTACTCTCACCCCTTCTCTAACAGAGCCAACAGATCCTAGGTGGCGAAAATGCAATTTAAAAAATTCTATAATACTAAGTTGGCATTCAGGTTTTCATGCTTCAGTCTTTTGAGTTGGTTAATATGAGTCTCTTTGGGAGATGGCTGTGCTCTCGGCGTGATGACCAGTCAGGTCCCTGAGTTTATAAGGCACAGGACCAGACTTCCAGTTATGACAAATCCATCAGGTAAATGGAGGTTGGTCTGTTGGCTTTTCTACCTGGTGGAGACATAAAGACATTGCTATATGCCTAAGAAAGTACATTTGTAAGAATGTGCCTGTGAGCCTGTATTTTTTCCCAGATCTTGTTCAGATAATTTATAAGTAAAAATGATATTTTAGATAATTTATAAGTAAGAGTTATTGTCATTAAGATATTATTGCAGCTGAAAGCTTGTAAATCATGTTTTTCCCCTGGAAAGCTTTATTATATATTTTTAATTATAAGAGTAAAATATTTTCATATTTCATCCTCATAATGAAATCCTCATAAAAAACTATGGTTTTGATTTCTATTATCATTTCTTGTTCTTGAATGGAATCACACAATATGCAGTCTTGTGTGAGTGTGTTTTGTTGTTGTGTATGTGTGTTTTGTTGTTGTTCAATATAATGTTAAATAATGTAGCACACACTGGGAGTGCATACTTTTTTTTGCTGAGTAATAATATGTTCATTCATTCTCCTGAACATTTGGTTTGTTTTAATATATTGGCTATTATGAATAGTGTCCCTATACATTCTTGTAGTAGTCTCTTTGTAGATATGTGCTTTCATTTCATTTGCATAATTATCTAGGAGAGAAATTGCTGTGTCACAGCATAGGCGTATGTTTAACTTCATAACAAACTGCTGGTTTCTTTCAATAATTGTACTATTTTACACTTCTAGCACCATATCTGAGAATTCCAGTTTAGATTGTCATTTTGGGGGAATATTTTCAATCGAAATAATATAAGTGTTTTTCTCGTGTGATAAAGTTTTATCTCAGCCTCATAATCTGAGTCTAACCATTTGGGTATGACCTAATATTCGATTTATACATAAAATCTAGTCATTGTTGTTTACCAGGCAGTGATCCAGGTCTTTGGCATACAGCCTGGGATGGAATAACTAGAAGCCTACCTTAAAAAAATCTGAGTCACAATGGGTAGAAATAATAACTTGCATTTAGGTAAGAAAGTGAATGATTTTAGCAATTTCTAATAACCTAGTTCTTCTGTCTTATATAATCAGGAACAGAGCTTGCCTGCCAGCCATGGGTTTTCTTTTGTGACAGAAACAGCAAGTTGCTCCCCACAGTCATTTCCCCATTCTTTGTAGAAGGACACAGGATACCCAGAGTTTAGATAACACTCTTCATCTTTCTTAGCAGGTAGGATGTGGGCAAGTGACTTACTTCTGGCCAATGAATAAAAGGAGAAACATCTTTTGGCAGTGGACCGGATACTTAGCTATTACCATTTCACTCCAAGTCTTCTCTACTCTGAAGTGTAATAATGTAGTTTGGACTCTGCAAACTACATTTCCCAGCATCCTTTTTCTGTTAGGTTCAGCCAGTAGCTGGCCCCTACCGGAAAATTGGAAGTTAGGCAGAGGAGAGAAGGGATTTTCATCCTGTTTGCTTGTTATTCTCGTCAGTAGATGCTAGCATGAGCATTTTGTTTCAGGCTGCTGCTTCTTTTGGCACTTGCATAATTAGCCTCATTTGTTTTCTCAGGAGTACCTGGAGTAGCCAGGTCCCACCTTTTTAGAGCTTCTAGGTTTTGATAATCTAAACTCTTCTTTTCTCTCCTGGCCTAAGGGATGTTAGCTGTACTTATCTCTGGGTTACCTTCCTGTTTCGATTTGCTCTTTCAGGTCACCAATACTTGTATAAACAGTTTCTTGTATTTAATCCCCACTGTTGAAATACTATAGTGCTTGTTTTCTTGACAGGTCCTAATGCATAGTAATGAGAGTGGTCCCAGAAAGCAAATCAACAGATGGAATTCTAGAATTGGTTCAGTTATGTTCTTAGCCTTAAATATACTGCTCAACCATTTGCTGATAAAAAATGAGTTATTAATAATCCATGATGTATATTGATATCATAATTAATAAAATGATCTCTTATGGCTGATTGTGATGAGGTGTTTACTGAAGCAAATGCCTTAGAGACCAAGTGGCAGAGTCATATCTTTTTGGTAGTAATGAAAACCACAAAAATAGAAGTTAGGGTAACTGCTTTTAACTGCACTGGAGAGCTTAAAGAGAAAGGTGACAAGTTCAGGTAAATCCATAACTTATATTGATATCATAATTAATGAAATGATCTCTTGTGGCTGATTATGATGAAGTGTTTACTGAAGCAAATGCCTTAGGGACCAAGTGGCAGAGTCATATATTTTTGGTAGTAATGAAAACCACAAAAACTAGAAGTTAGGTAACGCTTTTAACAGCACTGGAGAGCTTACAGAGAAAAGGTGACAAGTTCAGGTCTTTAAACTCTCAACTAACGACATTGATGGAGAACCACAGTGTTTCTATAGCAGCCATAAAAGAACTTTTTACTTTTTGTAGCCACTGAAATGACTTTGCAGGTCAGCCCAGAACTTAATTGTGTAGGCTGCAGAATTACAAGTTGAGCTTACAGACTTGACAATCTGTTACTTGAATTTAGGACATTGATTGGGAAGGAGTGAGACTTGGAATGGGGTATCAAGTGGACTCCAGGCTTAGAGTCTTAAACCCCTGAATTTTTCTGAACCTCCCTTTCAGTAGAATCAGCTCTTCCTATTGTATTTGTGAATACTGGCCTTCCCTTATTTGAAGGTCTTATAATAAACTTGCAGGAGGCAGTTGCTTTGTAATGTAATGCTTAGTCTTGTGAAGAGCTACCAGCACCATCTCCTGTGGCCTGGTGTTCCATAACCTGAGTCAGATTAAATACCAGGTATGATGTAGGAGGGCATAATCTATACACAAAATAACTGCAAGATTTTGCTAATATATATGTCGGAAGAAGCCTGTGGAATTTATATGGGGATGGGTTTTCTGATTGTTAGATGAAGGTAGTTAAAATATATTGCATTAGGCTAAATGTATTGATAAGAATTCATAAGGAGTCTGGATTTAATGTATTAGCTTGAGTAGCTACAAGTAGCTATAACGGTTTTTTTGGTTGATTGACTAAAATCTGGACTCAGCGATGGTCTATATTCAATGAGGTTAAGATGGTAAAGATTTTGAACATAATATTGAGGAAGGAATTCAAGGGTATAAGGAGGTAGGAACGTTGGAGTGTCTTAATCATAAGAAATCTTGCTCTACCCTATCCCTGGTCAATAAATAAAAGGAGATACACCTTTTGGCAGTTTACCCATTACTTAGCTATTACCATTTAGAGAAATAACACTAGAGGGTGCTTAGCAAATACTCCCTTTACTAACACATTGAAAAGTATATTAGTGAGAGGGGTTCCAGCCTCCATGAAAATAACTGTGGTGGCTGTTCTTTGGAGGCTAGAGATGATAGTGAGAGATGCTGCCATTGAAATAATGGGGACGATGGTATCCCAGAAAGGTAGAGGGTAGGTAGCAGTACCTAACCACCAGAGATAAGGTAGCTCAATTGTTACAGTTGGCAGGAGAAATAAAGTAAAATCAGAATGCTTTGATATAAGTTTATTCAGGAAGACGCTGAGAAGCCCCAAATTTAAGTTTGTTGGTAGAACCAGCACCCAATCTCTTAACTTCCAAGCTGAGGCTCCCCTTCATTGGTCTATGCTTTACTTGGGTTAGAATCCATCAGATTGCCTTTGTCTGTACTTCTATTTTCAAGGCCACATTGATTTTACACATTTATATTCATGCATACTTATTCTTTCTCTCACACATGATTCATGGATAGAAAATAATGGGACAATATTATAACATACAAAAACAAAAATTGCAATCCATTATGGTAACTACATGTTTATGCTGCTTTCAAGCTACAATGGCAGAGTAGAGGAGTTGCAACAGAGTCTTGTGACTTATAAACCCTAAAATGTTCACTACCTGGCTTGACATAGAAAAAGTTTGCCTGTTGCTGTTCTGAAAAATAAAAACACTACACATAAAGCTTAAGTTCCCTGAGCTCAGTCCTCTTTTTGCCAGTATAAATTCTATAATATATGGTTTTACCTTTGTAGATTACCTGTAGATTTGAATAATCAACAATTTCTCTAGTTGCTAGGGAAGATGAGCAAATTTCCCAAAAGATTGGAATGACTCTCCTCAGGAGGTGGCTCCTTGCTTGGCCTCCCTTTTCAAAGGTATAGTTTTTTTCCTTTTTATTTTTACAAATTTGTGGGGTATATGTGCAATTTTGTAACATGCATAGATTGCATATTGGTCAAGTCAGGGCTTTTATTTATCGCCCAAATAATGTACATTTTACTCATTAATCAATTTCTCATCATCCTCTGACCACTCACTCCCTCATCCTTCTGAGTCTCCATTATTCATCATTCTACTCTCCATGTTTGTGTGAACACATTTTTTAGCATCCATTTATAAGAACTGGTGATATTTATGTTTTAGTGCCTGGCTTGTTTTACTTAAGATAATGACCTCCAGTTCCATCCATATTGCTGTAAAAGACATAATTTCATTGTTTTTTATGGCTAAATAGAATTCCATCACATTTTTTTCATCCATCTATTTGTTGATGGACACTTAGTTTGATTCTGTATCTTTGCGGTTGTGAATAGTGCTGCGATAAACATACTAGTTCAAGTATCTTTTTTGACATGTTGATTTCTTTTGGGTAGATACGCAGTGGTGAGGACTGCTGAGTTGAATGGTAGTTCTGTCTTTAGTTCTTTGAGAAATATCTTTACTGTTTTCCATAGAGATTTCACTAATTTACATTCCCACCAGCAGTGTATTATAAGAGTTCCGTTTCCTCTGTATCTTCCTCAAAGGTGTACTTTTAAGAGTATAATTACTGCAGAGAACTTTTACAGGTCACTGACACAAGGCATAGTTACCTCTTGACAATTAATTAAGATGTAACCAATATGTGGAAGCTAAAAAACTTGATCTCATAGAATTAGAGAGTAGAATAGTTACTAGAGGCAGGGGAAGGACAGGAGTTTGGGGGAGTAGCCAAAGGTTGATTAACAGATGCAAAAGTCCAGCTAGATAGGAGGAAGCACAATAGATTGGCTATAGTTATCAACTTTTTTTTGGTATATTTTCAAATAACTAGAAGAGTAGATTTTGAATGTTCTCAACATAAATAAGTCATAAATGTTTAAAGTGATGGATATGCTAATTACCTTGATTTGATCATTATGCATTATACATGTGTATCAAAATATCACACTGTACCTAAGAATATGAACAATCATGTGTCAACTAAAAATAATTGTGAAAACAAACAAAAAAAAGTTCTTAGAGTTTTGCTGTTGAGGATAGAAAACTAAATTTTCTTTTTCTTTAGAGACAGGGTCTTTCCATGTTCTTAGGCTGGATTTGAATTCCAGGTCTCAAAGTAACCTTTTGTCTCAGGCTTTTAAGTAGGTTGGACTACAGGCATGTACCATCATACCTGGCCTAAAATTTTGTATATTAAAAAAAGATGTAACTTTACTTTTCAATTGCTAACATTCACTATGTTATAAAAACTCTTCCTCCACTAAAAAAATTAGTCAAGGAAGACCTTAATATTTAAAGGCCTATTAATTTGTCAAATTTAAGAGTAATGCACATTCAAAGAACACAGAGAAATGGACAACATGCATAAGAAAAAATGTTCAACATCACTAATCATCAGAGAAATACAAATCAAAACCACAAGGAGATATCACCTCATATCCATTAGTATGGTCATTGTTAACAAAAAAAACTCACAAAAGACAAGTGTTGAGGAGGATATGGAGAAACTGAAACCCTTGCACATGGTTAGTGTGAATGCAAAATGGTGTAGGTGCCATGATGCTATGGAGAACAGTATGGAGATTCCCTTCATAATTAAAAATAGAACTACCATATAATCCAGGATTCCTAGATCTGGATATTTATCCAAAAGAATTGAAATCAGGATCTTGAAGAGATATTTGCACTCTCATGTTCATTGCAGCACTATTCACAATAGCCAAGATGTGAAAATAATCAAAATGTTCATTGACAGATGGATATATAAAGAAAATGTGGTATATGTACATAATGAAATATTATGCAGCCTTACTAAACAAGGAAATTCTGAAATATGTGATGGCATGGAATAATCTAGAGGACATTATGCTAATTAAATGAGACAGAGACAGAAGGACAAATACTGAATGATCTCACTTATATAAGGTATCTAAAATAATTAAATTCGTAGAATCAAAGAGTGGAATAGTGTAAGTTGGGTTGAGAAGAAGGGAGAACGGGGAGTCACTAGTCAACAAGCATAAAGTTTCAGTCAAGCAAAATAAATAAGCTCTAGAGATCTGCTATACATCATTGTACCTATGCTAACAATAATGTACAGTATAATTAAAAATTTGTTGAGAGAGTAGACCTGATATTAACTGCTCTTATCACAGAATAATTTTAAAAGTAGTACACATTCATTATATAAAATTAAGATATAAAAAACTAAGAAGAAGAAAAAATTATAACTCTTTAACTTCATCACCTAAAGACAGCCATTGTTAACAATTTGGTTTCATTCTTAGCATTAATTCTAATTTTTAAAATTCTAAATAAATAAAATTGATCCATTCACCTTTTTAAAATTATTTCTAGTTTAGCCTCTAATGTACTATTTATACTGTATTTAGTCAAGAAAGAATTACTTGCCATCTACATCTTTTTCTGGTATGAAATGTAAGGTTGTATGTATTTTCCAAAAATCAGTGAACATATTCATATCTAGGACAGGCCATGACTTCCTAAATTACTAAAGTCATCCTGGAAATGAAGGTGTTTTGAAATTATTGGTATTTTTCATTATCCCACAAGTCTGGATGTTTACTACCGTGTTTCTTTTTTATTATTCATGTTTTAAAAACCTCTCAGGAAAACAGAAACATAAAAACCTCCTAGAATCCTTCTCTATTTCAGCGCCTCAGTCACCCCATGCCCTTGTCTAGCTCTTACGTTCTCTACAGAACTGCATCCTGGCTTCTTAATCCACTGAAGAGGAAATGCCATATTTGAATTCCTCCTGATGGACATAACAAGTGAAAATGTGCCCATCTTAAGACAGATTTCCAAAGCCTTTTCTCACATGATTAAACAAATATAGTGATTGAATAATGGTTTGATTCTTACTTTGGTCTTGCTTCCCTCTCCCAATATTATGTTTACATTTTAAAAGAGGCCTTCAATGACTATTGTCTTACTTCCCTATTTCTGCTGTAACAAATTACCACAAAATTTGTGGCTTAAACCCACACAAATCTATTATCTTACAATTCTGGAGGTGGGGCATCCAAATGGGTCTCACTAGGCTAAAATCAGGGGCTGACAGGGCTATGCTCCTTTCTGGAGGCCCCAAGGAAGCCTCTGTTTTCTTGTCTTTTCCAGTTTCTAAGGGTCTCCCACCTCCCTCTTCCATCTTCAGAACCAGCAATGTCCCTCTAAGTCTTTCTCACATCACATCACTTTAACTCTGACTCTTCTGCTTCCCTCTTACACATTTAAGTTTTCTTATGATTACATTGGGCCTTTGGATAATTCACGATAATTTCTCCTTTCTCCCTGTTGCAAAGGTCTTAACTCAATCGCATCTGCAATGTCCCTTTTGGCAGGTAAAGTATGATATTCATAAATTCTGGGGATTAGGATATGGATATCTTTAGTGGGGAGGGGTGCATTATTCTTAAATACTTTAACTCAGAACAGTGGATAGTATCTGAAATGAGAAAGAATCATTGGGGAGATACCATTTTCCTTCTGCTATTTCTCAATCATGCTAGTTTACTACTTTAGCTGTTAGAGTAATAAAATACCTTTCAGGAGTAAAATGACTATTCTTGCACACTCTTTTTCAGGGCTGCTCCAGGGAAAAATTGTGAAGCAGGATTTTGTTGGGCCAGTCAAATTTTTCCCTGCTCCTACTTCTTTCTCAGAACTCTGCTCACTTCTCTTCCAGTCTTATACTAATCCTGATAAGGTACTTTTGTAATAAGAACTAAAGACATAACTCTTCTGAGGGTATTTTCATGTAATCAGAATGCTTTGAAAAGCAAAAGACTTCAAGACACAGACTGGAACTATAAATTCCAAAATAATCAGGAATTAACCAGTAACTTATATTAAGTATTTCTTCATTATATGCTCTGCTAGTTAGGGAGGGAGGGATCCAAAGATAAGTGAGGTTCTGACATGTAAACTGTCAGGTAGTAAGGTAGTTCATGATACTTGACAGAATAATTAACATAAGCCACTATGAGAAACAGCTTGCAAGTTGCAGCGGCTTAATACAGAAATGTTTTATTTCTTACTGATGTCACAAACCAAAAGAGATCTGGTGGCTCTCCTAGGGGTTTTCTTCCCCAGTGTTGCATCAGAGACCCAGGTTCCTTCCATTGGGAGCTTCTATTTTCTAGGAAAACTTCCATATTCCCACCCCAGGTGCCCTCTGTTTGACCAGCTGACAAGCAAAGAGCGTGGAAGACCACATGGGATGTTTTAGGGGTCAGGCCAGAAAGTAAGGTATGTCACCACCCTACATTTAATTGGCCAAACTAGTTACGTGGCCTGACCTAGATTCCAAAGAATGGGGAATGTGACCTTCCTATTGTCTATGTCACATTCTTTAAAAGGAATCTGTCAGTCAACAAGATTTATTGATGATCAGCTTGGTGCATATAATTGTATTAGACACTGTGAAAGTAAAAAGAGAGTTAAACGTTCACATGCACAGATAGAGAAAATGGATTAAGGTAGGAAGTCTCGATTCATTCTGATTAAGGCATTCGGGGCACATTTAACCTTAGGAATAATGTATACATTATGGTATGTGTCATAACATGTTTTCTGGGTTCAAATGTATGCCCAGATTCCTCATAGACAATTGCAGACGTCCTCCATGTTCAACAGCTGAAACAACAGAAGGAGGAGGGCCTCAACAGTGTAGGAAATTGAATATACCAATAACAGGTTAATTATTTTCATAAGCATAAAAACAGACTAAATGTTAACCAGTCAGAGGCAACTTAAAGGAGGATAGGATTAGGAATTTGGGATCTGGGATCTGGGTCATAAGAAAATTACGTAAAAGAACAGGAAACAAATGATAGGACATGTTGGTTGTCATCAAATTGGCAAAGAACTTACATAAAATAAAGAGGAAAATAAACCAGTGAGAATATTAAATACATAGTGACATTATAGCTAGGGAAAAGCAAACATAAGTTAGAATTATCATGACCTCTTTTTGGTCACAAAAGACTTATAAATATATATGTTTTCAACAGATTTGGTGACCTTATAATTATGGAATGGGGGCAAATTAAGCAGCTGCTTGCCTTCTGATGTTCAATTTTGCCCCTCCTCACTCTTAATTTTAAATGATTCAGATGATCTTGTAGCACAAAAATAGTCATAGGGAACTGATATTTGCTGAATGCTTATTATATGTTGGGTACCACACAGGAATTTAACCAAAAAAAATATGTTTACTATTTTAATTCTCAGGAGGATGTTCTGAGGCAGGCATGCTAATTTCTGTTTTAACAGAAGGGAAAACTGAGGCTCAGTGAAGTTGTGTGACTTGATGAAGGACACATTAATATGGTGGAACTGTATGTAGAAACCAGGTCTTTGAACATGGTTCATTGCTTTACATAATAATTCTGATATTAATATAATTGATGATTGTATCCTCTGGTCAATATATTGAGCATTTTATAAGGCATGTAAGGCAAACTAAAATATTGCTTACTTGAACTCTGAAAAAAGGTAAAAGAAAGGTGAAGTTGAAATATTGAAATGTATTGATTTTGGCACCAGAGAAAAAAATGTATACTTCTCTCATTCTGCTGTTCACATTTTATTCTCTTTTTCTTCCTTTTTAATTTATACCTTGCCAATTTCTAAAAAAGATGTAATGAAAGCTCCTTGGCTGACTCCCAGAAAATTTATAATGTAGTAAAATTATTTTCAGATTTCAACCTAAATAAATTGCTTGCCTTCAGATTGTAAAGAATCAACAGTATTGACAACTTAAAAAACAATCCACATAGGTGGTATGTATTTGTGCTTTATATGAATAGAACTATATTATGTGCATTTTGTATAACTTGCTTTTTTGTTTAAAACTATATCCTTTGGAGTCATCTATGTTGCTTTATGTAGCTGTAGTTCTTTAATTTTTACTATTGTATGTTTTTATGGTCCTAATAAAAAACACATAATTTTTTTTT
>NW_016107341.1:174827-216072 GCF_001604975.1 Cebus imitator
GGTCTTGCCATTCCTGGACCCAAAGCGCTCCATGGCTTCCACAATATTCATGCCTTCTTTCACCTTGCCAAAGACCACATGCTTGCCATCCAACCACTGTCTTGACAGTGCAGATGAAAAACTGGGAACCGTTTGTGTTGGGTCCAGCATTTGCCATGGACAAGATGCCGGGACCTGTATGCTTTAGGATGAAGTTCTCATCATCAAATTTCTCCCCATAGATGGACTTGCCACCAGTGCCATTATGGCGTGTGAAGTCACCACCCTGACACATAAACCCTGGAATAATTCTGTGAAAGCAGGAACCCTTATAACCAAATCCTTTCTCTCCAGTGCTCAGAGCACGAAAGTTTTCTGCTGTCTTTGGAAGCTTGTCTGCAAACAGCTCGAAAGAGACGCGGCCCAAGGGCTCTCCGTCGACTGCAATGTCAAAGAACACGGTGGGGTTGACCATGGCTGATACTAGAAGGCTCCAGGCGGCGGCGGTGTCTGCAAAGCCATAATTTTTTTTTCATGTACTCTGTAATATATAGTTGCATGGCTTATGTAACCAAAAAGCCACTCTCCTTTCTTAGATTACATTTAATAATATTTTATTATGTGGTTATGATTAAACATCTTTTAATTTGAAATTAAATTGTGTTCAGGTGGATTAATTTTATTTTTTCCTAGAGTGCGTTCTAAAAACACAAAAGATGGATTAATCCAGATCTGTGAGCAGGAAGCAGGAAAGGTATAAAAGTGAGAAATCTGAGGCAGGGAGACCAGTTAGAACTTTATCACAAGTTCAAGAAAAGGTAACATAGGAATAAAAAGGACAAAAATGTGAGAAACTTTGGAGAGGAAGAACTTACTGTATTTAGTGAACAATTGAATATGGAAAGCAAGGTAAGTTAAATGTAAGTATTACTACAAGTTTTGAGTTGGATGACTCTAGGTTTAGGAAATAGATTACTTCAACTTTAAATTTATTAAAATTAATGTGGTTACAGGACATTGAAGTAGAGATTTAGGAAGTATCTGTATGTAGTTAACAAGTTAAATCTGTTAAAGGAATTGAAAAAAAAAACTTTGCTGATTTCTCAATTCTTATTGTTTTATAAGAACTCTTTACATATGCTGGGCCAGGCACGGTGGTACATGCCTGTAATCCTAGCTACTTGGGAGGCTGAGACATGACAATCACTTGAATCCAAGAGGTGGAGTTTGCAGAGAGCCGAGATTGCGCCACTTCACTCCAGCCTGGGAGTGAATAGAGTGAGACTCTGTCTCAATAAATAAATAAATAAATAACAAAAAAAAGAAAGAACTCTACGTATTCTGGATACAAATCCTTCTCCCAGGAATATCTTCTGATTTGTTTCTTTGTGTTTGTTCACATTTAATATTTTTATTGGTGTCTTTTGAGGATCAAAATTTCTTAATTTTTATATAGTCCATTTTACCAATAATTTCCTTTATGTTTGTTCATTTTATTTAGGAAATATTTCCGTAGTGAGGCCACTGAAAATATTTTCCTAGATTGTATTCTATTTGTAGCTTTTTTTGCAATCACATATAGATTATTAATTCAACTGAAATTGATTGTTGTTTATGGTATTAGATAGAGACACAATATCATTTGTTCCCCTTATAGATGCCCAATGGTCCCTTCCACAAATTTCTAGTACCACTTTGGTAATAAGTAACAAATGTATGAGTCTGTTTCTAAAGTCTTTATTCCATTTCTCTAATTATCAATCCATGTCAGTAGTACTTGATTTTAATTTCTTTTACTTTATAATAAATCTTGAAATCTAATAAGGAAAATCCACAAAGCCTTATTTTCTTCTTCCTCAATAGAAGAGTGTCTTAACAATTTTTTGACCTTTGAACCTAAATATACATTTTAGACTCATCATATTAATTTGTACACACACATACATAGGATAAAAAAACTGTTGAAGTTTTATTGGCACTGCATTGAATTTACATGTTAATTATAGAACTGGCATCTTTATGACATTGAGTCCTTTAGTTCGTGAGCATTGTATACCTCTATTTATTTAGGCCTTCTTTAATGTACGGAATTTCAGTTACAGTTTTATTTTTTTTTTGTCAGTAATGGTTTGGCAGAGTTTTATTATATTTATTTCTGAGTATTTTATAGATTTTTTAGTTTGAAAAGCTTCCTGTCCAACTCTGTATTGTTGGTATACAGAAATGCAATAGATTTTTACATGTTGATTTTTATATTCTGCAAACTTAGTAAACTGGTAAAAATGGTTTTATAAACAGGAGTTCCCCTGCACAACCTCTCTTCTTTTGTCTTCTCTTAATTCTAAAAATCATCTGTAGATCCTGTTGGAATTTTTTTTAATAACAAAATAATTTCACTTGCAAATAATGATAATTTAATTTATTCCCTTCTATTCTTTCTACTTTTATTTCCTCTTATCCCCTTTTGGTGTTGGGTAATAACACTAATTCAAGGTTGAAAAAATGGTTATTCTGATAATTTTTATGATCTGAAAAGGAATGTTTTTACTCTGAAGTGCAATGTTCACTGGTAGTTATTTTTGCAGATCCTCCTTATCAGGTAAGTAAATTTATTTAATTAAAAAAACAATCAACCCTGAATTCTTGGCCTAGACCACAGGAAAGAGACAAAAAATGGAAAAAAAGGATCTATTGAGTTTTGGGTTTTCATTATTATTGATATGGTTGGGTTGTATGCTCACCCAAATCTCATCTGGAATTCCCACATGTTGTGGGAGGGTCCCAGTGGGAGGTAACTGATTCATGGGGGCAAGTCTTTCCTGTGCTGTTCTCATGATAGTGAATAAGTATCATGAAATCTAATGGTTTTATAAACAGGAGTTCCCCTGCACACGCTCTCTTCTTTTGTCTGCCAACATGTGAGATGTGCCTTTCGCCTTCTGCCATGATTGTGAGGCCTTCCCAGCCATGTGGAACTGTAAGTCCATTAAACCTCTTTCTTTTGTAAATTGCCCAGTCTTGAGTGTGTCTTTAATCAGAAGCATAGAAACAAACTATTACGATTATTATATTTTAATTAAAAAAAATTTTTTTTTAGACAGAGTCTCACTTTGTCACCCAGGCTGGAGTATAGTGGCACAATCTTGGCTCTCTGCAACCTCAGCCTCCCAGGTTCAAATGATTCTCCTGCCTCAGCCTCCCAAGTATCTGGGATTACAGGTGCCTGCCACTATGCCTGGCTAATTTTTGTAGTTTTAGTAGAAATGGGGTTTTACCATGTTGGCCAGGCTGGTCTGAAACTCCTAACCTCAAGTGATCCGCCTGCCTCTTCCTCCCAAAGTGCTGGGATAACAGGCATGAGTCACTGCATTCAGCCTTATATTTTAAACTTCTAAATGTTCTGTCCTTCTTCCTTTTCTATTCCTCCTTCCCTTCCTTATGCTCTTCCTTCTCTTCCCCTCCCTCTCCTTCCTTTGATCTTACTTCCTCCCTTCCCTCTCTCTCTCTGTTTCTTTTTTTAAAACCTCCTTTTGTCTCTTCTTATATTCTTTTCTTTTCCCTTTATATTTTCAGGTTTTTTTTTTTTTACATTTTAAAATATATTCAATATATTTTTTATTTATTGTCTTATAATTCCAATATCTGAAGTCTTTATATATCTAACTTTGCTGTCTGTTGCTTTTGCTACCTCTCACCCAAGGTGACTTGCTTCTTTGTGCATTTTGTAAGTTTTAACTATTAGTTTGTTTCTTGAAATTTTATCTGTTGAATGTTTCTGAGCACTACGTTAATAATTTATACCTCAGTGACTATTTGCATTTGTTTCTGCTGAACATTGGTGGCTGGGAGAGGGGAGTCTACCAACACAGAAACATTTTAAATTTTCTTCTCTGAGGTTTTTTAATATCCCCAGGTAGTATGAGGTTGGGCTATAAGCTCAGGTGAGAGTCAGCGTGTGCAAATGAATCCCAAGGGGGCAATTTTATGTTTCCTTCTACCCAAGACCATATTTTGTAATAAACAATGTTTATTTGTAATAAAACATTATACAAAATGTTTTGAGAAGGCATGCAATGTGAATACTTTTTAACTTCTAAGAGTCCTTTTCTTCTTACACATCAAAGCATTTAAACATAATTTTTATTATTTTAATTATTTTCAGTGGGAGGGTTGGTCACATTTCCAGTAAATGTGTCATATTACTGGAAAATGAAATTTTAGAGTCTTCGAATATTACTACAATAAATTTAAGATTGTCATGGAAAGAATGGGGGGTCCTTTATGAATATGAGATAGTATAAATACAAGATTGTAGACTAGACATTTATTTATACATATATATGTATGTATATTTACTGGGCCCTCTATTATGTGAGATGTTGTGTTATTCTGCAGAAGATAACAATAATTATATTGAAAGGTTTCTGGATGTCAAAAACTTTATGATATAAGCAATACATTCAGTAAAATGCTATAAATTAAATGTTCACACCTAATTGGGGAAATAAAGCAAAGCTTTTTTGAAAAAGATGATATTTTATCCCAATCTATAGGATAGACACAAGGGGATGAGTAGAAGGTCTTTCCAGGTAGAAGGATCAAAGAGCATGAACAAAGATATAGAGATAAAAAAAAAATGGACTGACTTTAGACAACAGTATGTTTGGCTGAATTCTAAGTGATTTTAAAGAAACAGTTAATGATAAAAATGAAAAGCCAGACTGAGGCTAGAGCATGAAGGGGCCAGGTATTCTAGGATAAGCGATTTGAAGTTGAATTAGTAGGGGAACTAATTTATTATTTAATTTATTATTTAAATAAATATATTTAATATAATATTATTCAGTAATATAATCTCAAAAACAAAATATATTTAATATAATGTTATTTAGTAATAATTTGAGTTATCCAGAGATGCATAAACCTGTCAGTTTTATGCAGTCCACAATGTGTCATTTATGAAAGACTGATAGTAGAATCAAAACTAGCAGTTAAACTCTCGCAATTATAAACACAGGGAAAATGAGAATGAGACGAAGCATGGGAGTATGAAACAAGTAAAATAACTCTATTTATTACTTTGTAAAGCTGTTTTATTCAGTTTCTGCTGTGAATAGCTTCCATCTTTGATGATGGCTTGATGTTGTTTACGTAATTACTTTCTTCCATTGCTTAGAAAACATTCATTTCCTGAATAGATTTGGAAACACATCTTGTTCTTTCTTCCTCTGAGAAAGATTCAAACCTGAGTCATAACCCTAAAATCACAAATATTTAGGAGCTCTCCCCCACCAACCTCCACTTTTTTAAATAAAAAGAGGTGGGTTGGCTCTTGTTCAAATCATTTTGGTAATTTTATTTTTTTAGGTTAGATATTAATAAACTTTGTAGGCCACCTCATTTTGTTAACAACAACAACAACAACAACAAAAGAATCATTAAATGCCAATCAGGATATGTGGTATCAAAACTGAAGGTCTACTTTACGAATGCTAAGGATCATAAAATAATCAAAGGAACACGAATAGGCATACTACAAACTGATAATGTAATTTTTATTTCTAGACCGAGGAAAAATGAGAACGTGTATCTTTCTCCACTTTATTACCAAAACCTCATTAGGATCTGGCCAATGTGTGAAGTGACACAGCTGAGTCTTTCTCAGGCAAAATACATCAACATTATAAATGAAACTTGGTCTGAATCTATCTCAAGAAGCATTTTCTCTCAGAGGTATAGGAAGAATTACATTAGCAGTACAGTTATTAAGCTCTGTTGTATAAATCTGTTTTCAAAAAGGAAAGTGACCTTTTTTTAATCTCTCAGAGGGATAATAGCTCTACAGATATATTTAAAATAAAACTAATTGGGACAGGACAGTAGCAGTAACACCAGCTTTACAAAAATACTTGGGGGAAATTGGTATTCAGTTAGAAAATATAAAGCATTTTAAACAAAATATTTTATAATGGTCAATTTAGATGTATAATCTTTATTTCTTCTTAATCAAACAGCTTCATCATCTTTCTGTTTTAGGTTGTAGATAGGGAATGGAGACCAGAAATATACTGTTGAAAAATGTCGATTTGATACTGCTTTGAAAAATGGCCACAGTTTAGGACCTAAATGCCTCAATAATATGTGTAACTATTGTAATTCTTCAATTGTCAGAGTTATGTATTTTGATATACCTGACACCTGGGTGTTTCCCAGAAAGCAATGTCAAAACAAAATGAAACAAAACAAAAAATCCACTCCCTGGCTTCTGTGCTTCTTAGTAGTCATTACCTTTGCAAGGGATAATACAGTTATATGTGGTAGCATTCAGATACTTGCATTTTAATGTTAAGTTTGAAACCCTAATTTTGCTTTTAGCTGTTTTACAGTTCTGTATAACACCGTAATGCAGAACTGAAAGAACACATTATTTTATACAAAGAAGAGCTAGTAAATGCCAAAAATGAAGTCAAACGTAGTAGAAAATTGCCAAATCTATTGTCTATATTTTGGCATTTTAAAGCCAGAAAAGACTGCATGACAGATTTGTGGTCTTAAAGAATTATTATTCAGGTGCCAAGCATCTATCTATCAAAAGCTTCTGGATAACTTTCGAGAGAAGGTAATTCACTTGCATTGAAGAATAATTCAATTAAGGAAAAAGTGAAACTCAGTTTAACTAAATGGGAAAAGCAAACAAAACCTAACAATTATACTGTTGATCTTTAAGATGCCCAAGAGGTCAATCTCACAAGCCCTGGATTACAGAAGGCAATATGTCATGCTACCTAGCCAAAATCAATTCAGAAGACTCATAAGACTGAGTGGGAAGATACTGGAACTCAAATTTGATTTTGAAAATGCAGAAAGTGTTATACATAATTACGTAAATAAATGCATGGTATCATGAGTATGGAGACAATTTAATGTATATCTAATTTAGTGTTTTGTTTCTTAAAACATAATGAATACTTACAAGAAAAAATGGCAATCACCAATATCCAAGATAGATTTATAATATTATCCCTAAATTACTTCACATTAATATGATATTCTTTTTTGATAGAGTTACTATGTGTGAGCTGGGATGACAAACCTATACTTCAGAAGGATACTTAACAAACTTCGTGTATCTTTATGGACAAATGAAGAAATATGGACTGGATGGGAGTGAATTAGGGGTTAAATGACTGTGCTGCTAAGGTCTGATGAGTGGATTGAGGGCATCTGGAAGGAAGTTTTTAGTGGCTTGTGGATGAATCTTTCCTAGGCCACCTTCTATGCGGTGTAATTTGTTGGTAGCTTGAACACATGGAAGCCTTTCTTAAGAAATTTGCAATTGTAAAAAAAGTAGCAGGGATAAAAATACTTTAGATGATGAAATCAGCATCTAAAAATTTTGACAGGGTAGAGTGATGCACTGAATGCAGTAAGATTAATTTTGTAAGAGACAAATATAAGATCCTGAACCTGGGTATACAAAGTAACCTTGTTCAGATAAATTAGTTATTAATTTCTAACTATTTTACTACACCTCTTGTTGCCTCAGATTCCCTTTGTATAAAATGGGAATAATAATTTTTCCCATTAGAGGTAAGGGCTCAGCACAGTGCTGGCACGTAAGTGCTCAAGAGGTGCTAGTTACTGCTTTTTCAGAAACCCTAGGCTAGAATCCACATTTTGCACTTATGGGGTATTTGACCTTGGGTAAGATGCTTATTTTTTCTCAGGTTTATTTTTCTCATTTGGAAGCGGGGATAAAAATAGTACCTACCTCATAGGTGGTTGTCAGGAGAATTAAATGAGATGATGCATGTGAAGTATCTTCGAGGTGCTTGGCACCTAGGGAGCTCCTAATGAATGTTAACAATTATACTGAACAGTAGTGTGGCTTCTAGAAAATCCACCTTGACATTGCACTGCAAAAATAGAACTAAAATCTCTATAAAATAAGGGAAATTATACTTCTACTCTACTCTGTTACAGACCAAAGCTGTGTTATTATGTCAGGATGTGAATTTTAAGAGGACTATTAGATAATTGAGGTGCATATAGAATCAAGTCATGTGAAAAATGATGGAAGAAATGGAGGATGTTTATCTCAGAGAAGAGAAGATTATAAAGAGAGGAAGCTTTCTGAAGGGTCATCACTGCAAGAGAAATGAGGCTTGTCCTGTGTGGACCCTAGAGTGAGAATTATGACAATAGGAGATAGGTTTTGGCTCCTCTGAAGAAAGACTTTTTTTGCCCCCCTAAACTGGGAACTGTCCAAAGGTAGCATGATTGCCTAGGAAAATAATGATTTCTTAGTCACTGAATTTTTTTTTAAGGCTGAAGAGCCCTTTGATGGAGAGTTGCAGAGAGGATTCAGGGATTTGAGATGGGATTTGGCTCAGTGATCTTTAAAGGCCAATCCTTTACTAAGGTTCTGTAGCTGTTGACTTCCTCACAGTGCTTAACATTTAAAACCTTTTTCAAAACTTGTGTCCAGTCACCTAGTCTTTTCTTCAGATTATTTAAAATATTTCACACTAAGTAAGAATTGAATATCCCTGACCTTTAAGGACTAATATTTATTTCCTTCATTGCTCTTATCTGAGATATCCGGGTAAATGGATTTGCAGAATCTCTTCATGCCAATCATGCTTGCATTTCTTTTACAAATTGGGAGGGGGATAAGATGGTTAAAGAATTGTCAGGTCACAGGATTTCTGATAGCTCAGCGTTAATATCCTGCAATGCTCCTATCCCAAATAAGGTCAATATTAGTTAACAGACATGCAAATACTGAGTGTGAGGGTCATAAACAAACTAGTTGTTGCAGGGCATTCTTCGAACAATGTATGTCATAGGAAAAAATTGTATCAACGATTACTGTCTCATTCAGTATAGCATTCTGCTTACAAGTGGTTTAATTTTTCCTTGATTTTTAATTCATGCTTCCTATCATTAGAATTATGTTTTGAAAAACTCAAGGACTAGTCTTCTGTTTTTAATATATATTAACAAACAAATCACGAGTGGCACTGAAGGAAAATGGAGAAGGGAACTCCTCTGATGGGTACAACCAGGTGTACTTTGCCTAAAAGAAGGTCAAATCTACATCAATTGATGGGTAGTAGTTAAATGTCTCTCCATAAGGCAAAGGAGTTGGAAGGAATATGCTTGGAAGCTTGCTGATAAGAAAGGTAGGAAAAAAACATTATGTGGTTGAACCTCTTGAAATGGGTCCAGTGTGTGCGAATATTAGCGTCCCATGTGATTTTTCACCAAGTGTTCAATAATCAGGCTAACCAGATGACCCATGTGGTTGATGTCAGCCAACTTCTTCCTTCACCTCACTGTGTCAGTGAGCTCATTAATGATGTTCCATCTTAGCAGCAATGAAGACTGTGCATGCCTCAATAACAAATTACTTGCCTCTCTCCACCCTGGCTGCTACTATGGCTGAATGCCCGATCTGCCAGCAATAGAGACCAGTAGTGAATGCTTAATAGTGTATGATCTAATGAGGGGACCAGCCTGCCTTCTGGTTGATTGTATTGGGTCCCCTCAATTATGGAGTGAACAGTGTTTTGTACTTACTGAAATAAACAATCTGGATGTGGTTTGTATGGGTCACAAACAAACTAGTTATTGCAGGGCATTCTTTTTGGGCTACCATGCTGCTTCTGTTGACTTAATGAATATCTTATTTACATTATGCATTTTCACATGATTTTCTTTTAATCAATCAATAGACTCATTTTACAGCAAAATAATTAAGACCAATGTTCTTGAGTTTCCCTTGTATTTCCAGAAAACCTTCACTCAGAAACACCTGGTTTATGGCATAGCAGAATGATCTAAGGAAGACTTATTTACTATGTCAGCTGGGAAACAACATCTTTTGACATGGGGGGCAGAGAGTTGTCCTTTAAAATAAAGTACATTATCTGAATTTATGACTAATATATGATGCTCTTTCTCCCAAAGCCAGAAACTGAGGAGTAAAGTGGGGGTGGTATTCCTCATTTTAACACTGACTAACCAATGCACAACATTTTTGCTTTCCAAATCCATTACTTTGTACTCTGCTAGTTTGGAGGTCACAGTATTCAGTGGAGAAATGTTTCATCACAGGATACAATTGAACTGGAGGTCGAGTGTGCTACTTGGCCTTTTGGGGTTTCTCTTGCTGATGGACCAGGCAGGAAAAAAGTTTCCCGTGATGGTTTACTATGATTTTCTATGATGGAGCTCAGGGATTCCTCCGAAGCACCACATAGTATTGTGACAAACAGTGATAAAAGTCAATGGTACTTCAGAAGGCCGAGGCAGAAGAATCACGTGAGCCCAGGAGTTTGCGACCAGACTGGGCAACACAGTGAAACCCTGCCTCTACAAAAAATGTAAAATCATTAGTTGGACATGGTGGTGCATGCCTGTAGTCCCAGCTACTCAGGAGGGCAAGGTGGGAGGATCACTTGAGTTTGGAGGTTAAAGGTGCAGTGAGATGTGCCACTTCACTCTAGTCGGAGTGACAGAGGGAGACCTTGTCTCAAAAAACAAACAAAGTTCAAGGAAGACTACAGCAACCTCTTTAGTCAGGTCCACCAAGACTCAGACCACTCAGCGATTAATCTCACCAGATAAAGAAACATGACCCTGTGAGATGCTAGCTGAACATAAAGGGACCATAGCGGAAGAAAGTTATCAATACCAAAGATGATCTCAAAAGCAGTTGCACAAATGAAAATGACTGCAGCTGCGGACATTTTCTTCCTGGTTCTTCTATGCATGTAATTGTATGAATGATTTTCCTCACTTGTTTCTCTAGTGTTTCCTAATATTTAATACCTACAAAACATATTGTCAACTTTAGTATTCATTAGGTTTCACTTCTTTTCTAAAAGCTTAATTTTTCAATAAATATAAAGTAAAATTAACTTTTTGGTATACAGTTCTATGAATTTTAACACACATGGTAACTGCTGTCACAAATCAGATATAAAACAGTTTCATCACCTCTAAAAATCTCCTTTGTGTTGTCTCTTTGTAGTTATGTCTTTCCACTGTCACCCCAACCTCTGACAACCACTGATTTCTAGCACTGTTTTGTCCTGTCGAGAATGTCATATAAATGGAACGATACAGTATGTAGCAGTTTGAGACTGGCTTCTGTCCTTTAGCATAATGCCTTTGAGATTCATCTAAGTTATAATGTGTGTCAATAGTTCATTCCTTTTTATTGCTGAATAGTACTGCAAATCCCTAGTTTTTAATATATCATGGATTGGTGACAGTTAACTTCATAACTTCCCCAACGGATTTCAGAATATGAAGACAGGATTGTCACTGAACTAGAGAGAGATGAACATCATCCAGATATGGAAATTTGAATGCAGGAATAAGAATGTTTATATATATTGAGCAGCAAAAAGGTGAAATGCTGCAGAATTGCAGTTTGACCCTTTTAAAAATTTTTTAAAGATGAAATGTCACTTTGTTGCTCAGGCTGGAGTGCAACGGAGCAATCTCAGCTCACTGCAACCTCCACCTCCTGAGTTCAAGTGATTCTCCTGTCTCAGCCTCCTGAGTAGCTGGGATTACAGGCACATGCCACCATTCTTGGCTAATTTTTAGTAGAGATGGGGTTTCACCATGTTGGCCAGGCTGGTCATCCTTCAAATGATCAGTCCACCTCAGCCTTTCAAAGTGCTGGGATTGTAGGCTTGAGCCACTGCACCTAGCCTGCAGTTTGACTCTTTTATACTCATTCCGTCCCACTTTTAGTAAAAGTTCTTAAAGAAATCTCCTGGTCTAGGAAGATGCTGGAGATGCATCCTTTCCTTGGAGGTTTTGGACTCTACTGGGGATGTACTGGCTTAAATAATTTAGGAAGGGAACATTTATACAAATATACCAATAAACATAGCAGATAACTCATCATGTATTATAACACATTAACTCATTGTACACTAGCCCTATAGTGGCAATTATTTTTAGCTCTAATTTACAGGTGAAGAAACTGAAGTCAAGGGTGATTAGGTTATGTTCCCAAGATTGTACAGCCAGTAAGTAAGTGGAGTTTCAGTTTAAAATGCAGGTTTGTCTGACATCACATTTGTGATGGTGAATTTTATGCATCATCTTAACTGGGCTAAGGGATGCCCATATAGCCGGCAGAACATTTCTGTGTGTGTCTTTGAGGATGTTTCTGGAAGAGATTAGCATTTGAGTCAGTAGGCTACATCAAGATCTGCCCTCACCAATATGAGTGGGCATCCTCCAATTCATTGAGGGCCTGAATAGAACAAAAAGGTGGAGGAAGAACCAGCTGTCTCACTTTTTGAGTTGGGCTATCCATCTTCTCCTGCTCTCAGAGCTCTTGCCTCTCAGGCCTTCAGCCTTGGACTGAGAGTTACACTTCTAGCTCCCTGGTTCTCAGGGCTGTGGCCTTGGACTGAATTATGCTACTGGCTTTCTTGGGTTTCTAGTTTGCAGAAGGAAGACGGTAGGACTTCTCAGCCTCCATAATAGGGAGCCAATTCTCTCTCTCTCTCTCACTCTCTCACCCACACATGTCCTATTTGTCCGTTTCTCTGAAGAACCTTGATTAATACAACCTTCTTCTTGAATATTTCCACAACTTCTCATAGTAGGTTAAACTCTATATCCAAGTGAAATTTTTTCTCCTTTAAGTATAAATGGTTTTGTTTTGATCCTTAAGGAAAATAGAGAGCAAGGGAGATACATCCCTCTGGTGAAAGGCTTTCATGGACTCGGAGAAAGCAACTGAAAACACCCTAAGTTAGCCTTTCCTCATATGACCCATTTTCCATTTTTTGAAATCATTCTTTTGCTTCCTTTAGAATCCTAGTTTTCCTCCTCGATTCTCCATTCTTCTTTCCCTACGGTTATTTTAGATATGGTGACCAAATGGATGTACAAAAGGTAGAATGTAATAGAATAGCTTAAGTATCATATTTCTTTTTGATATAGCCCACGTTTCTTGTTTTAAAATTGAACTATATATTTTCTATAAAAAATTTGGAAGTACGAAGAAGTATAATAGAAAAAAAAAATCCATACATTTTGTCCAGAAAACACCACATTTGCTACTCAGCTGGCCTATCCTCAGTTTTTAAAATATGATTTTTAAAACCTAGTTAAGACCATATTCTATTTAATAATTTAAATGATATTTCAAGAAAATAGAAGAGGGTAGTAAAACTCCCTAAGGGGGTGAACCCTAGAATCTGGAATGAATCTAGAATCTGACTGCCTGTGTTTGAAACCCTACACTGTCTTTTCTGAGAAACTTGTGCCTTTATTTGCTCATCTGTAAAATGTAGATAAGAGTACCTACCTCACAGGATTGTTTCTAAGGGCTAAAGGAAGTAGTAGGTTTTAGAACAGTAATGGCATATATTTAGTACTTAATACATGTTAGTTAATATAACTGCCATTCAACACTCACAACAAAACAATGCTACAGCGTTCATATTTGCTTCAGATATTTCTTCCTTTTCTCTTTCCCTTTCATTCTTTTTTCCTTTTGGAAATAAAGCACTAATGATGCTTTATTAGTACTTGTAAAATGGTGAAGCCCCTTTTACATTCCTTCCGAATCTCATTCTCTTTTCTTCTCCTCGAAGCAATCAGTATTCTATAATTGGTTTGTATCCTTCTGTCCATGTTTTTATAATTTTACTACATTGAACGTGTCAATAAATTTTATATCATGATTTCCACCCACTTAACTGAAAGCATTTTCACAAGCATTTCCCTGTCAGACACCTTTCATAAAATAATTCTTTGTGTCAGGATAATATACTATTGAATAGCATTATTTACTGTCCCTAGTCTTAAATATTTAGGTTTCATTTATTTTACAAAAAACATGGGTGGATATTTTGTCCTTGCATATTGTTCCTACATATTTGTATACATCTTTGATGATTTCTTCAGGTAGAATTGATTGGCATCAAAGAATACAAACATTTCTAGTAATTTGTAATGATTATAAAAATAATATGTAATTATGAAAAAATTGAAAACACGGAGTCTGTAAAAATGAAAGGAAAAACATCTGTTACACTCCTATTAGAAGATAATCACTGTCAACAGTTTGGTTTATTTCCTTCTAGTGATATTCCTTCCATAAAACACACTTAAACTCTTCCCCAACCCCCTACACATCCTACTTGAGGATACATTATTTATTATTTTATGTTTTTATTTCAATAGTTTTGGGGGTACAAGTGGTTTTGATTACATGGATAATAAGTTCTTTAGTGGTGATATCTGAGATTTTAATGCACCAGTCACCTGAGGGGCGTATGTACATTGTACCCAATATACAGTCTTTTATCCCTCACCCTTTACCAGCTTCCCCCCTTGAGTCTCCAAAGTCCATTATATCACTCTTATGGCTTTGTGGAGGATAGATGTTTATTAGGATTTGTTTCCAGCTTTTTACATTAACATTATATCATCACATTTCCTCAATTCATTTAGTATTCTCCAGCAAAGATAATTTTTAATACATACATCATCCTACCACATGAAGAAGTACAATTTATTTAACCATTCCCCTATTTGGGGCACTTAGGTGATTTCATTTTTAATCATATTAAATGATAGTGAGTATTCCTGTACAGAAACTTTGTGCTTCTTACCTATTAGTTCCTTAGAATCCTAGAAGGAAAAATTACTGTGTTAAGGCATAAACATATTAAAAGCGGTTAATACATATTGCCAAATTATCCTCCAGAAATACATATTCTCCTGAGTGTATAATCCACAGCACACATTTGCTAGAATATTTATCTCTTTGCTAATTTGATACAGAAAACAAGTTACATTATTGTTTTCATTGACGGTTTAATATTAATTTTAAAAAGGCAGCTGATGCCTGTAATCCCAGCACTTTGGGAGGCTGAGTTGGATCATGAGGTCGGGAGTTTGAGACCAGCCTGGCCAATGGTGAAACCTCGTCTGTACTAAAAATACAAAAATTAGCTGGGTGCAGTGGCAGGTGCCTGTAATCCCAGGCACTCCAGAGGCTGAGGCAGGAGACTTGATTGAACTTGGGAGGTAGAGGCTGCAGTGAGCTGAGATTGCACCACTGCACTCTAGCCTGGGTGACAGAGCAAGACTCCATCTCAAAAGAAAAAAAAATGCTACTTGAATTCATTCAGATTATTTTTTCTAATTTTTTTTTTGTGTGCTTAAACAGTCTATTAAAAATTGGGGTTATTTATACCACAATCTGATTTAAGTTAAAAAGAAAATAAAGCTATGTATATAGCATCATTTTGGCTATGGCTTTTATTGATACACCTAAGGTTTTTTTTTTTAATTTTTTTAACAAAGTTCGTTCAATTTTTAGGTATACACTGCAAAAATAAAGTGGAAAAGTGATTATTACCTAGTGATTATAAGCTATTTAAACTCTTCCTTGCAAAAATTTCATTAGGAATTTTCTATAAAGGTTTTTTTTTTTTTATGAAACTAGTTTTAAGAGTAAAGTTATTGATCAGATAATCAGAAACTTTGAATAATTTGCTATTATATCCAAAATTAACAGGTACAAGGGGATCTTACAGTTTTCTTGACATTTCCTTTCTCTGTCAGCCTGTATGCTGATTTTAATTATCCAAGGTCAAGATCTTTTTTATGGATGGGACAACTATGAGAAAATTATTTATTGAAAGTGGCAAATTGTCCCACTCCAGAAAATCTACAATTGTCATTTGATTCAAGTATATTGACTGGACAACTTTTCTTTTTATAAGGAAAGAAGCTGTTTTCAATGTAATAATCATGTTGTTAGTTCTTGGTCAGATGACAAAATTAATAACATAATTTGACTCCTATAAATTCATGTGAATTGAAGAACATGTAAAAAGGAAATAATATAAAATAAGAAAACGTAGGCCTCTGTATGATTTTTGTGGAGATACACATACTTACTATATATAAAAAAGGAAGAAATCACAAAAGAAAATGTTGTTACATTTGAATACCTAAAGATGACAATCTTCTGCTAGAAAGGTTACCAGAAATACATTTAAAAGACTACAAAAAAGTATTTCTAAGTATATGATAAACATACGCAAATCTTACAAAGATTGCTTACAAATCAATAAAAAATAGAACTTCAATAAAGTGGCTAAAGTGAGCCAGTGAAAAATTTTCATACCTTGACATAAGAAGGAAAAATGCAGATAGCTAGATGTATGTGAAAAATTACTCAATGTCACTAATGATAAAAATTCACTTAAAAATAACATTTTTCTATCAAAATGATAAATATCTAAGTATTATAATCTAGAGTGATGTGAAATAAATACTCAAGCTGCTGGTAGCAATTGCTACAGATTTTTTTCTTTTTTTAAAGATGGGGTTTCACCATATTGGTCAGGCTGGTCTCGAACTCCTGACCTCAGGTGATCCACCCACCTCAGCCTCCCAAAGTGCTGGGATTACAGGCGTGAGCCACCACGCCCGGCTTACAGATTTTTTGTAAGGAATTTGTATGCTATTCATCAAAAACTAAAAATGCACACACCACATGATCCAATGGTTTCACTTCTAGAAAGGTATCATTAAAAAGTTAAAGATATGCACACATAATATGTTCCAAGAGCATTCCTTCCAGAATTATTAACACTGAATACTTAATGCCTACTAGTAAATTACATATATCTAAAGAGTAGAAAATATTATACAATTATTAAAGTTGTGTTGTTAGAAACTTTAATGACTTGAGAAACTATTTGTGTTGTTAAGGAAAAAAAAACAGGTTACAAATTATTATTCCGGTACCCACAGAGTTAAAAAAACAGGAAGGAAATTCCTCAACATGTTAATACCATTAACGGTGTTCTCTCTGGGTGGTAGGGTCTCTACTTATTTTTATATTCTTTCTGATACGCTTCAATATTTTCCAAAATGTTTATAATGAATATTTATTATGATAATCAGAATATAGGTATGATACACATGCATATGTGTACACATATGCATATACAGAGAGACTTTCATGTGGAAATTTTGTTAAAAGGACATTAGAGATAGTGCCACAGACAAATGTGCCACAGGCTAACTTATAATGAGTGGGCCAGGTGGATTTGTCCAGGTATTCAATTATCAGAAATTTGGATTCTTCTTTTGAAAAACACGATAACTCTCCCATTTACAAAATCTTAGATCAAGAAGGGATCTTGAGCTTCCTGCCACTGAGGAAATCCTTATGTCCGTCTTGTTGACCAGTGGGTGCCCATCACCTAGTTCAGTATGTTTTTGAATGAAAGAAAAAACGAAGAGCACCCCAATCATTGTGCAGATGGAGAAACTGTTTCCTCCAGAAAACACAGGGCTTAATGCCCAATGTTACACATCTCCATGAAATAACACCAATAGCAGCAATAATTCCGGTTACTACTACTACCAACACATGTCACCTACTGTGTGCCAGGCACTCTTCCAAGTGCTTAATGTACATCAACTTAATCCTCATAATAATCCTATGTGGTGGGTATTATTTTCATCAAATAGGTGAGAAAACTGAGTCACCCACTACGTCTAAACCTCAGTCCTCTTTCTTCCCCGCCATTTCATGCACACCCTAATCACCTAGAAATTCGATCTGACGCTAGCCAGCATGGATCCTTACAAGGGATGTTCCCAGGGCGCATCTGCGTGTTTGTGTGCAATGAGGAAAGTCGGGAGCTTTTTAAAGACCCGCCACCAGAAAACAATGTCTTGATGTCCTGTATTTACTCTGGCTTCATCCCGGGAGCCCCCCTCCCGTGGGCCACTGGGACCCGAGAGGCGATTCTGCTGGGTCCCCAGCCTCTCTCGCCCTCTAGCGCACGGCGAGCGGCGCGCAGCCCCTGGGACCCACCGGGCTGGGCCGCAGCCCCCGCCCGCGCCACCTGCGCCCCAGCTCCCGCGTCCCCGCCCCGCGTCCCGCCCCCGCGCCGCGCCCGCGCCCGCGCCCCGCGGTCCCTCCCTCCGGCGTGACGGGAGCACCAGCGCCGGCTGCCCGAGCCGCGAGCGCCTCGGAGCTGTCAGCAGGCGGACTGGCAGGGGGCGAGGGAGCGGCGAGCCGAGCGCACAGCCCTCGCGGCCCGGTAGCCGGAGCTGCCGCCGCACCCCGGGAAGGCTGCCGTGCCGCCGGCCCGCCGACCGCGGCGGGACGAAGATGCTGCTCCGCACCCGGGGGCCGGTACGGGGCAGGGGCCGGGGGCGGCCGGCGGAGGCTCCCCGCCGCGGGCGCGCGGCGCCCTGGAGCCCCGCCTGGATTTGCTGCTGGGTGCTCGCCGGCTGCCAGGCGGCCTGGGCTGGGGACCTGCCCTCCGCCTCCAGCCGCCCGCTTCCTCCTTGCCGGGAGGTGAGCCGCACCTGGTCCTCTACCTGGAGTTTGCGGGGTGGGGGGAGGGAGCGGAAGATGAGAGCTGAGAGCGGTGCCTGTTTATTTCTGTTTGCCATCCCCTTTTCCTTTGCTTGGAGTACAGGGGCTTTCGTTTGCTTCGAGGTGTGAAGTTGCCCGCCCCGGTAGCTGGCCCGGAGAGGGTGTGTGGCTTTGCAGTCTCTCGGGGGATGCTTTTCTGTCGGCGCTCGTGTGTTTTGGTGGCTCTGCAGGACTTTGCGGCGCCGTTTTTGGAGAGCCAGGTTTGAGGACCTGGGGTCAAGAGAAACATTTCAGGAAGGGGAGGAGACTGGGGAAGCCCCGCCAGTGGGATTTGGAGAACCGTCTCATCACAGCTTTTCCAGAGAGCCAGACACAGACACCGGAGGATTTCCCGCTCCTCCTCCCCCGTCCCCACTCCCGTCTCTACAGACGCCTTCGTCCCACTCCCCTGCCCTCAGCTTCCTGATAAGGCCCTGGGGGTTTGCTAAGCCAGTGTGTGGTGTCACTTGGCATCCTGACAAACTGTGGATTTGAATTTGGAAAAAAAAGAAAGAGTATGTACTTGGTAGAGAAGAGGCAGGTTGATGATGTAGAAAATTAGAAAAGACAGAGCGAATAAAGCACCTTTTGGGAGGTGCTTTATTACCTGGCTGAAGTGTTGCCGCGGTGTATTTTATAGCTTGAGATTATTGTTGATTTACAGCCAAAAAGGATAAACTATGGGTAATGAGATTTTTCCCTGGCTTTTAGAAGAACGAGACAGTGTGCCAAAAATTTACAGGGGGTGCCATCGGTACTTGTATTGGGTGTTTATCCTTCCATTTAGTGTTCCAGAAAGTGCATCCTCTTAATGAAAATCAATGAGGGGAAGGAAGCAACATTTCTGACCTACTTTGATTGTGTTGGGAGGATATATGGAATGGATAGGAATCAGGGCGATGGATCATTTTAATTAATGTAGCAAAAATAAGTTAGCCAATAGCCCCTCTGGGAAGAAAGGCCAGACCCTTTTCTTTGTGTATGTTGCTATAACTTCTGGATTTTATTGTGGCTTGAATGACAGAGTATCTGTGTTCTAGACATCATTCATCATCTATGGATTTTCATCTTTCTCTCCTGCAGTACAGGTCCCAGGACAGACTGAAATGAAAGAGAATCGGATCAAAGGCTTTTGTGCAAACACACAGCAATGTTGTAATTGGGGAAATCAGGGCAAGATCTCAACAAACAACTGTGTTTAATTTCAGAGCTTTTTGGTATAATGAGCTTAATCTGTATTCTACAACTTTACCTATCACCTGGGAATAATCCAGTCTTCCAGGTTTCCACAGAAAGCTGCTTCTTGGACATCTCAGATTTAACAGTTGTGACAAGATAAACTTTATCCTCCAGCTCCCAACTCCTAATATTCAGAATGTATTTTTCTAAACCGAAAAATCTTGTTTTTTGTAGCATTGATTCTTAATTATGAAAATCTGCTTGAAATAGGTGCCGGTCAGGGCCAGTAGAGGTGATGCCTTTGGTCTCCACAACTAGACTAGTCTTTTAGATGAACACATGTCCTACACATGTATACCTAGAAAGAAGAGTCTGCTTCCTGAAACAAAGATTGCAGAGAGATGACAGGTTCAGGAAGGCTGTGTTCACTTAATCACAGGTTCTCATTGCATTGGTGTTAGAAATTACGTGTGACTCATCCTTTGAGGTCTGAGGTTTACATTTTCCATCTGAAAAATGGGAATAAATAAAATAGATAGGAGGATGCTATTGGGCCTGCCTTTGGCTGTATGTTTTTAGACATGGTAATGCACCGAACCGTTTATGTTCTTCCGTGATTACTGTCAAGTAAGAGGACCTACTGGGAGTTAGAGGTTCCTTGGACGTAGGAGAGGCCAAGTGATCTCCTAGGGTTTGAATCTATTTAATATCTGATCTAACCAGAGGAGCTAAGGTACAGAATTGGTCATAGTTTTTCTCTATTTTAAAGAGGAAAGTGGGGAGGGCACGTTATTTTCAGGCTTTGAAGGTAAGAGAATGTGCTGGGGGTGGGGAAAGGGTATCCTCTTGAGCTCAGCCCTTTCCTCTGAATACACTTTTGGGATTGTGGGCTAAACACCTGTGAATAAAGACACAGTTAAAGTAACTACTCTTTGTTTACTCCTGCTCATTTATTGCTTTCCACTTTTTATTAATATTAAAGGAGGTGAGTGTCACAAAGGACAGACTCTGCGATGGGGAACAGAGTGAGGACAGTTAAAGTGAGGGGTTTTCAGGCTGGAAGCTAAAACCAGCTCTCAATATGAGAGAATGTTGCATATAGAAAAAGCTGTAGGCCAATTTGAACCTCATTTTCTCCCAGTAGTTTGTGTCACCCTCATTTATCAATATTTTTATAGAAGTAGTCATGTTTAACAAAGTTGTATAGACTCTGATTTTATTTGCTTGGTTTTAGAGGAAAGCAACTAAGGAGGAGAATCACAGAAAACTGGCCTGGGAATCATCCAGTTATAATTGCCTGAGTTCAGGAAAAAGGCCCTTCAAAAACTGGGTTACGGGTAAAAGTTACATTTAGATTTTTGCGGAGGATTGGACTCTGGGGTGAAACTCATAAAATACAGTTTCCTTTGTCATAGTCTTTGGATTATGGAGTTGAAAGGGGGAGAAAAATGATGGTGTTGGAATGTCCAGCTGGTGATCAGATCAGCAGTGTGGAAGCACAAGCACAAACAGGAAGCAATCGTTTGGGAGACAGAAATAAAAGGAAAGTCAGTGTGCCGGCAGATGAAGCACAGGAATAGGATGTGACTTTGGTAAATGGTATTCAAAGGAAAAAAAGGATGCCTGGACATCAGAAAGTATAGAATTCCTCAGGTTTTTGTATGGAGTGACTTATAAAAGGTAAATATTCTTTGGGTTTCTTGGCCTGTGTTTCATTTGTAAAATGTTATTAATAAAACATGGCCAATTATTTGTATTATGAGGATGAAATGAAATTAATACAAGACAAAGGAGAAATATGTAAGTGTGAGGGTTGATTATTGCTAAATTAGTAGAGCTAGATCCTGATATTTTGGGGAGTCTACAGTGAGACTCGAGATTCGTAGGATAGGCCCATCCAAGACTTGGCATGGTATTTCTTACTCATTAAATAATAGGACTTAATGGGGCTGCCAGAGCAAAAAAAACAGAAAGGCCAACAGACAATTCAGGGTTGCAGTAAGGTACCAGAAGGTAGAAGAGTGCATGAGAGTAAAAAGAACAGAACTAATTGGATTATGTTTGTATTATTTACAGTTGGTAAATTAAACCACAAAATAGCTGATTCTTAGTTCACTGTTCTAAAATCTTGCCTTATGCAATTCTGTTCTGACTCTACTGAATGATGACTTTTGCTAACAGTTTTTGTTCCATGTTCAGTTTATGCTATGTGCTAGGCAAAATGTCAGATGTGAAATTGTGATTTAAGGATAAGGATGAGACAGATATGTAAACAAACATTGCAATTAAGTGATTTGGAGCCATGAAAGAAGAAAGGGGCTGTCATATCTACTGGGGAGGATCAGAAAACGCCATATGGAGGAAGTGAATGAGACTTAATTGATAAGTAGGAATTTGCCAAGCAGACAAGGGTCAGATGTGAGTGTAGGCTAGTTTGGGGGAAAGACATTTCAGGTGTAGAGCACAGATTGAAAAAGGGCAGAAACATGAAACAGCACTGTATTATAATTGGTTAATAACTGGAGTACGGTGTGCAATGAGAAGCTTAGTGAGAGATGAATCTGAAAGGCAGGTAGGAGCCTATCATAAGTGACATTGTGTCACACTAAGAAGCTGGTCTTTATATGGTAGGCAATCAGAAGCATTAGTAGGATTTCAAAAAGAGGACTAGTATGCTTCAGATAGAATTGGCAGTGAGCGAATGTGGAGGGTGAGAGAATGAAACGGTCTAACTTGATTAGAGGATGGTGACTCTTAACCTCCCTGAGAAGAACTGTGAAGACTGTGGGATAAGGAGCTTGGTTCTTTCTGGAGGGAGTGACTTTATGTAGAGTTGTTCAGCAGGCAGTTAGGTATTAGGCCCAGTTCCTCAGGGGCATGGTGTGGGCTGGTGTGGTGACCTGGGAATCACTTCAGTGAAAGGCATGGTTGAAATTACTGGATTGATTGAGATCATCCAGGGAGTGAGAACAAAGAGGGCCAAAGATAGGACTTGGGTTTTAGCTACGTGAAAGGGCATAGAAACTGAGTTCACAAAGGAGACATGTAGCAATGGCTGGTATAGGAGAAATGTGACAGTGTGGAGTTGTGGGAAAAAGAAAAACCTTTGAAGAAGATAGGGCTCATTGTGTGTCAGTTGCCCAGAGAAATCCATATAAGATGACAAGTGAAGAGAGAAGATTGAATTTTGCAATTAGGTCACTGGTACTCAGCACCGGAATGGTTCCTGTGGGATGGGGGAGATGGGCTGTGTGTTAACTGGGAGGTGAGACGGTGGTGATGGAGTAGAATTGTGTTATAGTGCCTTCCTAGATTGGGTAAGCTATTGGGTCTTCAAAATCCATATCAACCACAAGACCCATAATTGTGTTTTGTTTCAGAACTTGATGGGCACAGTTGAGAAACATCCTTTGTGTAGGAGTCCCTGAAGGTCATGGGCTATGGGTGAAGTTGTGAGAGGTTCTAGATTCACACTGTTACTGAAGGAGTTAGGACTCAACCTCTGTTTTCAAGCAGTTAACATAATTAATCTTGCCTGTTAGTGCCTATGGAGGTGAATTTTCCATTTCAAGTTCTTATGCTTAGAATCATTTTTCATGTTTTAGGCAAATGAGAGCAAGTATTCACACCATCAATATTTACAATGTAAAACCAAGAGTTGACAGATCTGTGAAGTGTCATATTTTAGCACAAGGGATGGAAATAGCAGAGCATAGTATGGAGTGGCACGTTTTCCTATCATAGTGTCTTCTTCTTCAGCAGTGTCTTGCATCTTATAATAATTCTTTATTGTCAGGAAACACCAGCCACATTTTGGTTGCTTTTCTTCTCTCTTGAAGAAACTGTGGGTTATTCTCTTTCCTTTTGTCTTTCATCATCTGTATTCTGTGAAATATTTCAATATTCAACATATTTATCATATAGTTATATAGTAGGTATTGACAGTAAATGGATGAGCAAAACATAGGCCTCTGCTCTATGGAGCTTTGTAATCTCAGGGGGGTAGTTTTAAAACAAACCCACACATCATGCAATTACATTTGCCATAAGTACTATAATGGAAAATCTCTGTGTGCAGTGAGAGTGAATAGCCATCCTAGTTAGGGGCTGAGGGCAGCTGGATGACCAGGAAAAGATGTTTAAGGTAAGATCCAAAGGTCCAATAGGAGTTAGTTGGATGCAGGTTGAGGGTAATGGTGAGAGAACATCTCTGACAGAGGAAGCCTCCTGACCTAGATCCATCTCTATATCCTATCCTTTTCTGGACTAGCAAAAACAAAGGATCTTTTCTCTTCTCTGAATTATAGTCACAGCCTATTGTTTACTATCAGACACATACAGGCTATCCTACAACTGTTTTGCACATACAGGACCCCTCCATATAGAGGGCTGAGTTGTGCTCTCAACAAGGGTACCCAGCTAAAGGGGTCAGTAAGAGCAAGAATCCGTCCACTCCTCAGCATGCTCAGCTGTATGTTGTGGCACAGGTCTGCATTTACCTGGAAAAAGGGATACATTTTTCCAGTTCATATGCCCAGAGGGTGTCACTATTTTCTAAATCACACAAAGGTACCATTTGTTTTACCAGAGGCTTTGAATACACAAATGTTTTCTCTCCCCTAGTACATGACATGTTCATGGAGGGCAGGGATTATATCGTCTTATTAGCCAACAGTAATTTCTTTTCATTTAAGGCTCTTTAGGGCTTTTAAAAATGAGTAAGACGTGTCTTTTTCTCTGGGAGGCCTAATCACTGCCTTCAAAATATAGTAATTGAATAGTTTCTGCTTTTTCAGTTATAAACAGGAATTGATCTTTATCAATCTTAACATCTCCTCTTGGTTGTGCCAGATTTAAGATTCTGAAATAAAAACCTAGTGGTCAGCTCAGGTGAGGTGGCCCACACCTGCAATCTCAACACTTTGGAAGGCCAAGGCAGGCAAATTGGTTGAACCAAGGAGTTTGAGACCATCCTGGGCAACATAGCAAGACTCTGTCTCTACAAAAAATACAAAAATTATCTGGGCATGGTGGTGTGGGCCTGTAATCCCAGTTACTTGGGATGCTGAGGTGAGAGAATCAATTGAGCCTGGGAGGTTGAGACTGTAGGGAGCCATGCTTGTGCCACTGCACTCCAGCCTGAGTGACAGAACGAGACTCTGTCTCAAAAAACAAAACAAACCCAGTGATCAGAATATACTGATGTTGATTCTCAAATCAATTTACAACTCTGGAGTTGAAAGTACATTTATTACATTTATTTATTCAAAGTGTTGCTTTTATAGGCTCTTTTCTCTAGGTTAGTAGTCCACAAAGTGAGATCCTAGAACCAGCAGTGTCAAGGTTACTTAGGAATTTGTTAGAAATGTAAGTGTTTGGTCCCTGCACACAACCTGCTAAAACAGAAACCCTGAGATTGAAGCCCAGCAAGAACCACTGCACTCAGTATAAAGAAAGGAATCGATATGGTTTACCTGTGTCCCTACCCAAATATCTTGAATTCCTATGTGTTACTTGGGAGGGACCTGATAGGAGTTAACTGAATCATAGGGGCACCTCTTTCACATGCTGTTCTTGTGATAGTGAATAAGTTTCAAGAGATCTGATGGTTTCATAATGGGGGGTTTTCCTGCACAAGATCTCCTCTCTTGTCTGCTACCATGTGAGATGTACCTTTCACCTTCCACTATGATTGTGAGGCCTCCCTAGCCATATGAAACTGTAGGTCCATTAAACCTCTTTCTCTTGTAAACTGCCCAGTCTTAGGTATGTCTTTATCAGCAGTGTGAAAACGGACTAAGACAGGAATATAGCTTAGTTGCCTAAAATCCAGGGACCTGTTTCATTGCTAAAATTCCCTAAACTGTCACCCTAGTTTACTTCCTGCTTCTTCAGGGTATCTTAGAAACTCCCTAAATAATCACATCAAATGGACCATGAGATCCCCTCATTACCATGAAGTGTACCAGCAAGCATTTCTTAATTATCTCCTATATGTTAGGAATTATGCAAGATGCTGGTGATAAAACAGGATGTGGAGAATATTGTTATAATTCTCCAGGAGGTTATAGCCTGATAGAAGACATAAATGTAGAAATTAATAAGTACCTTTCTCTGAGGTTGACATTAAAATAGAAAAACATGGTAATATTAAGAGAATATGGTTAGCCTTCTTGGTAAATGTTTTCCAATGTTTGCTATTTACGGGGGAATGATGTTTACATTTTGCTCCAACTGCTAAGTAGTGTCTTGTTACAGCACAAGTAGTACTGAAGGTAATTATAGAATCTAGTTCAAATGTGAGCCCTGCCACTGGTTTATGTGACCTTGAACAAATCAACCCCTTTAAATCTTTCCTTGTCTGAAAATGGAGATAGTAAAGTCATCTATGTTAGAATTGATGTGAGTTCATGCTAGTGCATTTGAAAGTGCTTTGTGAATTCTAATGCAGTGGCCAATATTAGTTACTGTTCTCATGTAAGTGAAGAACAGTGTTTCTCGGGATGGATTGAAGTGTGAAAGACCTGGGATATGGATAGGCAAATTTGTTTACTTATAAAAATATTTTATAGGAGTACTTTTTCTAACTATAAAAGTTATGCATTATGAAACATTGGACCCAGATGATTGTTCTGTCATTACTGAAACTTACTTGGCTTTAAGCACCCCACACTTCCTTGGTTTTTCTCTTAATCCACTGTAATCCCTTTTAGATTTCAACAGTTTCTCCTGACATCTTGACATTGCCATGTTCTAGCGATTTATTCTTGGCCCTCCTGTCTTTTCTGTCATCCTCACACTCTTGGTGATGTCAGGAGTCTCTCAGCTTTAAATACTACCTACACATAGATAGCTCCCAATTTTACATCTTTGTGGACTATCCCCTGGAATCCTATCAGGCATAGCCTTGATGCCATCACTTGTATAAGTACCTTAAATCTGACATGTCCCAGAATGAACTCCTGACATTTTCCCCAAACCTATTCCTTGAATAGTTTTCTCCATTTCACTTAATGGCAATTCCTTCTTCTGGTTGCTCATGTCTAGAACTCCGGAATCTCCACTAACGTCTTTTCTCCTACATCCTACCTCCATCCTATCAGCAAATATTCGTCACAGTAGCTGAATCAGAACTTCTCATCTCTTCTCCTGTAATTTCTGGGCCATGCCACCAGTAGACATGATGGCCCCTTGCTTCTTTCATGGCTCCAAATCACTTAATTACAATGTTTGTTTACATATCTGTCTCATCCTTATCCATTTAAATTATATTTCTTAAATTACTAATTTCACATCCGACATTTTGCCTAGCACATCATATAAACTGAATGTGGAAGAAAAATTGTTAGCAAAAGTCATCATTCAGTAGAGTCAGAGAGAACAGTAGAATTGCATTATGCAAGATTTTAGAACAGTGAACTAAGAATCAGCTATTTTGTGATTTAATTTACCAACTGTAAATAATACAGACATAATCCAATTAGTTCTGTTCTTTTTACTCTCATGCACTCTTCTACCTTCTGGTACCTTACTGCAACCCTGAATTGTCTGTTGGCCTTTCTGTTTTTTTTGCTCTGGCAGCCCCATTAAGTCCTACTATTTAATGAGTAAAAAATTTCATGCCCAGTCTTGGATGGGCCCATCCTAGGAATCTCGAGTCTCACTGTAGACTCCCCAAAATATTGTACCTGGACTATCATTGTAACTTTCCATCTTTATATATATATATTTATAAAAATTTATATTTATATCTATATATATTTATATTTACATATATATAAAGATTTATATTTCTATAAATATGAAGATGGAAATTATATATATATAAAGATGGAAATTATATATATATATAATATATATTTTATATATATATCATATATATATATATATATATATAAAATATATATATATAATTGCACTTTAGGTTCTGAGATACATGTGCAGAACATGCAGGATTGTTGCATAGGTATATACATGGCAATGTGGTTTGCTGCCTCCTTCCCCCTGTTACCTGTATCTGGCATTTCTCCCCTTGTTATCCCTTCCCAACCTTGTAAAAGTGCAGCTCAGAGATAGCATTAAACTATAAGTTAAAACTGTTATTCTTGTACTTAACACCCTTCTAAGGCTTCATTAATACAAGGCTATATTAGGCCATTCTTGCATTGCTGTAAAGAAATACCTGAGATTGGGTACCATATAAAGAAAAGACGTTTAATTGGCTCACAGTTCTGTAGGCTTTACAGGAAGCACAGAGCTGGCAGCTGCTGGGCTTCTATGGAGGCCTCAGGAAGCTTACAGTCATGGCAGAAGGAAGGCAAAGGCGGAGTAGGGACATCATGGTAAAAGCAGGAGCAAGAGAGAGTGGAGGGGGAGGTACCATGTATTTTTAGATGACCAGATCTTGATCTGAGAATTCACTATTGCAAAGACAGCACCAAACCATAAGCAATCTGTCCCCATGATTCAGACACTTCCCACCAGGCACCATCTTCAGCACTGGGCGTTAAAATTCAGCATGAGATTTGGGTGATGACAAATATCCAGACTATATCAAAGGTCCAACCTAATCTGACCTCCATGAAGCGTCTCATGTCACCTCTTATTACTCTCCCTGTTTTAGTTTATTTTGGGCGTCTCTAACAGAATACCACAGACTGGGTGATTTATAATGAACAGAAATTTATTTGGCTCCAGGTTCAGGAGGTAGGGAAGTCCAAGATCCAGGTGAGGGCCTCCTTGCTCTGTCATACCATGGCAAAAGTCCAAGGGCAAGAAAGAGACAGAGAACAAGCACAAGAGGTGGCCTGAACTCCATTTCATACGGAAACTATTCCTGGAGTAAGGCCATCAGTCATTTAAGAGGATGGATCCCTCATGAACCAACACCTCCCATTAGGCCCCGCCTCCCAACATCACCACATTTGGGATAAAGTTTCTAACATATCAACCTTCAGGGACACATTCAAACCATAGAACTCCTCATGTTTCATTTTGCTTCAGCCAGCCCAATCTCCTTGTTCTTTCTAAAATGTGTTACGTATGCTACTTTCTCAAGGCCTCTGTACTGGGTCTTTCCCCTACCTTGAACCCTCTTCCTTCAGGCATTTACTTGGCTTTGACCCTCATGCACTTCAAGTTTCTACTCAATTGTCATTTTTTTGGTAAGGGTTTCCCTGGAGACTTATTTAAAATTATAATCCCTTCCTCTCAATCTTCATTTCATGCTTTTGTTTTACTCTATAGCATTTCAGCATCCATAATAACATATATTTTAATCATTTATTTTGTTTGTATGACTTCACATTCCCTCAATAAATTGTAATCCCTGTACAGATAATATTTTTCTTTTTAAAAATACACTACTATATCCCTAGCACCTTGAAGAGTACCTGAAACATAGTAGGTATTCAATCAATGCTAGTTGAGTAAATGTGTAAATTTAACTTGGGCACATAGGCTGTTTTGAATTTTCTCTTGTATAATAATCAAAACAATGTTATAATCAATGTTATAATAAAAAACAATGCAAAACACTGTCTGAATTTCTAATTAGTTGAGATGACTACTTGTAGCAGAAAAGTTAGGTTGAAAGACATGAATGTATACCCTGGCCAGCACTAAAAATTGTTAAGTTGATTACTGATTTGATGGTAAAAAATGCTATTTCATTGGCACAATTGACATTTAAACATTTTCTAATTTTTAATTTTTGTGAGTACATAGTAGGTATACATATGGGGTACAGGAGATGTTTTGATACAGGCATGCAATGTGAAATAATCACATCATGGAGAATGGATTATGTGTCCATTCAAGCATTTATCCTTTGTGTTGCAATTAAGTTATACTCCTTCAGTTATTTAAAAACTTACAATTAAGTTACTATTTACTATAGTCACACTGTTGGCTATCAAATAATAGGTATTATTTATTTTTTCTATTTTTATGTGTTGATTAATTATCCCCACCTCCTTCCCAACCTCCTCCCTTCCCACTACCCTTCCCAGACTCTGGTAACTATTCTTCTACTCTCTCTGTGAGTTCAATTGTTTTGATTTTTAGATAGACAAATAAATGAGAACATGTGATATATGTCTTTCTGTGCCTGGCTTATTTCACTTAACATAATGACCTCCAGTTCTATCCATGTTGTTGCAAATGACAGAATCTCATTCTTGTTTATAGCTGAATAGTACTGCATTGTATATATGTACCCCATCTTCTTTATCCATTCATCTCTTGATGGACGCTTAGGTTGATTCCAAATCTTTGCTGTTGTGAAGAGTTGTGCAACAAATGTCAGAGTGTAGATATCTCTTGGATATACTGATTTTCTTTCTTTTGCATACATAACCAGCAGTGGGATTGCTGGTTTATGTAGTACCTCTATTTTTAGTTTTGTGAGGGAACCTCATACTTTTCTCCATAGTGGTTGCACTAATTTACATTCCCACCAACTGTGTAGAAGGATTCCATTTTCTCTACATTCTCGCTAGCATTTGTTATTGCCTGTCTTTTTAATTGGTGTGAGATTATATTGTAGTTTTGATGTGCATTTCTCTGATGACCGGTGATATTGAACATCTTTTCATATGCCTGTTTGCCACATGTATGCCTTCTTTTGAAAAATATCTATTCAAATCTTTTACCCACTTTTTGACCAGATTATTATATTTTTTCCTGCAGAGTTGTTTGAGCTTCTTATATATTCTGGTTATGAGTCCCTTGTCAGATGCAAATATTTTATCCCATCCTGTGGGTTATCTCTTCACTTTGTTGATTGTTTCCTTTGCTATGCAGAAGCCTTTTAACTGGATGTGATACCATTTGTCCATTTTTGCTTTGGTTACCTGTGCTTCTGTTGTATTACTCAAGAAATTTTTGCCCAGACCAGTGTCCTGGAGGTTTTCCCCAATGTTGTCTTTTAGTAGTTTCATAGTTTGAAGTTGTAGATTTAAGTCTTTAATCCCATTTTGATTTGATTTTTGTGTATAGGGAGAGATCAAGGTCCAGTTTCATTCTTGTGCATATGGATATCTAGTTTTTTCCAGCATCATTTATTGAAGAGACTGTCCTTTCCCCAGTGTATATTTTTGGTGCCTTTGTCAAAAAATGAGTTCACTGTAGATGTGTGGATTTGCTTCTGGGTTTTCTGTTGTTTCATTGGTCTATGTGTCTGTTTTTATGCCAGTACTATGCTGTTTTAGTTACTATATCTCTGTAGTATAATTTGAAGTCAGGTAATTTGATTCCTCCAGTTTTGTTCTTTCTGATTAGGATAGTGTATTGGTTCTTTTTCAACCAGCTATAAAGAATTGCCCTAGACTGGGTAATTTATAAAGGAAAAAGGTTTAATTGACTCATAGTTCTGCATGGCTGGGGAGGCCTCAGGAAACTTACAATCATGGCAGAAGATGAAGGGGAAATAAGCACCTTCACAAGGCAGCAGGAGAGAGAAGAGTGAAGGAGGAACTTCCAAACACTTATAAACCCATCAGATCTCATGAGAACTCACTCACTATCATGAGAAGGGCATGGGGGAAACTGCTCCCATGATCCAATCACCTCCCTCCCTCAACAGGTAGAAATTATAATTTGAAATGAGATTCAAGTGGGGATACAGAACCAAATTGTATCAGATAACTTTGACTATTCTGGGTCTTTTGTGGTTTCATATAAATTTTAGTATTGTTTTCAATTTCTCTGAAGAATTTCATAGGTATTTTGATAGGGATTGCATTGAATCTGTAGATTGCTTTGGGCAGTATAGACATTTAAACAATACTGATTATTCCAATTAATGAACATGGAATATTTTCCCATTTTTTGGTGGCTCTTGAATTTCTTTCATCAGTGTGCTACAGTTCTCATTATAGAGATTTTCACTTCTCTAGTTAAGTTGATTCCTAGGTATTTTATTCATGGCTATTGTAAATGAGATTACTTTTTTAAATTTATTTTTTGGAGTGTTCATTGTTGATGTATAGAAATGTGACTGATTTTTCTATGTTGATTTCTGTACCCTGCAACTTTGCTAAACTTATCAATTCTGTTTTTTGGTGGAGTCTTTAGGTTTTTCCAATATAAGGTCATGTCATCTGCAAACAAGGTTAACTTGATTTCTTCTTTTCCAATTTGGATACCCTTTCGTTCATTCTTTCTCTTATCTGATTACTCTAGCTAGGATTTCCAGTAATATGTTGAATAACATTGGTGACCATGGGCATCCTTGTCATGTTCCAGATCTTATAGGAAAGGCTTTCTGTTTTTCCCCATTTGGTATGACACTAATTGTGGGTCTGTTGCATATGGCTTTTATTATGTTGAGGTATGTTCCTTCTATACTCAGTTTTTTGATTTTTTTAAATCATAAAGGGGTATTGAATATTCTTAAATGCTTTTAAGCATCAATTGAAATGATCATGTGCCTTTTATCCTTCCTTCTGTTGATAGACTGTATCACATTGATTTATTTGCATATTTTGAATTATCCTTGCATCCTAGGGATAAATCTCCTTTGGTCATGAGGAGTGATCCTTCTAATGTGTTGTTGAATTCAGTTTGCTAGTATTTTGTTGAGGATTTTGCATCAATATTCATCAGAGACACTGGCCTGTAGTTTTCTTTTTTTATGTGTCTTTGTCTGATTTTAGTATTAGGGTATTACTAGCCTTGCAGAATGAGTTTGAAAGTATTCTGTCTTCTTGTATTTTCAGAATAGCTTGAGTAGGATCGCTATTAGTTCTTCTTGAAGTGTTTGGTAGGATTCAGCAGTGAGGCCACTGGATCCCAGGCTTTTCTTTATTGGGAGACTTTTTATCATGGCTTTGATCTTATTGGTACTGGTCTGTTCAGGTTTTGGACTTCCTGGTTTAGTCTAGGTAGATTGTGTGCATCTAGGGATTTGTCCATTTCTTCTAGGTTTTCCAGTTTGTTGGCATATAGTTGCTCATAGTAGCCTCCAATGATACTTTGAATTTCTGTAATATCAATTATAATGTCATCTTTTTCATTTCTGGTTTTATTTGTATCTTCTTTTTTTCTTAGTCTAGCTAAAGTTTTGTCAGTTCTGTTTAACTTTTCAAAAAACCAACTTTTTGCTTCACTGATCTTTTGTATTTTCTTCATTTCATTTATTTCTGCTGTGATTTTTATTTCTTTTCTACTAATTTTGGGTTTGGTTTGCTCTTGCTTTTCTAGTTTATTAAGATGCATCATTAGATGGTTTATTTGAAGGTTTTTTTTTTTTTAATGTAGGCACTGATAGCTATAAACTTCCCTCTTACCACTGCTTTTGCTGTATCCCATAAGTTTTGGTATGTTGTGTGTCCATTACCATTTGTTTCAAGGAATTTTTCAATTTTCTTCTCAATTTCTTCATTGATCCACTGGTCATTCAGGAACATATTGTTTAATTTTCATGTATTTGTATAGTTTCTAAAATTCCTCTTGTTATTAATTTCTAGTTTTATTCCACTGTGGTCAGAGAAGCTGCTTGCTATTGTTTCAGTCTTTTGAAAGTATTGAGACTTCTTTTGTGACCTAACGTGCATTTCTTTTCTCTCTCTTTTTTTTTCTTTTTTAAATTTTACTTTAGGTGTATACTATACCTGGCATTTCTCCCCATGTTATCCCTCCCCACCCGCCCCACCCCTTGCTGTCCCTCCCCTACCTCCCCAACTGCCTCCAATGTTTCTTTAATTACATATGAAGATAGGTATTTTTCATGTCACTTAGCTTTTTGTATTTCATTTTTTTGTGAGATTTCCTATTTAGGTGCTTTTATCATTATGTATACAAGCTCTTAGTATAATAAGGATAACATATACATTGAAATTATATTTCCCTAGACTTTTTAAAAAATTTGTGTGTTTTGAGATACATAATACCCAGAGAAAGCAATTATTTAGTCCATAAAAATGTATATGGAATTACTTCCCTTAACATATCAAACAGTAATACATTTTAATTTCCAAAAAGAATGTTTGGTACATAGCACCTTATTAATTTATTACAATACATGAAAGCTTTCAGGGGTTTGGCTGAGAAGAATATGGAAGCAGCTACGAAGTAACCAAGAATTCTTGTGCTTGCACTGGTATTCTTTGTTCCAAGGCCGTGGTTTAGCTATCTCAAGACATTTTTCATTCTCTGTTACTTCTTTTTCAGTTGCCATTTGTATGTTTATTTGCTTATCTAGCACGTATTTCTCTCACAGGAAAAAATCATACAACCTCACAGGGTTGTATAGAAGCACAGAGAAGGAACAACTAAATAAGACTAAAGGAACCCTGGTCTCAGAGAAAGTGATGTTTCAGCTGAGTTTGGAAGGATTTATAGAAGTGCTTTACAGGATGCACAGAGACCACCACATCTCAGTCAAAGAAAATAACATGTGTAACATCAAAGAGGAATCACATAATATTATAATTTTAAGGGCTAGCTTGAAGGACATCTGTGTGGTGGTGGCAGAAGGTGGCAGAGACTGAAGGTCTAGTAAGGAAAGCTATGAAGTGCTATTAACATCAAATTAGATTATTCTTTTGGCAAGTGAAGGAACATAAAAGGGAAAACATATTGGATGCAGGAAGATCGGTTAGGAGACTCTTGCCTCTCCCATGGGGAGAAAGTAACAGAGCTAAGCACATGACAGTATGAATGGAGAGGGAGAGAATAGATGGATTTGACAGCTATTAAAGAGATCTTATTTTCAGGAATCTGCAACCGAGTGATACATTTCAGTCTACCATGACTTATAAGTTTTTGGTCTGAATAGATGCTGCTGTCTTTTATTGAAATAAAAAAATTGGATAAGGAAAAGGAGGAGGCAGAGGCTGGGGGAAAAATAGGATGAGTTCAGCATTGGACACTCTTGAGTTTATAGTATCCCAGGCACACACAAACAGTGTTCTCCTGAAGATAGGTGGATGTACAGGAGGGCAGCTGAAAGACAACTTGGGAGCCATTAATATAAAAGATAATTGAAGCCATCGATGTTGATCGGGTCATTTAGACTCTGAGCCTATAGCAAGAGCACTGTTTTGAGGAGAGTGCTTAGGGAAGCAGCAGCATTTAAGAAGCAAGCAGAGTGAGAAGCATTTGAGGATGAAACTGAGAAGGTACAGCCAGTGGAGAATGATTAGCATCAACACAGAAGCAGCCTGGAGGTTGGGAAGGAGACCCATAAATCTGGAGTATGATATAAGCAGGGTGATTCTTAATATTCAAGGCATTTGCTTATTTAAATTTTTCAACTTTTAGATTCAGGGTACATTTGTAGGTTTGTTATCTGGGTATATTGTGTGATGCTGAGGTTTGGGATACGAATGAATCTATCACCCAGGTACTGAGCATAGTACCCAACAGTTTTTCAACCCTTGCCCCCCCTTTTCCCTCTCCTCTCTAATAGTCTATAGTGTCTATTGTTGCCGTCTTTATGTCCATGAATACCCAATGTTTAGCTGCCATTTATAAGTGAGAACATGTGGTATTTGATTTTCTGTTCTGGTGTTACATTGCTTAGGAAAATGGCTTCCAGCTATATCCATGTTGCTCCAAAAGACATGATTTTGTTCTTTTTTTATGGCTTTATAGTATTCCATGGTGTATATGTACCGCATTTTCTTTAATCTACCAATGTTGGACACCTAGGTTGATTCCATGACTTGCTATTGTGAATAGTTCAGCAAACCCTTTTTTTGAGACAGGCTGGAGTGCAGTGGTGCAATGACAGCTCACTACAGGTTTGACCTCCCAGAGCTCCAGTTATCCTCCAACCTCAGCCTCCCGGGTAGTTGGGACTACAGGCATGTGCTGCCATGCATGGCTAATTTTTGTATTGTTATTGTTATTTTATATAGACAGGGTTTCACTGTGTTGCCCAGGTTGGTCTTGAAATCCTGGACTCAGGCAATCCTCCCACCTGAGCCTCCTGAAGTACTGGAACTGCAGCTGTGAGCCACTATGCCTGCCTACAGTGACACATTTGAATTTTCGTATTCTTACAGACAAAATGCATAGTATTTAATGAATGATGGAATATTGGGCAGATTCTTGGCTATTTGAACAAATGTACCCTAAGTTTATTAATGTAAGTGATGCTAAACTGAAAGAATATCTCCAATGAAATACCTTTGGGCTTAGTATCTAATTTCTGTCCTGTTACTGTTTTACTATTTCCATTTTAAACAATACTTGGGTTTTGAGAAGGCATAACCAAATTTCGTAAAGTCAGAAAGCTGAGAAGGATTTTTAATGAGTTATAAAACAACATTGGGATTCAAAATTACTTTGAAATGCTAGAATAATGGATAAACCAACATAATTGATTTCAATGTAGACTTTTGGTTCTGAAAATTAAATGTTCAAGCATAGAATGGGGAAATTTTACTTAAAAGTACTTCTGAAGCCATAGCTGTCATATGGCTGCTAAAAGCAATGATGGAGGGTCTTGGGTTCTGTTTATAAGAGCAGAATGCTTTGTTTGTGGAAGGTAGACATTTAAATTAGGTCATTAATTCAACTTAGGTGCAATATTTGAAGAGGGGTATTGACAAACGGTGACGTTGGCTTGAGATGTGAATTAGGATGATTAGTTATTTGGAAAGTATGTTACGTGGGAACTAACCAAAGGAATTGGGGTTGTTGAGCTTGGCGTAGACTTGGGGGGCCACGACATGAGCTTCAAATATATTAAGTACAGTTATACATAAGCGGCATTGCTGTAATGCTCATTTAGAGGACAAGATTCGGATTAGTGGGTAGTGGACAAAAGGATGCATAATTTAGGTAATCTTAGAAGGTGTTTTACATATGCAGAAGCCATGAGCTAATGTCTTTGTACTCTGAAAATTACAGAACTGCTGCTTTGGATGGATTGCAGACCTGGTTTCTATCTATAGGAGCCATGAGTTCTAATTTACTGCACTGTGACTATTTTACCATGATGGATTTAAGGGGCAGTTCAATGACTCTTCAGGGTTATATCCAAACCTACTGTAACTGGTGAGAAGATAAATATTTGACCTTGACGCTTTAGTCCCAGCATACATTTTTTTTTTTTTTTTTGAGACAGAGTTTTACTCTTTTTTGCCCAGGCTGGAGTGCAGTGGTGTGACCTCAGTTCACTGCAACCTCCACCTCCCTGGTTCAAGCAGTTCTCCTGCCTCAGCCCCCCGAGAGCTGGGATTACATGTGCATGCCACCACATCCAGCTAATTTTGTATTTTTAATAGAGTTGGGGTTTCACCATGTTGGCCAGACTGGTCTCGAACTCCTGACCTCAGGTGATCCATGCATCTTGGCCTCCCAAAGTGTTGGGATTACAGGCATGAGCCATTGCACCTGGCAGCACACATTCTTATTCTGTCATACTTAGCACTTTATTCTGAGAATGCTACAGTGTAAAAACAACAACAACAAAAAAAAAACAATGCCCTTTGGTATTTAACCCAGCCTCCCAAAGTTAAGAGCAGAAAGAACTGTCCCTTTGAAAATTTAATGCAGACTTCTATTTGATAATTCTTAGGCATATCAATAATGCATACCAGGAAATAACTTGAACCAGATAATAACTGATGCTTAAACATCTCTGAGCCAGTTATGCTAGGGAAGTGCCTCCCTATCTGAAGAGCAGATAAATATTAAGATAATTTACTCTAGGGGTTTTTTATGGTTTCATTTTTTTTTTTTTACGTTTGTTACCTTTTAAAGTTAAAAGTGATATATATGCATTCCAGAAAAATGCAGCAATAAAAATACCCATCATTCCACTAAACAAGCATGCCAGTTTTAACATCTTGGTATTTGTAATAGGAATAACAAATAATAACAATAGATAGGTACAATTTTAAGTGCATTTCATTTATGAATTTACTCATCTCGCTAACTCTAATTGGTGAGCTTGAACCTAACATTTTCCCTCCATGTTTAAGTTACTTGTGAGCTCAGGGTGCTACACCAGGGCCCATACTTTTCACCATCAGATGTTACTGCCTCTATTACATATATCAAAAGTCCTTTGCATGTATTTCATTATCAGTGTACACATGTGGTTACATAATGGTAATATTATGTACATACAGTGGTTATCGTTTTTGGCATTTAAAAATATGATGTGAACTTACTCCCATATTTTGATTCATCAAGCATTTTATTGAGTGCTTGATATGTCTCTGATTTTGTTCCTGGAATAACCAGTTTTTACAAATAGTATTTTGAACAATCCATAATTCATCATCTTTCTGTTGATTTGTTTTCTATACCATCTATTGTGTATGTGGATGTATAAACATTTATAAGCTATTGTTTTATGTATACTATGTGCTATATCATATGTGTGCACATTTATTTAATTTCTTTTGAGCTATTTTCTATACTTTCAATTTTTTGTACCAAGATTGTAGACAGAGTTTTATAATATAGTTTTATATGGTGGCACTTAATTTTTTTTCATTCAAATATTTCTTTTTAGCTGTTCTTACTCATTTAGTCTTTCAGTTCAACTTCAGAATAATTTTGAAAAGTTGAAATTTTTCTTGGATTCTGTTAAGTCCTCTCATTTATTTGAAAAAAAAACATATTTTTAGTATTATCTTCACATTTAAATACATATAGTCTGTTTTAGCATTTATTGAGGCATTCTGTATTTCTCACTAGCACAATCTTTGTATTCCAAACTATTTCATGTTACTATTTTCCATGATATTTTCCCCCAAGCATTTTACCTTTTAATTGATTTTTCCCTGATATGTTGAAAAGCCACTGGTTTTTAGAAATTAATTGTATATCTAGTTTCTTACAGGACTGTCTTGTTAATTCTGACATTTTATCAGTTAATTATCTTTGATTTTCTTGATAACAAGTTCCATTTGTTACTGTGCGAAACACTTTTCACACAGCAGTCCATACCTCTGCTTTCAGAGATGAGGAAACTGAAGCTCAAAGGAAATTAATAACTTGCCAAGGGTGACAAAGCTAGTGAGCCATAAAGCTGGGATGGATTTGTCTCCAGAGATCTCACTTTCCGCTGAACTCCACTACCTCCCACTACTCTACCTACACAGAACTGATCTGTTTTGCTTGCAGCTCTCCATGACTGATTCTTAGAGGCTACTGATCTAATCTTATTAGGTGCACCAGCCAACTATCTACGATTTTTCCCAGTAGCCAATCATTTTCACGTGATTTATTTTTCTCGAGGTAGAGATCCTTTTCTCAGGTGTTCCAGAAATATTTCATCTCCTCCAAGGTAGGTGTTAATTCTACATTTTCACAAGGAAAGCTTTATGTATTGCTGTGTTTTACTCACACACAAGGTGTGGAGATGGCCACTCGTCCCCCTGTCTTGAGGATAGCATGTCTGTGCAGAGTTCCTAGTCCAGTTTCTGTTGTCTGAGAAACTTCCTTTTCATCCTATGCTGATGAAGTTTGAGGAACTCATTCTGTCTACCAAATTCTCGATTAGGAGAATGTTTTAAAGAAGCAGAGCTGTCTGTGTTTCTTCCATGTTAAGAAGCACATGATAGGTACTGGACCTAGGGCATTTTCTGCCTGTGTCTTTATCTGTACAGTTCTGGCAGTGAAGGACGTAGATAAAGAGGTTAGAGTGAGATTTGATAGCCTGATGTCATCTTAAACGATAAGTCTGTAAAACTTCAAAAACAGAAGGCCTTTTTCTGTTGTTGGAAAACTATATTCCAAAGAAAATTAGGAATAAAAACTGATGGACAAATTGACGTGTAATTCTATCATTTTGTAGTATCCGATTGTTTTTGTTCTCTTCCTTATACCTCTTTCTTTTAAGACTTATCAGTTAATATGGCTCAGGCATTGCTTTAAGTGTTTTACAGATATTAACCCATTCAATAACGATCATTTGTTATTAGTCCATTCATCTTTCATATGCAAATGATACTGCATTAAAGGGATATTCATATATTTTATGCAGAAGTTAAATCATTGCCTCCACCTTTAAAAATATTTATTGAAGATTAATTGAAGTACAATCAGATACATATATTTGAAGTATACAGATTGGTCAGTTTTGACATATGTAAGCACTCATGAAACTATTGTCATAATCAAGATAGCAATTTCAGCACCCCCGAAACTTTCCTGTTTCTCTTTGTTATCCAACCCTTCCTCTACCCCGTCTCCTAGGCAGCCACTGATCTGCTGTCACTAGAGATTCAGTTGCATTTTATAGAATTTTAGATAAATGGAATCTTATGGCATGTACTCTCTTTTTGGGGGCGGGAGGCTGTCTTCTTTCACTTAGCATACTGATTTTGAGGTTTATTCACATTGTGGTGTGTGTCAAGTTTGTTCCTTTTTGCTGAGTGGTAGTCTACTATATGGTTATACCACAATTTGTTATTTAATATACCTATTTTTAACATCATATAGTTGTAATAATAGCACTTGATATTCTTAAGCTCCAATAGGATAATTTAATCTATGATCATTAAATACTAACTAGTGAGTACTCCAATAAGTTCTTTATAAAGTTTAGCAACAGCAGTCTGAAAGTGTAAGTGTAAGTACTAAAGGACTCTTGGCATTCTGAGATATTCATGTAGGTGATTTTTTTGTTGCATTCAGTATTTAACGCTATTCTGATAAATCTTGATTTTTGAAGCTAACCATTCAGTTAAGATGTGCCTTCTTTTAGAACTATTTCACTTTCACTTGCTTGCCTGTGTGTAGATCATTTAACTATCAATTAATGAATGCATGTGTCTGGGAGTGCAGGTGAGAATGGTGAATCTCACACCACTCATTCAGAGGCTAAAATGAGTACTTTGTTGAGTTCATGGTAATGAGTATTCACATACTGTATGGAAATGAAAACAGTCTTTGTGTGTGTTCAGTTGGAAGAACAATTAAATATATTCAATCCTAGTTGAAATTATATTTCTCTTGTTAAAGAAAAAGTGAGAGGAGTTAAATGTAGCATTTATTTGAGCAAGAAAACTGTTCATCAGGAATGCTGTCACCAGGCAGCATGGGGATGGTTTCCTCATATTGTTCTCATGGGAGTGAATACATCTCATGAGATCTGATGGTTTTAAAGGGGGAAACCCCTTTCATTTGGCTCCCATTCTCTCTTGTCTGCCACCATGTAAGATGTGCCATTCACTTTCTACCATGATTGTGAGTCATCCCCAGCCACGTGGAACTGTGAGTCCATTAAATTGCCTTTTTTTTTTTTTTAAAGTAAATTACTCAGTCTCAGGTATGTCTTCATCAGCAGCGTGAAAATGGACTAATATAGTTGGTACATCTACAAACCAGGTGGACTATATAACAAGAAAACAAGAAATGACATACAGAGAGTACTTGATTGGTACAGCTGGCATTTACCTTCTTTGGGTGTAATCTGGCAGCTTTCAGCCTCTGGTTGTCTGCAGCTACTGTGATTGATTAAGACTCAGCTATTTGTTATAAGGATTTACTTTTGGTGACATTACAGTCTGTTTATATATCAAGTTAGGTTGTAGTTCATAATGTATGGAGAAACCTTTATGCCAAACTCAAAATATGTATGGCGGCAGCTTTAGGCCAAACTTAATTAAGTTTAATACCATAAATCACAAATCCACCAAGATAGCTAGGTTTAGTTGTTTCCTTCCTTCCTTCCTT